>NC_059473.1:22773920-23139753 GCF_018139145.2 Gymnogyps californianus
ATAACAGCTTAATGCTGTGAATTTAGACAATACTTTGATGAATGAAAGTCCACAAACAGATATAATATGTGAAAATGCCTTTCCATAATGTGCTGTGCCATCAAGCAGTTACAGCATAGAACAAGGGGAAAGTCAAATTCCTTTTACACTGATGTAAATGCACTTTAACTGTCATATTCAACAGTGCAAATGAGGTACTATCTTAATTTTCCAAGGAAATTTGTTCCTGACAGTATTTCAAAAAATGCCTATAAGATTTAAAAACCTCTACCTAGTTTTCCATATTGTTGTAGGAAACTCCAAAGTTTCCAAATGTCTTTGAAAAGAAGATATAAAACTTAGGGATTACTAAGGGACTTTTCAAGTGATACCCTTCATAGCTGTTTTTCTGTGTTTCAAGATAAAGATTTTCTACTGTCTGTCCTTAAAACCTCCAAGATATTGTCCACCTGCCTCAGCTTCTGAGGATATTCTTACATTTGATGTGGCAAAGAAGAGTTGGGGGTTTTAACCACTGGCTCAGCTGCCCTCTTTATTAAATACATCAGCATCACTCCATGATTTTATTGTGAAGTCAACATATATTCTTACCTACACAGAACCCCACTGCTGTCTCCTGACATTAGTGAAAGAATTTAGCTGTTTTCTTCTGTGCGTTGAAGACAGACAGAGAGGGAGAGATAAACCAAAATCTTAGCTTTAAACAGATTCAAACATCATGCACATTCAAATTTGAATTTAAGTCCCATGGTTCTCCCCTTCCTTTAAAATGAGTACAGGCATTTTCTGATATTTAATTCTCCTCAGCCATAAATGTTTGGAGTCTGTCTGATCCATTTCTATTATGAAGAACCTTATACTACTCCAGAGCCAGCAAAAATTTTAAAAAGGACAAAATCAAGTCAAAATTTTAATTTTTACTTACTGAAATAACAGCACAATTTTTCAGGGATATTTTTTGCTTTTTATCAGCATGTTCCCAGCTGATACACAAGACACAAGACTAGATAACTACCTTGCCTTGCCTTCCGTTTACTCATAGAGAAAAGATGTACAATAAAAGTGTTATGCTACCTTTGCATTACAGCACTCACCTGAAGTCTGAATCACATGCGCACAAAGACATGTCAGTCTCTCTCTGTATAGACACACACACACACATATATATATCTCTGTGATTATTTACATGCCAGTCCTTGGTATTTCCTCTATGCTGCTTCATAGTCTGTGCAGACACACACACACACACACACACAATCAGTTTTTTTCGTAACTGCATAAAGCCATTAAGTTCAATCTTCAATCACCTAAACATATTCAAAAGCTGGTCAGTCAAATCCTCTAAAATTCATGTCAAATTCATTAAATTGTTACCACTGGAAAAATAAACAAAAAGTAAAGCAAAAATAAAAAAAACTTGCAACATTTTTTTTTCATGTCCTTTTCTTCTGAAACACACATTTAATTTAGAAGTATTTTTATGAAAAAGGATTAAAGATGCCAAAAAAAGAATCAAAGTAATTCCATGTCGGATAAAAGAAACACTATGTCTGACTGCCTTGCTAGGACAAGACTCTGGTAACCGTTCTGTTATTCCATGTGAATATTTAGTTTTCATCAAAAAGTTCAGACACAGATATCACAGTGGGCAACAGCCTACTTCAGTTCCCAAATTAAAAAAGCTAAACTTCCCTATAATATGCTCCTTCAAGCCTATTTTGTCTACCATTCCAGTACAATCTGCTTCCTTATGACCCGGAATGACAGGAGCATCTGCAGGAGAAGCAAAGACATACGTCTGGCTACCGCTGTGCACCCACAGCCTGGCAGGATACAGCAACGCATATTCCAGGCCTATGGCTTCCGTTTTCATTTCAACTGTTCCAAGCATCCTCCAGTGCAGAAGAACAACAGGACTTAAGGGGATTTTATTTATTTTGGTAATTTTCTACATTGGATTA
Source organism: Gymnogyps californianus (assembly GCF_018139145.2). Taxonomy (NCBI): domain Eukaryota; kingdom Metazoa; phylum Chordata; class Aves; order Accipitriformes; family Cathartidae; genus Gymnogyps; species Gymnogyps californianus. The sequence continues at coordinate 22,775,882 of NC_059473.1, forward strand.
ACAGTTTTGTTTACAACCTTTATGTTTTCAAGCATGCAATTCATCACCAAAGTTTTCATATCTGGTTATCATAGTCTGAATATTCCCTAAGTTGTGATAGTTATTATTTATGCTTTGTTGATGAAATATTGGGTTTGTCGTGCACTAGGATAGATTTTGAGAACAATTTGAAAACTCACCATGTCAACTTTATATTTAATTGTCCAAATTCTCCCCCTGTCCTAAATAATATCTCAGACTGGGAGAAATGAGTCAAGAATTTTAATTCTAGGTTTTCCCCACTTTCTTACAAAAATATGTGGTTTCTTTGTACTACGAATTTAATTCGAATAAAAGAAAAGCCAGCTTTTTGGGAAGCTTCTTACTACTTTTCCAATATTTTAGCATTTTATATGTACTTTACATTTAATTTGCACATGAAAGATTATTAAATATACAGGGAAACAATGGATTAATCTCTGTCAATCCATATTTTGTGGAAAAGATTTATTTCACTTTTGAATTCTTTTTTGCAAGAAAACTGCAACTGTTCAGCACAGACTAAAGCTTAAGATGTTTCATCAAATTACTAGTGTCTGCATTATGGAATTATAAATCAATTAACATAATAAAAACAATTTATAGATCTGAAATAAAATGTCAATTTCACGACTGATGGTTGAATCGTAATTCAGACACCATGAAGCTGGTAGTGAATCTGTGACTTTGATAGATGCCTTCCCAGTCTGTATTTCATGAAAGCTTCGAAAGAACTTAAACAGTTTCATAAAACTGGATGACATTTTTTCTGTTTGAATTGATTCATGGTGATGGTCATTTATTTACTCTCAAAAAAATCCATTGCAATTTTTGCTAAATGTTGTTAGAATGTGTGACTTGCACTTTTATTTTCACAATCCTAAATCCTGTTAAACATAAAGCAAAATTCTGAACAATACTCCTCAGACATCTCAATTGTCCCTCAAGTCCCAGTACTGCTCCCGTTTCTGACATCTGTTCTTCTGAGTTTGCTGGCATATAAAATCTCGATATTACAGTTATTACAGTATTACAGAACTGATTCAATTTAAAATACTGGACATAGTGGTAGATTATTTCTTCCCTATTTTATTCCGTTTGTTTATTTTCTCTTTGGGGTACACACTTTCAGAGTATAAATGACCCTCAGTTATCTTCTCTCCTTTTTTATTTGCTTCTCTTCAACCAAGTGTATGTGAGACTGCCGCTTTTGAATTATATCCACACTTAATTTTATTCAACTTCACCAGGAAAAGAAAACTCCCAGAAATTCTTCAATAACCTGCCAAGCAAAGAGCTGTTAATTATTCAGCACAATTATAAAATTAATAGGACTATATACTGAAGGTTGTCCTAATTTTAACTATTGTCATCATCAAGACTTTTCCTTGTTACAGAAGGGGTCCTTCCCACTTGCCAGGATGAGAAACTGAAATACCTAAATACATATATGCAATGAAATAACATTTTCAAGTGGCCAAACTGAAGCATTTCCGAAAATTGCATTCTTCAAAGATGTTCTGGAGGATAGCCCAAAGAACATCCAGAATTGCTATCTACTTACTTACACAAATATTAACCCATCCATTTACAGAACTGCACCTCTGAATTTTATATGTAAATCTCAGATTCTTTGATAAACTTTGTCTAAAATAAATCTAATGTTTATTATTAATATGTTAGGAATACTTTAATATTTCTTTTCATCTATGTTTATTATCCTGCTACATTAAAGATAGATACATTACTAAGAGATGGTCACAATAACTGTTTTATGGAAATGGAAAGAGAAAAGTTCCAGGGTCATACCATGTATGTATTCATAAAGTGCTCCACAACATAGAAAATTATCATATAAACAAAGCCTGTGGATGCAGGTCTTGGATACAAATCTGCTACTCTATGGCCTTACGTCAAATCACCGAACCTATCATGATTTACAAATTCTGTTTACACCCAGAAATGGTATCACCTCTACTTCAAAAATAATTCAGTCAACCTGGTGTAATGCCATATGCGGATGTTAGTATATTAGTTTTCAAGTGACTTTTACAATAATGTGACCTCTTCCAAACCATAATAAGATTCTGAAGAGATTTTTGTATTAGTTTTACTAAACTGGTTTAATTAACACTGTCAGTTTACATAATGCACTTCTGTTTGTAAATCAGCCCTCAGTTTTTATGTTTATAAAGAGGGGATAATAATACTTATCACTTCTCAGATCCTTGGGTGGAATATGCTATTGAAATACAAAACATTTTACTTGTTAGTACTAACGCACAGGCTACAAGAAAGAATCCAACCTATTTTACTATAAACCTCAAACAAGGCAATCAATCCAAAACAAGGTTGTCCTCAGAGACACTTTCAATCAAAATTTCACTGGAGGCAAAAGATGGAATTCTGTCTCTGTTATCTGAATGAGAGTTTGGATGTAGACTAGACCCAAGAACAAGGATTGGCATTTGATGGGATAAGGCACAGGCAAAGTCTTGGAAGCTTTTCCCGGTCTTTGTGCAGTGACTGAGAAATTATCCATAGTATAATAACTTTTTTTAATTATTATTTTTGTTGTTGTTTTAGAAAACAACAGAAAAAACTATCTCGTGCTACATTGGAAGGAGGCGTTTAGATGCAGTCTCTCCTTATGAGTGAAAAGCTTTGGGTGAAAGGTAAAGGACAGACAGCGACTGCAGCAGTAGAAAGTAATGCCTATGGGTCACGTGCGGAAGGAGCCTAGATAACCTTAACGGAGAATTGATTTACATCTGTCATCAATTTTCTCAGCACTTACATTAGAAAGAGTTAAACCTAGAGCTAGGTGTATATTTGAGGCCCAAGTACCAACTGTGGCTGCATTTCAGAGTTCCTATATGACCTTTGGCAAGTCATTTAATGTCTGTGATCTAGGTTCCCCAACTTCAAAATGGAAATAACTCCACTTACTTTCTGTTGTAGTCTATGAGGATGAAAAATGTTGCATAAGAGTTAATTAACTTGCAAAATATTCTTGCAAGTCAAAAAGAATGTATGTAAAAGAAAAGGAGTCTGCTTGAGCCTCCTTCTCACCTTATTTCAAGTGGTTTGCACCCGCTGGAGTTATTTCGGCATTTACAGAGTTATTGCTGATTTACCACATCGTAAGCAAGTCAGTCATGCTCACTGAACGTGTGTTGACATAATTAACATGCTGCAAGAAAGCAAGACTTGCAAAGCTCAGGCTCACCAATATGTAAAGATATGCACATCTTAGCAAAGTGAGAAGAATGTACAAGAAAAATTAAGTTTGATGATTTAACATCAGTGCAAATTAAATTAATTCCTGGGGAATATCTTTTGGATAAAGATCAAATAAATCCCTTTAGACGGAAAGCTTGAAATAGGGCTTTGTTGAACGTCATTAATGGTACAGCTTCTCTCTGCATTGATTAAGCTCATTGGCTATGAGCAACAAGGTTGCCCAGCAAGCTATCTCTTTTTTGTTTTATTTCAAGCATGTCTTGTATGAAAGGGATAATTGTGCCCAGCAGATCTTGTTTCTAACGCTTCTTATATATAGTGAAATACAGTAATTTAACAGCTTGCTGGGGGAACAAGAATTTGTTCCAGTTCCTGATTTAAATGTTTATGCTAATTGCTATTTATTGGCTCAGATGCAAATGATAGGTTGGCCAAAGTGAAATTTTATGACGAGCAAACTCCCCCCTTTTGTGCAAATTGAAAAAGTGAAACAAGAAGAGGATGAAATGAGCCGAAGATGGTCTTAATGGCTGCTTTTTAATGGGGAAGATAAAATTAAGACTGATTTACGTGGCCAACTCCCCTGTTTTCTCTTATCAGCTCATTTGGCAGGAAAAATGGAAAAGTAATTGTTCCTCTTTCAATGTGGGCCTCAAACCATTATTTATTGGCTGAAATTAATCGCTGTTTATCCTTCATTCACGTGGAAACCGCTCTATCAGCATTATGAACCCCAGCAACTCAACTAGTCCCTTGCAATTTAGCCAACAGCAAGCGCAGATCCTGATGAGCCGTGCCTTAATTTTCTGGGCTGTGGGAGTTAATGAAGACTCCTTTCTTAGGTGGACATATTTGTATTTCTACAACATTAATAACAAAGGCCTACACTTTCTTTTCTGCAGCATGTAAACTTTTTTTTTAGTAGAGAAAAAATAAAAGACTATTCATAAGCTGGACAGGGTTGAAAGAGAACACAGAGACCAGACTGATGTTTCCTGGTACAGAGAAGCTCCTCGAGAACTGAATAATGTGTTAGGCAACTCTTTGATCCCCTTAAGAAGTCCCCTGTTACGGAGTGTGCAGTGCGATTGCAATGCTTTGCCGCTGAACAGTGTTTTTATTTATCCTTTCCTCCTTATGTTTTATCTTTGTTGTATCCACCTTCCAGCCTGCTAAGTTCACTGTACCGGCTGCCCATGCATTTAATGCCAAAAGGGAACTATGCAGCTGGGACAGCTACAGCTGCATCTTATCTAATTCTGCCTAAGGGGGCCAACTGGTGCTGGCAACATGCACGTCAGGCAGAAGTCCTTTCCTGCTTCTTTTTTGAGATGGTGTAAAGCATCACCCAGTTCTCCTTTCCACATAGCCAGGAGGAGAGTCGAATGCTTGCCTTTCCTTTGCTTTTTTTTCCAGCCCCAGCATGCCCTTGGAAATGAGATGTTTGATTTCAGTAGCAGTAGCAGCTGCTGCCTTGAAAATATCAGCAATAAGCAAATACAGTTTACATTGTAATAGAATGAAAAATGGATTATTAAGCAGACACCGTAGGAACTGTCCTGCTGGTTCAAGCCTAAAGGTGTGTCTAGTCCACTGCTGTGTCTATGACAGTGGCCAGCGGAGAGAATAAATAAGAAGGTGCAAAGTGGTCTTGTTTGTTGCCTTCGACTAAGGGCCAGCTTGATTTCTAATTGTTCAAGACAGGCTGAAACCCTGAAGCATGAGTTTTAAAAGATTTAAGACCAGCAAAAGCAGCAATGGATGAGAAATATGCTTCTACTGAACATTGCTTCTGAACACCACTGTTCAGGAGCATACATGCACTTATATATACTGGTGTTCAAAAACTATCCTAATCCTCTCTTCATGGGACCTAAGAATGAAGTAAAATTGAGCAAGTTTTAAGTAAAGCAATGTGTGCTGCAGTTTAAGCTTTAGCAATCTGTTATATAATAAGATATACTCATGTTGTCTTTCTTCATTAATGTTATGAGGGAGATCACTGGACACACTCTCTCATATTTGCCATGGGCCTGATCTAAAATTACATTGAAAGTCAATAGACATTTTTCCACTGATTTACCTGTGTTTTGGATCTGCTCCAAGATCTGTACATTACCATTTTAGAAAGGGCAGAGGATAGAGAATTTGTCTCAGATTTGTAAACCCAGTAATGAATTTCCAAATGTGACTTAAGTTCAGCTCACTTCTTAGAGAGAGGGCAGGAATCTGCTACATACGTGTGAGACTCTGATACTGGTAAAAAACCAATAAAATTGTTTTAGTTAACAAGTGAATTAATTTACAGATGAACATTTACGCCTTCATCAATATATGGTTAGAAACCTTAAGGGAATACCAGCCTAACTTTCCAGTAAAAAAAAGGAAATGTAAATATTTTAAAATTATGATTCTATATAACAAACAAGGAAGGGGTTCCCATACTTTTGGATGGGATCCAGCTGAAATTACCTGTGCACATATAACTGCGTAACCCCAGACAGGCTAAGAATATTTATTCTGCAACAGGTTAAACAACACAGCAAAGGCAAAGTGTTTGTGCAAACTCTGATGTGGAAGGGAAATAGTATTTATGTTAACAAGCTAGTAAGTCTACATCACACCTTCTAAGCCTGGTACTCCCTCCTAGGGACCAGCTATCCTTGGCCTGAGTTATTCGCTCAGGATCCGATCATCCTGGTTCAGTTTTCATCCTTACGATTGGGAAAGCGTCCTTAGTATGATGTGTGGTAGGGTAATGCTATCCTCCACTGGTGATCTCTTGGCACATGTTGCACAGGCAGCACCAATCCAGTTGGTGATGAGAAATTACAAAAGAGGTAGATTGAAGCCCCTCACTTCCTCTCCAGGGGTAAGCTACAAAATGTTGCTGCCAATCACACAGGTGCTTGGTGTACAGTATTTTATTACATAACAGACTGAATGATTGTCAGCCAGAAAAGATACCTCCTTGAGTGAGCGCGACAAAGAGATTCGCATTGCTTCTCACTCACCATTTTCAAAGAGGCCAGATTCTAGCTGACTTTTGCATAGCTATATCCATGGAGAGAAGACACAGGACCAGCTCCTCTATGTTTTCACAGAGACAGCCATTGTTACTCCTGACCTCTTACACTGCTGGGAAAGATGCCTCTCAACACTGTTCCCCCAGGTTAGTTGCCCAAACATAAAAGGAACCAAATGGAGAGAAAGCAGAGTTATGCGTAGACTTCTTGTTCATTACTGCCAGTTTGATGTTTATATTCACATGTTACAAGAGAAGAAAATAACAGTTCACAAATGCAACTTTGGAAATGCTTTATTTGGGTGCTGTACTCTCACTGGCACAAATAAGAAGGTTTTCATTTTGTTGCTTATCTAAACCATGGCCTTGATCCTACTTTCAGTTAATTCAGTGGGAGTTTTGCCATTATCTTGACTGTGGCTGTGCGTATTGGATCACACCCTTTTTTTTTTCTAATCAAAGACAAGCCTGAGTCCTGGAGCTAAATTCTGATTATACTTTGGTCCAAATGTCTGAACTTGATTGTCAAAATAGGACTCATAATCCTGCACGTAAAAGCTCCATCGAAAGTCTGAATTCCAGAGATATTGACCATGCAGTAAAAGTCAATACATACAATGTCTGTGCTGAGCCCATGCTTCCTGCCTCGAGTGCAGGTTTATGTGTCTTATTTTACCTGTAAATTGAGTCCAAGCTCCTGAGAAAACTTGGAAAGATGTTTCTATACCTAGAACCTAGCTCAACTTTTTGAAGCTAAGGACTATTTCTAAGTCAGAAAGATTATCATACCACAAAGCAGTCTATTTGCAGAGGCAGATTCTTTCCTACTTATTGCATCCCAGTTGTCTTTTTAAAAGAAAAGTAAATCTATCTTTTTATTTTTTTAGAAAATGCTGCTTGCTTGTTTGGTGCTGCCAGGGAGTTCAGCATGCATGGAGAATTTCAATGAAAAGCAAAGGCTGATCTTTCACTGTCCAGTAGACCTAAGACTAGTCGTCAGCGCCAAGGTGAGTTCTTGTCTGCTAATAATCATTCTTGCCATTGCAGTAATGTGCTTTTCTACTCTGTCGTCCAAAGTACTGTGGCTTTAAGACAAAAGACATGGCAAACAACAGATCTGTTTAGCTTTACTTCGACTTTGCCAGCTTTTCAGCTATGTCATTAAATTCAACAAAGTTGAAGTTAGCTGAGGACCCAGAATCTTTTGGTGGTAAAAAGCTTTTTTAATATTATTTTTATGATTAAAATGTTAAAATGATATAAGATTGTTCCTAACCATTTAAGATTATTCTCATTAGTTTTCATAATTGTTAGAGTCCACTTAAGTAATTTATGGGTGGGCCTTTAATGCAGCTGTACCAATAATTGAATCCTCTTTGGCCTTGCTGACCATAGTGCTTTCCACCTAAATTTCATAATTGATACTGAATACACTCAGATGTCACAGCTCTTGGGAAATACAAGAGCCTTGGAGGGATCTGGAATTGTGTTCTATTTTATTTTGTTTATACTCTACAGAGGTGATAAGTATTTAGGGAATATAACCTGATTATACAAAATCCTGTGTGGAAGAGCTCACACCAAAATATATTCTCAGCAAAAAAAGGTCTTTCTAGGACAATGCAAGGTATTCATATGGCAAGCTACCTGGGGAAAGTAAAGCATTGCTGTGCGTCCAGTGGCTGCCTTTTATTGATGCCTTGGACAGGAGCTCTGCTTCAGATTGCTGAAATTTGTGTATATGTATATAATCTACCTGTGCATGTAACTCACCCGTATCTGTTTAGCTGGAAGGTTTTATACAATTTGGGATATATTTTCATTCTCTGAAGGGGATGTAAGATAAGCATACTCAGAGAAGTGTATCAGAGAAGTGTATCATAGCCTAGCTCCAGAGAAACCAAACAGAGCTTAAATGTGAATGACTGTAACCTCCAAGCAGATACTCTGACACTTGTTTACCTATGATCTGGGAAATTCCTGAGGCTCTGTTTTACCCTCGCAGTGGATCCAAGTCCCAAGTAACATTTCTGGCTCCTTTAGGAATCTGGGGACTGATCCTCTGTTGCCTCGCACCTTGTCCTGTCATTCAACCTATACAAAATGAGTGCAAAACACCACAGGCTCCATTTTGACATTTACTTCAGTGCAGATATATCAGTTTATACCACCAGAGATGGTGGCCCTACGTTCTGATTTGGCAGCTTTTTAATCTCACTTTGCACTGGAGAAATAGATGTACAGTGCACGATAATGGGAAAAAATAGTACTTCAGATGTATTTGATGGTGAAATCATTTCATTTCAGTTCCCTACTCTTCAAAGCAAGTGCAATAATATTTTCCTCACAGGAGTGTTGGGAAAGCCTTGCCTTTCTGCTCAATTGCTAACTCATTTGAGAATAACAAACTGTCTTGTCTTTGCTAGAATTTTGTCAACTGTTTATCCCAAGCTAATGAACTCAAGCTGAACCCACCTTCTTCTGTTAACATGGCAAGGGCATTAGGGAGAAAGGCAACCAGTTAAACTTTCACATATTTCTACCATCCTAGTTTCTGAAGGTAAAGCTACCTTAATTGGTCTTACTGAAATATAGCCAGCCTAGGTGTAACATATTTCTTGGCACCCTTTGTCTAAGACTGAGCATGCTGCTGCTTAAATCTCTCCCTTGCAATGAGGAGGTTCAGGGCTGCTGCGGGGAACTGCCTGCTCACTGCCCACCCTGCCCATCCCTGTCCTCTCCGAGGTCGTATGGGGGTTAGCAACACCCAGCTGCTTTCAGCAGACCTCCCTTGCAGCTCTCTCCTTCCAGGGACACAGAAGCCTGCTGTCCAACTAGCAGGACGGTTTGTCTTTAAGAAATAAGGGAATTCTGGATCAAAAATTAAATTGCAGCTTCACACATCTGCTAATGTTGAAATGGAAATGCAGATCTGAAGGTTACAAGTGATTCATACTTCTACATGGGGCCAAACCAGACTCCTGGATGGAGCCATCCATCCGTATCTTCTGTATGAGTTTGACATCTGGGTGCAGATTCATACAGTACAGCTGAGGCTTTATTGTGTCTGGAGGAGATGAGGGAGGGAGGAAGTGGAAAAGAGCATTACTAGTTTGAGGAATTTTTCTGTTGTGAGGTACTGAGAAGTGCCAGGATCAGATATCCATGCATTTTGTCTGATTTCTTGTGAACAGGCCTCTGAAAAAAGCTTTCAGCAAGAGTCTTGCGTTCTGTGATATCCTTGTGAGAGTCCTACGCCGCAGCTGGCATTTGCAGAAGACTGGACAAAGCTGTGGGGTGACCATCCTCCTGCACCACCTCTCACTGGCCCCAGAGGTGGGAGTATTTCTGACCCACTTGTCATCCACCTAACTTCAGTTGGCCTGTTTTTTGGGGAAGGGCTGTTAGATAGCTATCACTTTTTGAGATCCCACCTCAGAGTGAATCCCAGCCTCCAGGCCAGCAGACACAGCCAAGAGCTGTCTCACCATGCTGCTACATGATGCTATACTGCTCCAATATGCTCTCCTTTCTGGTCATGTCTATTCCAGTGCTGGCTGAAAAAAAAAATCTCAGCCTTTTTTCCACACACCTGCATCCTTTGTAACCAAAACAACACCACGAATTGTAGCAGATATTGTAATCTGGGCCACTGTTTTCAATGGAGATATACCTGATTTAAGTGAGTTTAAATTAAAGCTCTTCTTCTCAAGCATAAACACAGTCTCCTACTGCTTTAAAAACAGAAAAAAAGACAGGCACAAACAGGAATGATAACACCGGTCATTCTGAAAGCTAAACTGTGGGTTGTTAGGTAAAAAAGACAAAAACTCTTCCAAATAATTTATCCAAATAATTTAGTCTCTTGTGAATCAAAGCAGTGGCTCCACAGCCTACCTGCACATTTGAAAAAAATCTTCATTTATTTTGAACCAGATATCTGATTGCTTCACATGGTGTCATCTTATTCTGGTATTATGTGAAACACTGGTAACAGCTATCTAAGCACTTGCCCAGTATAGCCCATGAGTCTGTAATCTCTGTTGTAGCTCCCTCAATAACCTTCCTCCCAGCCTGAGGAGTCCTACTTGGTTCAGTCATTCCTATTGCAAAACACACGACGTGCTTTGCCCAGCCTTGTTACCATTCTTTGTACATTTTTGAGCTCTAAAAGTAAATTTTTCAGGACAATGGGACTAGAAATTCATACAATATACAGGATGAATGAACAACAGGATTTCAGACTAGTAACATTAATTGCACCTGATAAAGGATGGCGAGTGTTCCCACAGATCAAAGATTAGTAGCTCCCAAAAATTAAAGTTATATTGCTACTCTTTTTTTTTTTTCCTTTGACAGTGATGCTTTTGTATCTAATCTGGATTTCTTGGATCCAAGGGAACCCTTGCCAGCCTACATTTTTCATCATTAAGACTTATATGTGAAAAATAAAAATCACAACCAAACTGACAGTTGGCAGGCTGTCCAGCTTATCACTTCATCTTGACATGGTTATGTATGCTAGCAAATAAAAGGTTTCAATGAATAAATTTATTATTTTAAAATTGTATAAAATACATTTTGTCAAGTAAAAAAACTCCTTGACATTCTGTCAAAAATATAATTTTATTCAATTATTTTATCATGGTACATAATCTGATGTTCACACAGATACTGGAAGATTTACACTGAGATTATGAAGCAGCTGATTTCAGTTGAAGGCTGAAAAGAGATAGAATCTGAAAAGTCTCAGTCCAGATTCACATGTCCTTTACATTCAGCATTTCACTCAGATTTGTCACTTTAGCCAGGGGCAATTTCTTTGCTGAGGAAATTATCTACGCTATGTTGAGTGAGGAAATAGATACTATCTTTTTAATCAGCACTCTGCCTTTAGGTTCATCTAAAATTTCTAAATTGTAAATTGGTCGTAAACTTTCAGTGGCTATTTAAACTGGATCTACCTAAATCAAACTAAGTGTGTTTGGGCTTCAGAGGAAAAAACAAAAAAAAGAAAAAAAAATGAGTCCTGAAAGACTATGGGGATTACCTTTTGGTTTTGTTTTTGGTTTTCAATTCTTACAGACACAGGTATGTGTAAAACTTTCAATACATATTGTAGATATGAAGGCTTAAAATAAACACATATAAGCAGTGCTTACAATTTTCATGTGAAATGTGGAGGGTCATGACTCAGTTCACCTTCATCTGTTCGTGTATGTGTACTTTGGTGAGAGTTTATGAATAGATTTTTTGTAAGGTGCCTTTTCCTTAAACAAAGCAAGCATTATCCTTTTACAAGTTCCCTCCCTGGTGCATCTGATGAGAGAATCTGGGTGTTGTGCTCCAATGGGAAAACCTGAGCTGCAGCAAGTGCGTGACTTTGAAGGTAACATGCATGGTCATAACTGCTTTGCTCATGAAGAATGTCTCCATGGCAGAAAGACACATGACAGTCAGTAGAAAGATAACTTAGTTATCAGGACTTGGCAAAACATTTCCACTCAACAAAAGCTCCAGAAACTGAGGAACTGTCCTTAAAAATATATTGAGTACAGAGGAAGTCAAGAAATATTTTTGTTCTGGAGAGACTCATAGCTTAAGTAATATGACGCTTGTAAGTTTAGAGAGCCTGTCTGTAGAAGTAACACACCCATCACTGTAACATAGTGTTAAGGTAGAAGAGTGCCAAACAATTAATTTTGAAGGCAAGAAGAACTTGCATTGACATGCAAATTTATGTCAGCCTTATGCACTGAAGCCAACAAATGAAAAATGAGCCGTGAATGCAAACATTGTCAGTGGACACTTAGATTGGATTCATGGTGCCCAACAGACATTGCCTTAAAAGACAATTCAGGTAAACGTGCTTGATTACTTAGGCCTTTCTGTTCAATGTGTGTTTCCATAAGTGTGGTACAAAGAGGAATAAATAAGTACAAAAGGTAGATAAATAGGTCAACCAAATTAATCACCAGAAATGAGTCCTGCACCACTATATAGTCAATATGCCAAATAGTTGAAGGTCAGCTTGAATCTAGTCATCAAATAGAAAAAACTTTTCTTGTACTGCCAGGAAAGAAGACAAAATTTGGCTACATTTCTATCAGGGAAAACCATTTCTCAACTTTCTTTTTTCCCATCAAACACACAAATACAGGTGCAGATGTCCTGAAGTAGATATGCTAAGATTAGTTCAAGTGTTAAATACTGATATATTTCAATATTGTTATAGTTCATATTTCAAAGCCAGTCATGAACAAGGTAAGATATAGATACCATAAATATTTGTCAATTGCCACATTCTAGTGTCAGCAAGTGACAGACAATATTATCCTTCTCTTGTCCCATTTCTATAATGTAATATACAATATACAACTCATGTTGGAGCTCTGGCATTGATACATCTCACACATGAAGTATTTTAGAAAATCCAGCGTTTTTCTTTGCAATATGCTCCCCTGAAGTCAAACCAGCTATATATGGGCCTTACTTCAAGAAAGTATTTACTCGTTTTCCACAATTTATCCCTCCTCATGACAGCAAAAGGAGTTTAAGGCTCCATTGACTTTAGTGATACACAGCAGTGTTAGTTTTCTAATATTGCAATAGAAATATCCTTCTGACATGACCTGGAAACACCTCTGAGGGTGTCTGCGCTCATTCAGTCCCCTGTTTTGGGCTAAGTTAAGAATCAAGGGGTCGTGGTAACGATGTGGTGGTTTTGTGATGCAGTTATTTGCCTTCTAGATAGGGGCCAGAATTCACAATTTCATTTTATATAGTTACAGTAGAAACTCTCTCACAGTAGAGAGAGGCCAGATTTAAGCAAGTTTTAGATAAGTAAAATGTTCTTTAGTCCAATAGCACCTCACAGAACTGCCAAATTGAAACTTTTTTTGAAGAAAGTATTTCTTTTTGTGATAAGTGGCAACTTAGCCTACTGAGGAAGAGATTTATAAGTCATTGTTAACTACTGTGTTCTCCTTTATTTCATATTAATGCATATTTATTGGTATTTAATAATGTTATTTTGCCCTCACTTTTTTAGAATACAGTGATTAACCTTCAGCTGATATAATGCAAATAGATCTACAAAAGATTAGATTGGCCTATAGAATCTTATGCATTTTTTGATCCTTTGTTTTTTCTTTGTGCTTATTCTTTTGTATGTCAAATGGCATTCCTAGCATCCTGAGATTTTTTTGAAACTTTAGCATTCTTGCCATAAGCAAGAAAGCCACAAGCAATATTTTGAAGATTTTATTCCGGGTCAAAGAGAATCTGCTGACAACAGGAATTCTTTATGAGTAGTCCCTGCTGAATTAGGACTTTTGCTGAGCATCTTTCACTTAAATATGTTCTCAAAATAAGCATAATGGTGTAGCATTGCTACTGGTTTGCTCTCAGAAAAGTTCTGAAATATGGTTCTTGCTTCAGACCTTAGTTAAAGATAAATACTATTTATTTTATATTTATTCATAAAATCTATATTTACAACAATATTTATAGCCAATAAATTTATTTTTTAGAGAGGCTTTCATGATACCAACATTTACTATGAACAAAGTATTGAGAAAGTTGGCCTCTGTCCTCCAAATCCCCCTGCTGTTACTACAAACAATCCTATGGAAGTCAACTTTATATGGCACTTCTTAGTGGATCAGAGATGTCCTGTAGTTTTTGGAAAGCATGCCTGTCTTGAGTTTCACCACATGTCATAATTTCTCTCAGGGAAGAGACTTCCTATAGAGATGACTTCAAAATTCCATTTAAAATTTGTCCTCCTTCTCTCTCTTGTATCCCTTGTGCTTTTTGGGGACCACAACAAACGAGATGATAACTTGCTTAGTCTTGACAGTCCCCATGGTTTATAATGAGGAATGGAGGATCTGCATTTTTCAGGATTTTCTTCTGCTTCTGAAATCTCTCTTGTGGAGGGGGGTTAGAATCAACCAAATCATTTATGCTTTAATAATGAAGAGAAGTAACTTCAGCTGTCTCCAGTCTTAGGCTGTTGTTGCTGGAATATTGCTTTTGGCAGCAAGATGCTTGTCCTCTGCCCCCCGCCCCAACCTGCTCACAGTCATTTTCTCCTGCTGGTGTAACATACTGGGGCACGCAAGGTGAAAGTAATTCAGGAACCCAGCAAAAATGAATGGCTTTTAAAAAATCAGCCAAGTTTCCCAATCCAGCTCACAGTGGGGATTTTGTATTAATATTATTTAAAACAGGAATGGTCCAATTCCCTTAAAAATACAAAATCATAGAGTAGTTCTGAGGACTTATTACTGTTGCACTTGTACCATATTTTGTAAGCAATGATGAGGCCAAAATGCAGTATAGCTGGGCCACTGCAATTTCTTGACAGGTCCAAGTTTTCAGGTTATTATTAAATGTCATTGCTTTAAGCTTGCTGTGGGAAAAAGGTGCCGGGGTAAATTAAGTACAACAATCTCCTAGCTTCCTCTCTGTAGACCTGTTCCTAAGTTGTTTTCTTCAACTTCCATGAGACTTGTAGGTGCTCAGAATAAGGTCCCATCCAGCAAATCAGTATACACACTGCATCTGCCAAATATGTGGAGATATGCATTAGATTTTGGCTGACATCTCTATCTCAGCATGATACACACTAAAAGTCATCCACCCTCCCTCAAAATAAAAATGAAAAAAAGGCAGGGAAAAACCTTAATATTGGTTAAAATGTCAGCTGAATTAAATGAGAGTGGTGTGATTTGTACCCATGAGGGGAGGAAAAAAGCACAGCAGGTATGTTAGAGGTGCAAAAAAATATTGAGTTTCACACAAGCATGTAAGAGTTGACAAGTCTGCTGGCAGCTGCCTGGTCACGGGGGGCTGCTGGGATCACAGGAAAATACAGACAGTGCCATGGTACTGAGAAATGGGAGAGAAACAGAGACAGGGCAGGGCGACAGATATATCTCTTGGCTTGTTAAAGCCCAAATTGCTTTGGGCTCAACTCTGGGCTCACAGAATTGGGAAAGACCAAAACTCAATTACCAAGAGAGTTAAAACACAATGAGAGACCCTTCTTTCCATAGGCGGTACCTTGTAAGACTTAATACCAGATTTATCAAGCCATAAGTAATATAGGTGAAGGGAGAAGTGGAATGAAATAAGTGAAGAAGACTGGGCTGAAAGAAATGCTCAAACAGTGCTTAAAATGAGACGCCCTTGAAGGCTGTAGGACAGAAAAAATGTAAAGAAGAAAAGGGGAAAAACCCAGCCCTCGAGCAGCAGGAGTCTGAACAGCAGGTTAGGAGGCAGAAGTGAGGAGGAACCAAAGGCAGAGACAGTAAAGGTTTCATCTGCTCAGGCACTACCGCCAGTGAAAATGGATGCAGGCATCTCTGTTGTGGAGAGCTGCCTTTCTTCTCCTGGGCTGAGGAAAGTAGTAATCCCTCAGCCTCCCTTCTGTTTGCCTCTTTTATAAAATCTGTTTCCCATCACTTTCCTTATTTTGCTAATATCTGACAGACAGTATCTACCTCTTCTCTTCCTTCTGCTGACATAACATTAAAAATAGAGATAAACACATATTTTAGGTGCGTTTGTGCATGTGGTCATGGCAATTGCATGCATCTGCGTGCACAGATTAGCATTTAACTTTTAAAGTAGTTTTCCTTTACCATAAACCTTTCCCATGAAGACTGATGTCAAAATTTCTTCTCTATCCATTATCTAGTCCTGTGCTAAACTCTGATTGATCACCTGGCCCTTCCCTACAACCAAATAATGGCTTCATTGTAGTGAATCTGTATGCAGTGTAATGGCTAAACATACTGGGAGCTGCTGAGACAAAAGACAAAATATAAATAAAATTTAAAACGCATAATCTCAGTTTTGTCATTATTAGTATGAAGCTTAAGCAAGAAAACCAAAATATGAAGTCTACAAAAATCAGAAAATTATCTTTACTGATAACCAGAGCTGCTGAATGGAGAAATAGGTTGTTTGTTTTGTTTTGCCACAGAAAATAAATTACATGTCAAGGAAAAAAAAATTGAAAGCAAAAATATTTAAACCAGAAACAGAAATACTTTTTCATATCTTAATGCTGAAATAACTTGTTAAGCTATATTATCAATAGTTTCCTGGTGATGAAAGAAAATGTACTAGGGTTATTTTCCATTTTGAGTATTACAGTGTTTTTAAGTACCTTTGGAAAAAAAAAGTTAACTGAAGTTCCATTTTCTCTGTGAAACCAGCTTTAATAGAAAATAATCTAACAATAAGATCTTACACTATCTAAAGTTTTTAAACTTTTCCAAGTATTTGGTGTAATAACTCATGATCACAGCCTAACTATCCTTTCAAATTCAAAATGAAGGGATAAATAGAGGTTTTACTGGTCAATCATTAAATTCCAGTTTCCTCAGGTCCTACCAGTATCTCTTTTTTTTCAAATTAGAGGCATTCCCATGAAATTCAAAGAATCATACCTTCCACAATTGCTTTAGATGGATTTCTGCTGTGTGGTTGAGGAGATGATGCTGTGTTTGTTTTTTTAATCTGTTAAAGTGCCTAGAACTTGGGATGGGTACTTAGGTGCTTTTTTTGTGTAAAACAAAATAAACAAACTGTTACAATAATGCCTATAACTGTTATGACCTGGAAGCTGTGCTCACGGTATTGTTCCTATATGCTTTTTATTGTACTTGGCACAAGGAAAGGCTGACATTACCATCAGCATATCTATTTTGTGGGTAATTTGGGGCATGAAAGACCCCACTTCAGCACATCACTTAAGCAACCCCTTAGCTCTTTACACGCACTCGAGTTTAATTGACTTGGAGGTTTAAACATTAGCAGTGCTGAATAGGGCTGTGATGAATTGAGCCATGGTTTTCTCAGCCTGGAGACTACCAATCAACAGAACCAAATGGGGAGATCTGGAGATGACGCTCTGCCCAGGCTTTCCAGGGACCCACAAACCAGCCCTGGGCCTGCTGGGCTTCGGGATCCCTTTCCCAGGGGTGTGCAGCCTTGGTGCGCATCCATGCCTCAGCCTGACTCCAGCAGCAATGGTCCTGCAGTGGGGCTGAAGATGGGCGTTGCAGCCCTTGCTTGGTGAGTGTGATTTTTGACCCTCAGAAAATATGGGACCTAGATATCAGGTTAAAATAATTCACTGGTGGTTGTGGCAAGCCAGTCTTCCTCCTGCTCTTTTCAGTGCCAATTTTTTCACAACCTTCTTTAGAGCAAACGCTCGGAAAGTGCAGTGTAAAGACAGGTGCTCGGCTTGGGCAGGCACCCAACCGCACCTGCCTCCATGAGCACGGCCCCAACATTTCTATTTCGGCTAATGACTTCATACTTTAGAGCACCATGATATCACAGATAGAGGTTTTAGCAGATTTGAATTCTGTCAAAATCTTTAGACTTATCCCACCTTTATACTGAACGCCGGAGAAGCTCCAGTTAATCTTCTTTAAGGCCCTATTCGCTTAATGGAAACGCTTAGCTGCATAATTGCTTTGAGCCTATTGCTATTCCAAAAGGAAAATATAATAATCTAATGGTATTGTCTCTATAAGCGAATGAGAATTTCAGGAGTGGATGTTGGTGCCACCCATGTGATCCGGAGAGGTTAATGCAGTTAAAGTTATTTCACAGTCCATTAAGGAGCTTACGGTGACCCATCGACCTTTGAGCCAACAACACGGAATCCATTATCATCACAACGGAGGAGCCGGGGCTCCGCCAGCTCCGCAATGGGCCCGGGAAATCCCAAGTTAGTACTTAGTCTAAAAAAATGCACTTTTCTTTCTGCTTCTTGGGTATGGCTATTAATACACCCTCCTGTAATTTGTAACATTAACATTGCTGAAGGTACAGAAAAGGACATTGAAATGAAGACGTCAAAACTGCTGACTTGGTTCAGAGTATGATAATATTGGCTACATATTGAAACGGTGGATATATATAACGGGAGAGATCAAGATGAAGAAAGTCAAGGAACTCGGAGAAATTGATGATAAATTGTCGAAGGCTCTGAAACTCATTTAAGCAAATAATAGCTTTACTTCACATTTTCTGATACCACGGGACTAGCTTTTTTTGGTTGTTTTGGTTTTTAAGATTATTTATATGTTGTAGATATTTGGGAGAAAAAAAAAGACATTGGCAGTTTACCATATGCATCATAGGCACATTTTAGTTCTGCAGATGTAGTTCATTCATATTCCTTTATATAAAACATTTATTGTTTTTTACTGTAACTATTTTAAGAAAACCCTACTAACACTCTGCAGGAGATGTATTCACAAGTATGTTTAATAATGTTAAAATAAATACATATCCTGCAACGTACATAGGAATTTTCAAAAGATAATGTCAGTCACACAAAAACCAGTGATTTGGGGTGCTGGGAAAGAAAAATTAGATTTTAAAAGCCTGAAATTTAGCAATAAAGTGTCATAGATTTTACTCTCAAAGCTGGTGAAAATGCAATCCTCCAGGTTGCTTAGCAGAATTAATAAGAATAATGAGATGATATGTTATGTGCATGCAATTGTGTCACTTTTTATAAAAAGTATATTGTTAAAATTCTAACATGGAAAAGACCTGGTCCCAAAGCTCCATAAACATGAAATAATTTAATAATGTAAGCATCAAGATTATATGGTTTTTTGGTAAGCTTAGAGATGAAAAGAGAAAGACAAATCTTCCTAAAATACCTACAAATAATTAAGGATCACAGCACTGGAAAGTTGGCCAGTGTCTTTGATACTTTAGGACCCATTTTAACTAATTAAAAAATAAAATTACCACAAGCACTGCCTCTCATTGTGCCTGTAGTATAGGAGTACTGACAGAGAAAAAGCATGTATAGCTATACCAATTTCAAGAACGCAAGGCAGTAACATCTTTTCATAGCAGACTGTCTGCTCAAATAATTGGAAACAGGCTTATGTTCTCCTGATTACTCTAAAGAAAAAATAGTGTTCTGATGATATTTTTTAATCACATCACTTAACGTAAACTTTGTGTCTTTACTATGGAAAGCTTTAAGAAGATAGTCTGAGTTCCTCTGCTACAAAACATAATTAAAACTTGTATGTATCCTAATTTTCTAGATCATGTCTTTAGAGATACTATGAAAATAGTATGTTGAGATTGGATTATGTAGAAGTGGCTGCAGGAAACATAACAGGCTATTTTGTGAACTTCCAGAATATGTGTTAGCTAACTACATAGTTTCTTTTTCACCCCTTACTGAAAAATAAAATTAGCTAAATGGCTCTGTTAAACAATGGAGATGATAATCCCTCTCTGACTCTTTAACAAACATGAAAGGAGGGGGCAAATCTGTGGAGTGCTGTGGAGCTGGTAGGGTTTGCATCACTGCAAATGTTAAAATAGCTCTTTTAAAAATATTGTTTTCTAGCATACCACAGGGGCAGCCAGGCTGTACCTTCCTTTTTAAAGATCGTTGTTGCCACCCTGTCATTAGCTAAATAATTCAGGAAGTAGTGATAGTGGGGGGAGAATAACAATTTGAGTACTAAATGATAACTAGCCTTAAAAGATATTTTATGAGATACATGTTATTTTAGAAAACCGGTGAAGTCATCAGGATTTTACGTGAGAGGCATGCCATACTGGCAATTTTCTTTCTATTTCAAGTCCTTATTTTTAATGATGAAGGGGTCATTTTGTTAATTCCTACACTCACTCGCTATAGCAGTTTGCAGCTTAACTGAGCCCCAGTTCTCTCTCTTGCACACAGAGGCACTCTCAAATACATTTACAGAGCAGCAATTATTGAGAAAGTAGCCGGGGTAAATGTAGGTGGATATAATAATATAATACAAGTAATTAATCATGAGGTATAGGATTCATTATGTCAACAAACTAGATGAAACCTCCTTGGGAGTGTGATATAAAACAATATGTAAGAATGATTTCTTTAAAGTGACAGGCAGAGATAATAAATCAAAACTCTGTCTGACAAAGCAACATATCCATAAAACTGGAATATTTGGGACCAGGAAGTGTAGATACCATTACTGCAAAATAGGACACCTTTCATAGAGTTCTTCTGCAAATGGTATTAATAAAAGGTATATCAAAACAATGGACATATTTTACCACATCATGTAGATGAAGGAATAATACAGAGATTTTTTTAGATATAATTTTTCCTAAGGACTTGAACACTTTCTTGAAGATTATAGGGAAAGGCATAAAAAAATGTGAGCACTCCTGAAGACTCTATCTTTTCGAGTAGCAGTGGAAGAAAGAAAGAACATAGATGCACAGCTGGGAAGTGCCATCACCAGATACGGGCAGCAGGCAGAAGCTGATTTTTCTGTGTAGAAATCACATATAGGACTACAAATTTCAGGTAAAAGTTAGTAATAACTTGCTAGTGAAATAGCAAGTGAGCAGTGAAAATCTTTGGACATAAATGGAGCTCCAAAGTGAGTCTCAGCCTTCAGTAGCCAAAAATAAACCAGTTCTTGGCTGAAAGACATAAGTGCTATTGTGAAATTGATATCCCTCCTTGGCTTATTCCCAGACAATATGTTGCCTTTCTGGGGGCTGATCAATGTGATTGATGTGATGTGTGAAATCCAGGAGGGAGCTCCCCTTTAATCAAACCCACTGTCCTCCACTGATAGGCAGCTGTGGACTAACATGTTCTTCCGCCTCGCTCCCTCCGGCTCCCCTTAGAAATTGATACAGGCAAATAAAAAGAGGATGAGAGGGGAGAGAAAAACGAACTGCTGCATAGGACAAGAGAGGGCAGCAATCGAGCGGTGGATTTAGTCCTTAAAAAAATAAAAGGCTGTGACTCCACTTGCAGCGCCAGGGCTGGCTCACAAAAGGCAGTCCTCTCCTGCACGGCGCTGGCCCTGGGGACGGGGACGGCGAGGAAGGTGTTTCTCCCAGGACAGCACCATGCCCTGGTGCTGGATTACCCCCAGCATCCCTCCCCTCGCTTCCCCTCAGTGTTAGTATTGATCTGATCACATTGTACTGCTTTGGGCTAGCATGAAGGTAAAATAATTAGGGCTAAAAATACCTTAAAAGGTTCTTGGACATCGCTTTACCCATTTAGACATGATGTAAGCATCTGTGCAAAGAATTTTAAATACTTACCCATTTTAATTTACACGTCACTGGCTTATGATCCTATAGGTTTCTCTTCCGCTCGAACAACAAAAGACATGCTGTATGTGTCCAACTGCTGCTGTTTTTGTACTTCATGCAGGACATTCTTTTTAGCTAGACAGCAATTAAATTGTTAATACTTCCCTAGCATGTGGAATGAATTAAATTGATCTAACTTAAAAGTTTAACATTACATTACAGCATGATTTTTTTTTTTTTTTTGAGAGGCTTATTCTCATAATTGTAAAGATTTCAGAGGTACAAATCTCATTTGGTTAACTTTTCTGCAATTTGCTATATTATTGTAATACTTGCATATCCTATCGTGATGCCAGATTGCCAGCTAATTATGCCATAAGCAATCAGCTAAGAAAGTCCATCCAGGCCTCCCATGGAAAATTAATATGGTTTTAAAGCTAACCCAAGATAAAACGACTTTTTCTCTTTCAGAAACAGAGCAAGCAAGAGAGCTTTACGACATAAGCTTGTTGTTGAATCCAAAGGTGCCAGTGTAAATATAGTTTGAAGAATACCCATAATAGGTGGGTAAATAAAAGTCAGTCTGGCAAAGCTTTTAAATGCATCCTGACTTTAAGTGTGTGAACAACCTCGCAGACTCTGTGCCACTAATCATAGACCACATGTTTCAGTGTCTTATAAAAATGAGTTTACAGAATGTTTTTTTTCACTGAATTTGAGTGTGGTGCTTTGACACTGAAAGAGCCAAGGCTTTGTTTGGTCCAGCTATTCTACCGTCAAGACTTCTACCTGACTGTCAGGTTTTATCTGTTTGCCATTGCAGGTGGGAGTTGAAAGCCTGGAGAAGATCCCAGCGGTGTTAAACCCAGAGTATTAGTCTGCTTTTTTTAAGTTATATGAGTAGCACCACACTGCTTTTGGGGGATCCATGAACATGCAGATAGGCATCCCTGCAAGAAGACCTACCTTTCTCCTTTGCCTTTCTGAATACCAAAAATATATTTTTATTTGCATGAGCCAAGACCTTTCCTTGTTAGAGAGCAGACAACAATCTTTGATGTACAAATGCATCATAAGAGAATTGAAAACTTAATTCTCCTTCCCTTATTTCCATGTTACACAAGTAAACACACTTATTTCAGATTCAGGTGACAATGCACAACAACTTCACATTGAACAGGAAGCAAAATACTCAGCTAATGCCATAGGGTAAATGTAAATACCAAGAAGGTAGAATTTGCCAGGGCACCACTATTTAAACTGAAATTTGTAAAATAGTACAATCATAAATGAAACAAATTCACAGATACATGCTTAGAAAATTGCATATAATGAATATGAAAAACACCTAACTAGCTCTTATCTATTCTATTACTGTAAAAACACACACACTTTCTATATGTAGGCACAGAGTAATTTGTATTTATACATCCACACAACACTCGCGTAAAAACAAATTTCAAAGGTCTTAGTTACACCAATATTTTTCCAAATCCAAGGTAATTCCAGTGTTTTTCTGAGGTCCAGAACATAATTGTTTGTCTTCTTCGGAATTCAATAGCCTTTTTATTTTAAATTATTTTATTTTAAATTCTTCTTTTCAATGGAAACAACACAGGGCAATATTCCTGGAGTTTTGCTTCACTACCATGTAGTGAAAATTAAAGAAATGTCTGACTACCAGAATGCTGCTGCCGAAGCTTGGATCCTCGTCTTCATTACTAAAAATGTCCTTTTCATAGGACAGCCTCAATAAAACACTAAGAGGGATTAATGAGTGTAATACTCCTTTACTGAATTTCAGTCCTGCTCTACCTTGCCATGCTGATCCTCGCCTTTGGAGTCTCTCTGTCAAGGCACAGTTCTTGTGGTGATGGACATCAACTGTCTCAGAGAAGGATAAGAAGCTGAAGGTGTCAAATGAGTCCTCAGTCACCCCAGAGACAACCATCTGCAGGATGTCATGCAAAAAATATTTAGCTTGCAGCCAGAGGTTCCCATGGAAATTAACCCAGGCTAGAATGCTGGTTGTCTAAATCTCAATAACTTTTTTAAGACAATCAGAAGACAGAAAGGCAGATTTGTGTCTCAGTTCAGGTTAAGAGCCAAGCTTTGGAAATGCTCATTTCTATCAAAGGAAAGCTGCATAAATATTGTCTCCAAATCATAATGTTTGGTGTGCAAGAAAATTTATTTTGACATCAGTGAACTACACTCCGTGAAAACCCTTACTCTTAATAGCATGCAACACAGTAATATAAGAAAAACATACCACAGGTAGGAAACATTTCAAATGTGAGTCAGTTCACTAAAGCAAGATTTTGGTGAATGTGTATTGGTAGTAATGCTCAAAGTAAGGCTGCTATACATTCATTGAATATGCCTCCAGAATTAATATCCCACTAAGTACATTTTCATTGGAGTCACACTGAAAGATTGGAAACTCTGATCTCAGTTGGGCCGCTGCGGTGAGTCCTGCAGATAATGTCTAATGCACAAAGACCAAACAATGGGTAGACCGCCAAATTCTTATTTGCCCTTCACATGAAGACCATATTGACTGTTTCAAAAACTCTTTGTATGAGCCATTATTTTCAAATTGTTTCCCAACTTATACTGCAATTGAAAATTGGACAGCTTTTCAATTGCTCCTACATTTCAATTGATTACCAATACAGGTTTTCAGAATTAAGAATATTGCTCTATTCTTTTCCATGGCATCATGTTGACTTTGTGTTGTGGTCATTTAAATATTGCTGTACAGTTTGCGCTGGCCTCTGGTGTTAAGATAACAGAAGGGAGAATCAATTAGATTTATTATCTCTAAACTGTACAGTAAGTGATAAGACAACCCCTACACATAATGTAGCATTCATTTTCAAGGACTTGTATAGTTTTACAGTTTTAGTAGTTTAAGTACCAGAGTGACTTATAGAGTCATATACAACAATGGAAAAGACTCTACTTAAATAGAATCAAAATTATCACAGTGGGGAAAAATGGAGAAGACAGTAGGTGGAAGCCCTCACTCATGATATTCATGAGTAGCTTACATAAGCAACTTGCTATGGCTGACATCCAAAGTCTAGGTTACAACTCAGAGACAAAAACTGGACTAGAGCGGCAGTCCAGCCTTTGTCCAGCCTTCTTGAGCTTTCCTGGCTTCCTTTTGTCCAGAAGTCTATTCTTATTATTTATCCCTAAGTCAGGTTTAAAACTCCCCCTAAACTTCCTTTACTCCCAATAAAACCACTCTTACTGGTTTTAACAGGAGTCTTCTTTGAACAAAAATGACCAGAAGATGTGGTAGAAATGCAGTTTAATGCTTTAGCACCCTTTAATGAATTGCCTCATGCAATTGTTCCAAAGTCAACTGAAGTTAAAGCGAGTCATTTTCTGATATCAGTAAACTTTGGTTCGTAATGTACATGGTTGTATTTATGGCCAAACAGGTGTAACACAAAAAATTTATTGCTTCTCAACTGAAAAGCAAAAGCAGCACTTGTTTTTTCTCTAGTCAACACTGGGGATTTCCCTTCATTTGTTCCCATTGCAGATATTCAAATTGATGGCATAGCATTATGGGAAAGGTCACATGTACAAAGGATAAAGAGCTTGATCCATCCCCCAAAATTGATGGAAAGTTTCCTGTTGGTTTCAATGAAAGCAAGATTGGGCCCATAGTCCTTTTAATCTTTGCTCATAATTCTTCAGAGCCAAGTGTTCTGCCTTCAATGACTTTGAAAAAAAAGAAGTCCATCCCTCTGAATAAATTATTCAAAATCAACCTTGGAAATATCTCCCTGTATAAAATACACTTATAGCTCTGGCTGATTTTTAAAAAGAAGATAAGGAATAAGTTGCACAGTGAGTCATTTCCATGTCTACTAACTTCTCATAATATGTTCCTCCATTAATTTTTCCACCATGATAAAACCTCAACTGTTACTGGTTCAAGGTTTTCATGACTTGTGACACATGCAGCTCACCCAATAGCCTACTGACTCATATATTATTTGAACTGAATTTGCCAATTTTGCATCCTTATACCTGAGACTTCTAAAGGGCCACATAAGTACACAATTTGCCACGCAAAGTTAAGGCTCCCTCCGGATGTAACAAACATATAGTTTCCTGAGTCTTAGGTTCCCCAGTGAGTGTTCATCTGCTGCCCGTCCGTGACACATATTGTCTAAATAACATGTAAGAAGTATTTTACCTCTACAGTTATGAATAATACAAACTGGGAAAGTTTGGCATCTTTCTGAAGCTGTAGCA
Source organism: Gymnogyps californianus (assembly GCF_018139145.2). Taxonomy (NCBI): domain Eukaryota; kingdom Metazoa; phylum Chordata; class Aves; order Accipitriformes; family Cathartidae; genus Gymnogyps; species Gymnogyps californianus. The sequence continues at coordinate 22,801,566 of NC_059473.1, forward strand.
TCTCTTTGGATATTTTATTTGATTTTACTTGGCAAGTCATGAGTCCAAAAAGTTTAACACTTAGACTGGACACTTCTGCAAGAGTCCCAGACTGCTCCGGAAAATGGTCCCAGAAATTCAGATGATGCTACATTTCCTCCACAGCTGATATAATGCTTGAAGAGAAAGGCATTGTACAACTGAGGATGCCAGCTTTTCTGTGTGTTCAGCAACCAAAGTCCTGGTCAGCTTTAGCTCTTGAAGGCTCCAGTATTCTCTGCAGTGTTGGCCTTACCTGGGTAGCTACAGAGCTCTTCTTATAGTCTCTTTATTATATTCTTATCAATATTCTTATTATTCTTCTATTATAGTCACATTAGTCTCTCTAAATTTCACTGCCTCTGCTTAACTTTTTCTGTGTTCTAACTGGGGATTTTAGGTAATTAATATTTCGCTAATGCAGCAGTTCCTGATCATATACAATCCCACAGAATACCCCTTAACATCCCTGGAATCTACGGGACAGGCCTATTGCAATATGAACAGTAGGTGAACCTTTGGGAAAGTCCTATAGTCTAACCCATTTCCTGTTTACATCAAAAGGAAATGTCCTCCATCGTTTTGCATGTGTGGTTGATCAGGTCCTATGGGCATAGCTCCTCAACCACCATCTGATTAGATACACATTTACCAAGGTCCGAGATTGTCGGCACTCTTAACAGATCATAAGGTCAAAGGTGCTACACTGATGCTGTTTCTGCAATACAGCATAATCCACTGCAAAATGTTGCAATGACAGTGTTTCTTTGAAGTGTTTTTGGTTGAAAAGAGGTTAGAAAAGTTAGAAATGATTATGTAGGTAGATCACCCTGTGTGTTTTATATCACAATAAAATCTAATATCAACATAGGGCTTAAAAAAATACTATTTAAAATATTTGGATATATTATAGAAAAGTTATATTTCAAAAATCTTTTGTTTGCACTAAAAATAAATTTGGAAAATAAACAAAGATGCATGATTTCTTTTAAAAGTAATATTCTATTCTGAAAAATGTCAGAAGTAGATTAATATGGAATATTTTCATTGATAACTATTGAATTTTAAAATATTTATATAGTATTAGGACATTGCAAACCACCATACTTTCAGAGAAGACAGTGCTCATGAAAGTAATTTGCTGTTCTGTTTGTCCATTCGCAAATCAGGCTACAGCTTCAGAAGAGAGAAGAGCTGTGCCACCTGGCAACCCCAACTTTTGCTCCAGTGAGACGGCACCGTCACCTCGCACAGTCCACACTGGGAGGAAGCGTCCGTGGAAGCGGCAAGGCAGGTGTAAGAAAACAGATCTCAGACAAGTGACGTTTGTGGTCCGTGTAGAACTGCTGCATAGGCTGAGATGTGGAAGCAAAACAGTACAAAATAACATTAGTTAAAACGGGTGCCAGTGAGTACAAGATCTGCTACAGCAATAGCAAAAAATCTCCCTCTGGTCTCCTTAGCAGTTGAGATCGCCTGCACCACTGACTCTCACCTAGTCTTGAGACTTCAAGGGTGTGTGTGACTTCAGGCACAACTATTGTAAGTGAAAAGACTGCTTAAAATTTAAAAAGGATCATCAAATTTAAGAACCTCTAGGACCTTAGCATCTAAGCAGGTATTTTTGAGAATCTAAATTTTGGATTTAGGTGCATAATATGGCAATGAGGTGGCACACCAGACTAATATCCTTTATCAATTTAACACTGTCAATCCTGTTGGCTGCGAGGAGTCATACGGTGACACTCTGCTGAATTCTTAGAGGTTAGTTCTGATGAGAAAGCACGACTAATAGTAGAAATATTTAACATCACACAATAAATTACAGTGGAACTCTTCAAACACTGTGGTTTAAAAATATATTTCTCAAAGGGTTTTCACACCCTGTGTTTGGAAATGTTGGACATTGACATGTCATACTGCTGTTCTTAGTCCTCTAGATTTAAATAGCCTCAATAGTAAACAGTATATTTGCAATAGTTGAAAGTCAGTTGGATCAAGTCAGTTCTCAAGTGCATCGATGTATACTGATTTACACCAGAGATGATCTGATTAGTTTCATAAGAGAGGCGGCAGCTCTAATAAAAGCCTCACTAGAAAAAAGTGCACCTATTTATTGTTATCTTTAATATTTTGTGAAAACAAGAAAGACTTGAAGGTAAGCAGCTTTAATGCACCTATTGATTTCCTTTATTTAAAATATTAATGAACTGACTAAAACAAGTGATGTTTTTTTTAAAAAATATCAGATTTAAACAACATGCATGATGTTTTCTACATGATCCCCAGTGTTTATATATTAAAAACCAAATTAAAACTGATTAGTTGATAATGACTGCAGATGCTGACCTTTGGAAAGATTTATTAGTCCTGCAAACTGTGAACTGGGCTACCTGCTCATTCTGACCTTGATACAAGAACAGAAACAGCGAATGGTAGATTTAACCCTTGCTGATTCTAAAAATAAATTCCTGCTAAAAGAAACATCAATTGTGGTCAAACAGCAGAACTTCTAGGCTGTGAATATTAATGCAAGTTCAATTTTTTTTAGATGAGGCTATCCATAGGAATCAAATTGATGCCTTCTGTCTCCCTGGTTCTTTACTAATAAACATATTTTTAGGTGATACAGAAGATTTGAGGGAACATTTTATTATACAATCTGTACAGTTGCACTTAATTTCCATTCACCTGTAAAGCAAGCTGAATATGTATCATACAAAAAGGCTACTATTGCCTTGTTTTGGTCTCATGATTGGTCTTGTTCACTGTCCATTGCAGGCAGCACAAATATTCCCATTGACTTTAATATGTGCGTGTACAGGCCGTGGATATGGAGAAAACTGTAACTTGAAAGCAGACATTTATCAAGGTAAAAAGTCAATAAGACTTGTAAATATCTGAGAAAAAGATTTAATTGCAATTTGAGTTTAAATAATGATGATAGCTGGAACTGCTTTAACTTACTTTTTATTTATTTATTGTAACTTCTTTTCAGGAGCCTGTTAATGACTCTTTTTAAGCTCACAATTCATGTCTATTGACTTTAATACAGCCCTTTGCAATACTGATAGACTCTGCCTTCAGCAGTTACTTTATGCCTTACTAAATTAACAGCTAAACATCAATGCTTAGCCCTGTGCTTTTAAGCACAAAGCAGCCAAGTCTGGAGTGTCTAGTAAATGGATTCAGATCAGCGACAAGTGGTTACATGAGTTAATCTTACAAAGTGGGAGGAGGCATAGGGAAAGGGGTAGAGGAGAAGGGGATTGTTGGTTTTTTTATTTCTTTTTTTCCCCTTTTTTTCTTTTTTTTTTTTTTTTTTTTAACCACCCTGTGATCTACACAGCAATCTGTTTTGTCTGTTGCTTCTGACAGTATCACAGGGAACCTCGCTTGGTGAGATTGATTGGTACCTCCAACTTAGCCATTTCCTTGCAGAATGGCTGCCTTTTTTTGCCTAATGATGTTACATTTGTCCTGCAGATGATGTAGAGCATGCTGCAGAGGATGAACAGCTCTGCTCTGATCACTCCTTACTTGGCAAGTACTCACGCTTCACACCAACACTCCTCAGCACCATTAATATTATATATAGATACCCTTGTCACAGATTTACATTCGGTGATCCGAAATCAGGACAGGAAGGGTGAAGTGTGCGGGGGGTGTGCGGGTGAGGAGGTGATCTGATTTATTGTGAGGAATGTTGGTGAATAAAAAGGAAGTGATCAAATTTATATTAATGTCTTGACCTATATTCTCAGTGCTGCTTTTTTCACTGCTCAACCCCAAAGTGTCTTTCCTCCTGCAACAGATTTCAAAAAGTCTTTAAAAACATGATGGTTCAGTGTCTCGATGTGCATTTACTTGCAATAAAATCTTTGAAATCACAATTTTGTGCATCGGTGACAGCCCCTGGGGAGATTAATTAGTCGTGAAGTAGAGGCCAGGTTCTCAGTCTCTAAAACGGTTTGTGCGTGATCTGCACATCCACAACTGGATGCACATAGAAGCCCCGAGCACTGACACTGTAAAACACAGACAGCATTGCAGAGTTACCTCCATTTACGTACACATCTGTAGATCCTATGTGTAAGACTTGCTTGAAAGTTCATTTGAGAAAGAGGGAGAAAGAGCAGATCTTTGGTATACACCTTACAAAGGAAATGCCATATCAAGCCATTCAAAAACATGTCATGAAGATGGTAAATCAAAGAACTCCAACTTAGAACAGCAGAAATAAGATTACTTACAATCTAACTTTAGTGTCTTTTATTTATGTCTTGTAATATTTAATTGTTTAGCGCAATATATTTTCCATCAGATTCCTTTCTTTGTTCAGTGCATGGGGAAACCTGCTCTGGGGATGAATCAGGGTGTTGTAAAGAACGAGATCTTTTCTGGAAGAATGCCAGCTTTGTTTTTCAGAGGAGATAGGCCGCAGGAGGTGTGGGGAATAAGCCAGAAGGTTTCCTGAGGTTTCTTATATGGCATTTGCTAAGTTGCCTACATTCATATACCAATTTCTCAGTAACTCCCTTGAGGTTTGGAGGTCAGGGCACTAAAGAGTGAAAAACCACAATATTTTGAATATCTGTGCCTCTCCTCTGCCTGAGTGTAGTGGCGATAATAAAGCCGCCTTAGGAGCAACATAACGTATAGCAAAAGTGCTGTTTTTTCTACATCTCTCAATCTGAGAGTTAGAACTATGTAAATAATCAATTGTGTAGTTTGCAGAAAATTTCCCTTAAAAATAATAATTGTGAATTGAAAACTGGGAAATTGTCAATTTGTACTGAACAGAATGCTTATTTTTTTACTTTTTTTTTTTTTAAATAAAGAAAGTTCAAATTTGTTCCTCGGTGAAACATTGCTTCAAACTGAAAGAGGAACAGTTTCATATAGAAAGCACTGAAATGAAATTATGTGCTTTGAAACATCTGTTACTGATCCAGAGAATATTGAAATGGACTATTTTGTCCATCCGTTTTAAAGAGGGCTTTTTATTCGTCTTTAGTTTTTGGCAGTAGCAACTGTCTGAAATTGGTACAAATTGACAAAATGTTTTTGGCACCAAGAACCTATGTCTTTCAGTACAGAAAAATGTTCTGACTGTTGCTCTGCTCTACTTGAGATTCCCCGGACCATGGAAATGCTATAGGAGAGATTATATTCACAGAAGCAACCTGAATAGTTCTTCTTGTTCTATAGAAGGATATGCATGACTCAAGCACGATAGTGGAACTTGAACCCGTAGTCAATGCAATATTGCAATGAAGCGCTAAGGAAAAAAACATTATTATGAGCACTGCACGGTGACCCAGCAAGTTAAGCTCTCTCTCCTACTCACCTCAGGTGGCTGGTCAGCAGTAAGTTAATGATCTCTTTAGACTTCTGAAAAGCATATTCAAATAAGTCATCTACAGTTCATTAAATACCTATTTTTGGTACTTGAAATGTACAGCTTTATAAGAATGGTTTGAGATATATAATCTAAAACCCAACCTGTACAAAACTTTGTTCCACTTTCCTCTTCCGACAAAAGGGTCTTCTGCCACTGTCACTTTTCTGACAGGATTTGGCAGGAACGTCACTGTGCTTTTCTGGTTTTGGTTAGTGGAACCGTGGTACTTAGCTAATGACCTTGATCAGTTTGGTACTGTCCTCTTCCCTCTGATTTCTAGCTAAGAAGACCTATCAGTATTTGCAAAATTGAAATTTTCTGATTTGTAAAGTAGGGGGAAAAAAGAATATTTGTGCCCCAAACATGATTTTTTTGTGTGTTCATTCACATCTAGATTTATTAGCAATAATCAACCAACACATCAAGCATAAACTAATACCAGCTGATTATCATCAATGCAACTAGGCATGAACCAATACGCCATAATGCCTCATTGCAATTACAAAGTTTTCTTATAAAATGCTTTAAAATTACTTATGTTAATTTAGTTACAAGGCTAACATGTACTGAGCAGGAAATTATGTTGTATTAATTTCAGCACTCACCACTCTTATTAGCCAATCATATCACTCTTCTTCTTTCCGTTTTATAATTATCATTAATTACCAGTTTATAATAAGTTTATTCAGTTAATTCAGTGCTGTTCATGCCCTGAAGCATAAACCAATACTGATATCATTTGAACCTGCGACTAATTAGAAAATTGTAGTACCATTAGGTAACTTGTTCTGTAAATGATTTCATCCTTTCAGGTAACCCAAGACTTTTTTTTTTTTTTTTTTTTTTTTAATTATGAACAGAAAAGACAGACATTCCTGATTAGTTCCTTTGAAGTTTGCCACATCAAGGTTTTTTAAGGTTTTGTTTTGTAACAAAATTTTTGTCAGCAATAAGAAATTAAAATAGACTAAGCTAGAATAATCTAAAATAACTGAAAGTAGAAGGTAAGAACTAAATATGTTACTTATAAAATTATTTTGTCTGCTTCCATAGCAGAAAAACCCAAAGACACAGACACCTGCAGGTAAAATTCGTGAGTAAAGCTTCCAGGCAACTAAGCAGAGTGTTTTATTGAATAACCTTTTCTTGTACCATTTTAAATGGGACTAGACAATGTCATTGGTCAAGTACTGTAAAGGATCATCTTGTACTGGGCAGAAAAGACAGACTCTCTTCTGCCTGTAATTTCTTTACGGAATTTTTTAAAAGATTCTTTAAGAATTATTTCTTACAGTAATGCTGCAATTTGAGCTGGAATTTTGATTACAATTTAACAGCTCAACCTTATAAAGGAATATTAACACAGTAATGCTACTAAATACTACCCCTTTCTGCAGGAACAGTGGTTTAATTCCAGTGCACTTATGATATAGTTGCACATTTTCCATATAGATTAATTATACAGTACCTAACTAGAGAAGTAAAAGAGCTGCAGTAGCAGTACTTCTACATTTTTCAGGTGATGGAGTGAAATAAGGGGTACATAAGATCTATTACTCTCAACTTAGTTGATTCCTCAACCATTCCTCACGAAGTTCACCTAAACATTGCACTTCTCCTAACACTCCAGAATGCAAATAGTCCTCCCTCCAGTACTTTATTCGGAGACAGCAGTTTTGTCTTGCACCAACCACCCCCAGTCTCAAAGCACCATTGTGACAACCAAGTCTTAGCCAGGAGGCAGCTGGTCATTCAATCACTTTCATTGTACACTAAAAAGATGTGCACAGGGATTTAGATATTCCAGGTAAATATTCTAGGCCATATTTACAGCTGACTCACTCTGTCAAAATTCCCCTAAATTAGGAAAATTATGACTACTAACTAGCAGAACTGAATGTGGATCAACCAATACTCATTGTGACTTATCCTAGATCTGCAATCCATTACAGCTCTCCTCGCTACCACTGAGGGACTCACTATCTACATAACTAACAACTGTGAGAATATTCAAACAAGACTGTCTATGATAAACACAGTTCTGATGACTTTTCATTGAGTGGAGATATGATAAGTCTGTGTTGCTCATTATCTAATCATGGGTTAGTTAATTCACGGACAGGTGAGATACTAAAGGACAATCTGTCACTTTGGGTGCCATGTAAGGTTAGAGACACACCAGAGACTGTCTAATGTACAAGTTAGTTAGCCTCACATATCCCTTATCCAGCTGATACGCTTCTCCTTTCAGCCTCTCAGACCCCCAAAAGACGAATAACCAAATGATAACACCATATCTTAGTGGAGATAGTGCCATGTCAAAGGTGGTTTATTGGCCTGTTATTCCCTGCATAGCTTCTGATGTCAGGGTTATGGTTAAGCCCATGAAGACAGTCCCTTTTCTGTACTTCCTGCTTCTTTAAAAGAAGCAGAGGTCAAAACGCAGGCCCGGCTTTTGGCTCCCATAACCTTAGGTTAGGCACTCCTGTGAACCCTTGGGGTTATGTCAGTCCACAGGCTCACTGATTGCTGCCCTGCCAAATAATGCAATGATGTGATTCTTGATACTATTGTCACAAATGTAGTGGTGCCTCCCAACCAGCCGTTGCTGCTTTGCAAATAGACATGGCAAAGGTAGGAGTACGGAGAACAACAGGGCGAGGTGTTTCTTCCTTCTCAGCTTGATGACATGCTTCTAGCTAGTAGCTGTCAAAGACTACCCACAGTACGAACCCTGAAACCACTAAGCCAGTCTTGCAGGACCTGGAAGTAAGTAGCCGTCCGTGGTTTAAATTTGAACTGACTCATTTGCCATTTCTTATGAAGCCAGCTTGTGCCAGCTCTGCTGCTGCTTAATCACACTGCTGCTGGGAAATTTTCCTGGCAGAAAACCCACACATGAGAGCGCAGGGAGTGACAGATATCACCTTGGGCCTCATCATCTTTAGGTGGTATCCCACTACGTTCATACCACGAATAGGATGCAATAGGCAGAAATATGTTTTAATAGCAGCTTGGCTCTTTGCAGTACCGTATGGTGCCAGGCATAAAGGGAGGTGGAAGAACGAGAACCTTTCTGGGACAGCAATAGAGGAGGGGGCTCGAGTAACTGCAAATGAATTTGCAGTGTGAACGTCCATGAGGCTGGAGTTCTGAATTGAATCAGAGAGTGATTTGTTCGACAGTGCACAGCATACCTGTAATCTCTGAAATCTAGTCTGATCCTCTCAACCTTTCTGTTGTCTCTGATTCCTCCTTTCAGAGCTCCAGTCATGCAAGGATGATTAGTGTCTATCTGTTCCTAGCATCATAGAAACACCGCACTGATAAGGACTAGTAGTCATTTTAAGTCAAGTTTCTCTGTTGCTAGTAAAATGCTTCAAAGAGAGTAGCAAAAAAGCTTCGAGTGTGCAATTATGCAATAACTGAAACTTCACTGTGACGCTAGCTCTGAATGAGGTTTAGATTTTATTTGCTAAATATTTCTTATAAAATAAATTTTTCAATCTTGTTCTTCATGTTGCTACAGCCCGTGCAGAGTGATTAAAAATTCTGATCTCACATGGATGGTTACAAAGCACAGTTTTGATTAATCAGAAAATTGGTTTAATCATTTGTTGCTAGGAATAATAAATTAATGCAGATGAAGTCCATACTGCTGTCTGTTGAACTATGAGTCTGATATCACAGACATTTCTGAGAATTCAGAAGAACTACCTATGTGAGTAAAAATATTCATCTATATGTTTGGTCTGTAAGTCCTCACTGCTCTGTTTGAAGTATTTGAGAAGGTTTGCTGTTGTATCTAACATTTAATTTCTTTTTGTATTCACAGACGGTAAGCAAATATTAGGAACTAATGTGGCAAGGCATATTAATATTATTAGCTGGCATTTTGAATAATGGAGTCATGATAAAATGCTACAGTGGAGAGGGACTCTGGACAAAGATAATTAATCGTCTACAAACTTTATTCCAATATATTATGACTTTTATACTTAGATAATAACTCTGAAATCCATGCTTTAAGAATTATTTGATAATTATATACTGGATGTCATCATGGCTAGGTTAGGCTGTGCCATTTCAGATACAAATATCAACAGAAACAGGATTTTACTGATGTGGTCACTTTTTTAGAAATATCATTCTAGATTAAATATCACTCATACGCTTACAAGTTGACCATAAATTACAGAACCTTTATTTACTGTATGCCTAACAAGGCAGAAGACAGGCTGAAAAAATAAAAAATCATAGAGAAAAATACTCTATCATGAGGAAAGGCTTTCAGGGGTGAATAGGGTTTTGCAGGCAATGGTAATGCTGGTGTTTGGTAAGTTCTGAGCTCTTAACTCTGTGACCTGAATAGTGTCCAACTAATAATGAGATTTTGTATGTGTTAAACATTTATTTTCTACAAATATGGGAGATAGGAAGTGAAGCCCTAGCTGTGAAAGAATGTGAATTGCATTGAAAATTCTCTTAGGGTCACTTCACGTTTCAGATCAAATTGATCACACCTATAACCTATGGTCAGGTGAGTAGACCCTCCTCACTCCAGTAGTCCTGTGGATTCATGTAAATACAAATGGCAAGCTTAGACCTACTGTTTATATGCATGTGTACTTTCACTTTAATTTATGAACCATTATTTCATATCAATAATGTAAGTACCATTGGTTTCTTTCTTATTTAAAAACAACAGGTTTATGCACACACACATACATAAGCGTACTTTCAAATAGAAAATACGCTTCTTGGTTACTCTCAGCACAGTTCTCTGTAGATGGAGTTCAGCTCTTTGGCAAAGGAAGTATATTGAAGAAAGGAAAACATGTGACATAAAGAGCTTTTACCTAGATAAAGTCAGCTGCAAATATGTGAGTACTGGTCTCAGAAAACTAATACCAACTGTAGTTATATGTCATGTACCTTTATTCAGAGAGTTCTGCATTTCCTGTGATGGGTCGGCTCTGTAGAAAAAATAGTCAGAAAATCAATAAGTAGAGTAAGAAATGAAATAAAAAGCAGACCTGTTTGAGGCAGGGTGTTTTCTCTCTTCATCTCTGACATAGGTAAGCATTTTGTGACTTACACCTCTCTGCCTGCTGCTGAATATGTTTCTGCGTGTAATGTGAAGACTTTTGATCCAAGGAGAGGAAGCGGAGTACAGAGTCCACTGCCAGGTCATTCTGAACTGATAATTGTTCATAGATGTTTCATATACTTTTACATGTAAGATCTATCAGAATGTGAGAATGATCTGAAGTAAAACTGTTGCATTTCCATATTACACAGACTTGAGAGGTAGTGGAGCTCATGAATCTTCTACCATTAGTTTCTGCCACAAACACTATTTGATTTACCCATTTGAACTATTTTTAACCATGCTCTGTGCATAAACAATGCTCAGCTGAAATCCCTCTCTGCAGAGAGGGGAAATTCACTGCTACACTAATCTTTAAAACTGCTAAATGAATCCCTTCACTCTATTCATCGTCTCTTTGATCTATTCTATCTCAGATGTCCTAATTCAAGTGACGGCAACCAGGGTGTGAAGCAGCACTTGAGCTACTTGGAGCGACTGGTCCAGCACGGTTACTAACTGCTCCAGCACACTGGTGAGCTCTGCTGAACTGAGCTCTCATCTCTACCCTACAAATGTAGAACTTCAACCCACACTTCATTACAGGTTTGTCTGCAGCACTTCACCTTCAGTCCATGCCTTTCTGTGTGGCACCTAGTACCTAAGAGATGTGTGTGTGGAGGTATTTCTGTGGAGTAGTTTACTGACAATACAGGACTTTTACACTTCCATCTAACACTGTGGCAAAGATAACCTTCGGGAAAATAACTTCTTCAACAGCATCAGCATCTGTTTAAGTTCAAACGCAACCATATTCACATGTGAAAAATGTGCATGTATACAAGTGCTACTTCAGAAGCAGAATGTGGATACAACTTATTACCTGATTTAATTACTTTGAATTAAGTGATAAACACAATTTAGATTTCTATGGGGAATTCTATTGCAAGTTCTCAAAGTCCTTTGCAAATAACAATGAGGTAGAAAAGTGGCAGTTATAAAGAAAAATAATATTGATAAAGGAGAATAGTCAAAGATAGGTTAAATGACTTAAAACTGAAATTCATAGCAGAATCAAGACTTGATACTACACCATTGCACTTGAGTCATCCTTTACTCTTTCTGGATAATGATGTTAGTGCCCCTCAATTTCGCTTGAACATTTATTCTGTTCTGGCAAATTTCTGGCAATTTTACTTTTCTCCATTGCTGTGCAAGGGTATCCGGAAACTCATGTCTTTCTGCACCTGAAGGCTGGCAGCGTGGCTAAGAAATTCAGGCGTCTTGTGGCATTCAGCAGCAGTTCATGTGTCTCAGAAACCTTTCTGGTTTTCCAAATTGAGGAATAAGTGATGCTCAAAGACTGTGTTAATGCTTAATGGCAAAATGAAGGGATTTCACTATCCTAATACAATTTTTTTTTTCATCTGACCATGATAACGTGATGAACCTTTATGTTGCAGATTATAATAAGAAAAGTAGCTAAAGTACAGATTTTGTTTCTAGGCCCAAGATTTTACAAAGTATGCCAATTCCAGTGTGTCAGAGAGATCTCTTTCATCATCTCTATTTGGAAACCAGTGTTCTAAAATTTGACATACCTGAAGAAATTAATTTCCAATTCTGGAGAACGGTGAAACACTAAGTGTCTTAGAATAAGCAGCACGACAGTGATTTCAATTTACCTTTTGTGGATCAAAGAGAGAGGTGAGCTCAAATCCTAAGCAAAGTGTCAAGAATTGAAACACTGGGGAGAATTTATGAAAGTACAATCAACCAAAAAAAGCTAAATATTTTGATCTTCAATATCCTTCTATTAGAGGTTGTTCATTTCCATGCACTATTTAGTTTACAAGTATTGATGCACTGAATGAGTTTTAAGAAACAGCAGGGGATTTATGGCCTTCTGATTTGTTATCTGGGTCATGAATATAAGAATTTCATTCTAATGTCCTGGAGCCATATCATGCCATTGATTTTTTTTAAACAGATTTTGCCATTGATTTAAACGGGGAGTTCTGCTTAAAAATCAATGGCACAATATGGCCCTGAGACATTAACACATTCAGAATATTGATGGAAAAGGAAAATAAAACCTTTTTTCAAAAGCTCTTTCTCTCAAAATATTATCCTTTCCCCAGAAGGTCCAGACATTCTACTGGACGTTCTTAAATTAAGCATAAATGCTGTTGAATGCAAGTTAACAATTAGATTTTTTTTTCTAAAAAAACATATGACTGGCATCCAACCTTTTAATCAAATAATTGACTAATCACTCACTGTGGTACAGCTTCACAATCAACTCTTCCAGCTAAACTCATCTCCCCTGACCCCCTCCTTGCCACTTTCCCTCTGCACTTCACTTCAGAAAATGTTCAGTATAGCCCATTAAGGAACACTTTAATTCAAGAGGGTCTGGCTGATCAAGAAAAATTAAGCTCCTAATAACAGCAAAATCGAAAGAAATTTGGACAAAATGACTCTCCGCATCACAGATTTTGTTTACTAGTGGGTAATTAATTCTCCACATATGTTGGGAACATCTGTCGCAGTGACCCGCCATCGTATCTGTGAAATGACTGCTGTGCAGCTCCTCTGCAGGTCATTAGCAATGCTCTGAAAGGAATCTTCCTCTTTCTGCCCCAAACGGGCAGCGGTCTCTGGGGTGTCCACATCCCACGAGTCGTCCAGGTCTCTGCGACCCTGCTCCTCACCTGCTTCCAGCACCTACCTCTCCTTCTGAATCATGCAGTGCTCGGAGGAAGACCTGGTGTCTGATAGAAAAATGTGCAAGAGAGACATTATAAGAAAAATCAGATGGATTTCATCTTCTCTGCATCACCTGATTTTTGTCGCACCTTCATGGGTTAGCCGCCTTCTCAGCTAAGAAAACATCCTAATTTGGTGCTTTAGCAGCTAAACTGTCTATTCTGTTTCTACTTGGCCAAAGGGCTTTGATGAGTGGAGAAGAGGAAGGGAGCTTTTTTCTCTTTCTGCGCAAAGCTTCCTTTTCTGTCTGTACAGGGACATCAAGGCAAAATAAGGATGTGCCAAAGGAAGTAAAATAGAGGCCAAGTTTCCAGGCTTCTTCTTCTATGCCTGTATTAAATTATTCTGTAATATCCAAGGGATGAGCTAGTATAGGAAATCTTCCCTGATTAGAGAAGTGAGATATCAGTGAATACTGATACATGTGCAAATCCCTTTTTTACCATAAGCAAAGCAAAAAGCATAACAAATAAACACAAACACAAAGGGAAAAGCCCAGTATCTGTACTTGAAAACCACATTTAGGTCATATATTGGCCAAGTACTGCTCACGTGCCAAGGCATAATCACATGCTTCAGAGCTTTAGACATTATTTTCAAGGTCATGCAGAAAATATTTTTCTGGTGAGACAAGTTCCCCTCCCTCCCTCCCCCCATACCCATAGGGACTAGAATAAGCTGAGGAGGGTGAACACCTGCAGCTCTTCCAAGACACCTGTGTTTACAATGAATGCCACAGAGCCAACAAATCTTCTTTCACAGGAAACAAAAAAAGATGCAGACATCAAAGAAAATTAATCTGAGATATCAATACACACAAAACAAAGTGTTTACGGTAAGAATCATGCATCTCTCTCCCTAATATTTTATTACATACAAGAATTCCACCTCCTGCCATTCTCAGATTTCCTTTAATTTTTAAATATCTTTTCTTACCTTCCTTAAATATGTATTATATCCTGAAGTCTAGGATTAATTGATGTCTTTAAAGTATTCTTCTAATTTATTATTTTTTCAAGGAACACTGCCACATTATAATTCTGGGTAGGTCTGAGCCAATGTAATCTGGTGTAAATCTGTGGGTACCTGAGAAACAATGCTGATTTACATTCACTGAGATTGCTGGACCTCTCAATTTATTAAAAAACAACAATATACAACAACAAAATAACAACAACAACAACAATATATCCTTACCACAGTTTCAGAAAACAGGGAGGAGAAATCTTAGTTTTAATATGTCTTCTGAAATTAAGAAGTTACTTTTATCTTCTGTGGTAAGGGCTGCTCCATGTGTAGGCTGAAATAAACCAAGAAGAAGTTATAGTCTGTAGATCATGATATATACATATATGTAATAAATGTCTTGCCATTGAACAAAATTGGTTGTATTCGTTTTTCAAGATACACAGTTTGTTCATATGTGTACAAATCACTCCAATGAAATTGTAGCCAGAGCATAGGGCTGGGAAATGGGAGATGGGAACTCCTCCCGACTCAGCTGAAAACTACCTGTGTGACCTTGGCAAACATCTTAGGACTCACAGGACTGATGGCTGCTTAATGAGATAATCTGCCATGAGAAATAGGGGATGCGGAGTATGAGGTAAGAACGTATGTGTGTGCATGAAAGAAGAAGGAGTTTCTGAGGCAAATAATTACTTAATCAGGTAAGTGTTTTAAAAAGTTTTGCTATATCTTACATACAAAGTCTGAAATTATCAAGACTGTAGAAACAAGAGGAAATGGAAGAACTGCATCACCAGAGTTGCCTTCTGGAAAGCGACAGGGTCAGGAGGCAGTTCTGAATGAAACCACATTCGAGGCAGGATTCGGTCTTACACGTAAGAAGAAAACAGGCTGCCTGGGCAGCTCAGCAGTGGCTTTGGCAGCAGGGGAGAAAAAGAAGTTAAATCACTGATCCTTTACAATAGCGGAAATACTGAAGCAATTTTCTGGTTGAAGATATGCAAACTTGTTGCTTTGTTTTTACCATGGGGATTTGTTAAAAGGGAAATGTATTTTGTTGCATTTCTAGCAAGAATAAGACAATGTGTCTGGGTTCCCCACATGCCTCTGGGGCTCAAGGAGAGGAATTGGAGAAACATTGAGAAACAGAAAATCTATTAGAGGTGCAGGGTCTCTGACAAGTGATCTCAGAAGTTGCATGGCCTCCAGGAGACAGCATTCAGATGTATTTATGCATATTCGTATCCATTCAATTGCTATGTCACATGGTACTAGTCAGAGTTATATCAAATATGTGATAGTTATTGCAACATGGTAAGATTCAGAATCACATAAAGGACTGAACCATACACTATACTCCCAGTGTATTTCCAGTTAGGACTGTTTAGCAAATGCTTCAATGCAGATCTTTTTCACTGTGGATCACAAAAATAACAATGAGACGAAGCTGCCTACCAGGATCAGCATAGAAGAGGTACTCCAGCCATGAGCAATTTTTGATGATTAAGTAATATAGGTAAATCACATCCCCGTCTCCGTGTCTCAGTTGAATTCCAGAAATTCAAGAGGGTGAGGGCAGAGGGGAGAGAGTGAGCATAATGTCAGCCTTTATCTTTGAAGCTCACAGCAAATCTACATACAAGTACTGTACATACTGTCTTTATTCATCCTGTAATCCCTGACAGTGTAGACTCTTCTGCATACCTTCAACTGAGAGTCTAGAGAAAGTTGACTGTGAAAGAATCAGAGTAGCTTTGGAAAATAACAGTGCTCCAAAGACGCAGGGATATCAAAATGGCTGTGGTCACCCACAGACAATGTCTCCAGAGACCCTTTCAAAGGTAGTCTGAAATACTGATCGATTTTGTCAGAACCTCTTGCATGTTAGGTTTTTGTGAAGAGACGATCTTCATCCCTGCATTGCCCTCCTTCCCACTTCTCTCCACATACACTTCGCCCCTCCTTCAGGCTGGAAGAAGTTGGAGGGAATTCTTCCAGTGAAGATATAAGGGGTTTACTTTCCCCAAATTCCTCCCATGTGGTGTTCCCCCCACCCCCTCCATGGCAGGCCCTGGCCTGACCCGATATTATTCACTGTTCCTTCTGCAGACTGTAATCTCCAGTTCTCCCAGGAGAGCAAAACCAGCAGCCAAATATCTGCTGATGGCTTTGCATCTGTAAATCCATAGCAACTTCATTGAAATCAGCGGAATTAGTTTGGCTTGACACCAGTAAGAAGAAGTGCTGGATTTGACTTATTAGCACAATAACGGAGAAATTAGTTAGATTACACTAAGGATTTCTGTGATAAAAACATTTAGTTTTCATTTAACCAGTGCAAAGGTAACAGCATAATTCCCTTAAGGAATGTGCAGAAATAATAGTCTATATACAAAGAAGAAAAAACCTTAAAGAGGAGTATGCTGTCAGGGAGAGTGATACTAATGCCCAGGAGAGCTGTATATAATTAGCTGTCATCATTTACATGGTTAGTTTCTTCACCACATACAAAACATACATAATTACAGTTCACTTACAAAGGATTCATTTGCTGTGTTCCATATCTTATGAATTTTTATGGCATGTAAGTCAGTGAGTTACCATTAAGTTAAAATCTAGGCCAAAATTTCTAGAAAACTTCCAAGCAACACTCTCTTGCAGATTGCAGGTAAATCAGCTATGACTACTCGCTATTACAGTTGCTAATTCTTCTAAAAGTCAGTGTTTAGTTATTTATAACTACATCAAATATTACAGTTGTTACTCATTAAATGGTAACATTTGACTCAGTTACAAACGACTAAAATTTGCCACTTCTGATATATGTCAAAAGCTCAGAAAAAGCTTCAGAAAACTTCAGTCAAAATAATTCAGCTATTTCAAATAATATTAATAGGGAAAAAAAATCTTCTATATCTTGGAAATTATTAAAATGCATGCCACTGAGAAGCCATACCTAAACTGGAATTTTCAAGGCTGGTCTTTTTGTCAGGAATGCGAATGCACCCGCCTTTGAGAGAGCTATGAACTTCTGCAAAATTTCAGTTCCTATGTAATCTGCAGAGACTTTGGCAGGTAAATTGTCCAAGGACTGGAGCCCAATAAAAATGTCCTCAGGAATCAGATTTGGGAAAAACCAGTAAGAAAACATTTCCAGATGTTAGAATGGAACCAAGTATTTCTGGCCCTGACCGTGCCTTTGCTGCTAACAAATGAATGTGATGTCCACTGGCTATTTGGATTTTTCATCTGCCCCCTTTTTATGGATTCAGAGCTGCTAACAACTTACTACTGCTATCAGGCACCTTTGTTAAAAAAAAAAAAAAAAAGAAATTAAAGCAACAAAGGAAGGAGCTGAATTAATTTCTAGCTGCAGTCTCTGTGAGGAAGGGGTAATGCAATATTTTTAGAAATAATACTGATGAAGGTCCTTGACTGTAGTGAGAAAACATCTCCTTCTTGGCCTATGCATCTCTACGTTAATGAACATGAATTTTGAACCAAAAGTCTGTAGAATAAGACCGACTAGAATGATTGACTAGAAATCAAAACCTCATTGTTAACACAACATAAAGTGCTGATTTAGTAAGAGTATTCTTGGTTGGCTCAAATTCATTTTAACGGTACTTTAAAGGGCTAATATTGTCTTATCAGAGGTTATACTGACTGTATATACTCTGCTATCTCACTATCAGCACGAGAGTAGTTGTGCTTTATGGTTAATAGTGTGCTCTCTTACTGTCCTGTTCAAATTCTTGAGCTACAAGACTATCTTTCCTTCCTCAAAACTTAGGCTACTGGAGAAGTTGAGGTCAAATGAAGGTTGAGAAGGTGCCCAATAGTGCAGCGGTCCTCCGAAGAGTGGGAAAGGTGAAACCTAGGAAAAAGGAATAAGAAAATAGAAGTAGGAGGGTACTTTTACCATGTGAAGAGTAAACTTATCATGAATTTACAAAATATATACATGTACATATATTTGTGGGCAAAATACTTTTCTGGAGCTTGATCCAAAGTCCATTAAAAACGGCAGCTTAGAAACAGCAGTTAGAGAAAGCCAGGGACAATGTAGGCAGGAAAAAAATCTCAGATGTGTTCGTGGCAGTGGATCTTCCTGGAAAAAATGTTTCCCAGTTATTTCCACACAAAAGGAGAGGAATTAGTCCAAAATACACCAACCATCTCTGGAAATAATTTTTAGGCTCAGCTTACGGTGGGTGGATGCCTCCAGGAAATGACTGGAGCTTCCAACATACAATGCAAAGGAAATGGTGTAGAATACATAATTGGAGCTTCTTTTAAAGGAATTAACAAATACAAAACCCGCTATGTACTCATGCAGAAGAATAAGACTCCGGACTGCTTGTTTGCCCCAGAATTTGATGCTGGCCTGAGGGCATTATTCGAATTCCACCCACTGTCATTTCTACGCTCAATGTCCTTCAAATTTCTCAGATCACTTTCAGCTTTGCCCTACACAGTGAGTATCAGTGCACTTTGTGTAGATATTTGTATGTGAACTACAAAATGACCATTATTAGTTGTGGTAAGTGTTACTTATTGATATAGTTAGATTATTTTTTTAAATCTGCTTGTATCTGCATTGGACTGATCTTTGGATGCTAGTAACTGTGCTCTATTGACAGCAATTGAGCAACAGTGATTTAACTAAGCTGTCTATCTGCACCTTGGTATGCTAAGCACCCTTGACACATCTGAAGGCAGGAGCCTGCCTTTGAAAAGATAGGAAAACAGAGGTACTAAAATTGTGATTTAATTGTTTTAAATCCCAGTGAAATAAGAGCTCTGGATTCTGTCTGAGATTTGTAACATGTTTATAAGGTTTAAACATGGGTGCCTAGACTTCTATTACATTTCCCTTTGTGGTCAAACACTGAAGCTTTAGCAGAGCTCAAACTTCTTCAAGCAAATGTTGTGAGAAACTAGTAGCTGCTTAAAAAATGTGATTCACATGGCATTTCAATAATGTATTTAAATTGCTGAGGGACATGGGTATGACGACTTGCATGTACCACACCTTCCCACACACTGTGTGCAAGAGTGCATTTAAAAATTTGTGAAGACTAAGCAGATGCTGTTACCATGACAAATGACTTTTTAATCAGTCATAATTTTGCACTAAGTGCTGTATAAGTGCCCTTTGTTTCACTACTTAAACTGTCAATGGCTAACAATGGAAGTCACAGACTAGTGCCTGTCATTAAAAGCAATGGAAAAAAATCAATACAATTTTAATTAAAGGTGCCCAATGACTTGAGCTTTTAAGAAAGGAATTCTCCTTGTCAGTACATCTTGCCTTCAAGCCCTTTCTGGCAGTTCAGAAGTTAACACACAGGCAAATGGAGGTATTTGCAATGTGCTCCTCGAAACAAGAAGAGAAGGAGGCATGAGGAGAATTCAGGGAAAATATTTTCTATTTCATTGGTATTGTTAGGGAAGGGATAAAGTACATAAGTACTCATGTCTGTGGAAACCCTAGAGTATGCTTCTCATTAGACTTGTAAAAATATGGAAGAATATATAAAAAGATACCCCTGTCAGTAAAATTCACAATATAGATTTTTCTGTACACACTTGTGAAGAAGCAGCTTGGAAAAAAATTCCTATTGCTGTCATTATTATTGGAGTATTCATGTTATTCACTGCCTCAAGCATCTTGTCTTTGTTTAGTCTCTTCTTACCCCTAAGTGCTCAGGTTTTTTTCTTGTCGTGTTTTTCCGATACCTTCTGTTTCTCTGTCATCCGCAAATGTGTTTGTTGAAGCAGATGTATGTTTCACCCATGGTGATAAAATCTTCACTGATATACCTTTAATAGCAGTACTTCCACAACAGTAGCTGAACTCTAATTTCTCAATAGAAGAGAAATTTGACAGGAATAAATGTAAGGTCTGAGCCAAATAGATGATCTTTCTGGGTACTTGCTGGATGGGCATACCTTCTAAGTGAACATACTTATTTTGAAATTAGGGCAGATTTTCTGGATTAGGTTAAATTGTATTGAAAGGCATAGAATATGAGGCAAAAGGACACTTGAATACCATAGTATATGTTCACTTATGCTACTAAATTATCAAGTAATTTTGCAGCATATATGAACCTGACATGACCTATGAAATCTTATATCACTTTTGTATTTTGGAGAAATTTACAATCTCTGTAAGCATAAATAATAAAGAGCATGATCTGTTCATTCATGTAAACAGCACTTTTAGGTTTTATAGATTAGATTTTCATTCTCTTGGTTGCAAACTGAAGAACGTTAGACTGTGAACCACAACTTGGAGTACAAAAAAATTCTATATTTGTAGGACAAATCCCCCTTAATTTGACATTTGATTAAATATTGGAGCAATAATGATAGACTTCAGGACTCCTGTAACACTTTCACAAACTGTATGACAGTAACAGTAAGCTGATCCTGTGAGCATCACATGGTTAATAGTGCTTTTACTTCCTTACAAGTTGTTTTCATAAGCAATACCTAGTTTCTAATATAAGCCATATATTCCACCTCGTATTTCTGATTTAATCGCTTGTGTCTCAACTTTTTTTTCCTTTTATTTTCCTTTCTGTAATATCTAAAGAGTGACCTGTTTGTCATAGCAGTAGCAGTTAGCATGCAGCATTTCTTTTACTTGCTTAAATTACAGGGCTTCCATAAGGAGTAGTGAAGAAGAAAATGGCAGTGGAAGAAAAAACAGCACCAACTGTGCATAAGAAATACGTGTAGTGCTAGCAAATGAAAAAATACCACAGTAGCAATGCTTCGGGATTTGACAATGCATCCAGCACTCTTAGACACAACCAGCATGGCTTACCTGTCCTGGCTGAGCTCCAGGAAGTTCTTACTCTGTTTCAGTCTGAGTCATTCTTTCACATTTGCTCGCTAATAAAGATTCAGATGCCTGGAATTTACTTCTTTAAAGGGAAGTTAGAGATGTGGCGTAGAAGTTGGAGATCATTTCCCCTGTTCTCTGCTGACAACAGCAACAATCTGCAGTGACTGGTCCTCCCTCAGTGCAACTCAGGAGTATGTAAAAGAAGTGTTTCACTGAAGACATGGCAGTTCTTGTGCCAAAAGGTCCTATCCAGCCCACTTTCTGTGACTGCCAGGCAATGTGTGATATGGGATGAGGTGGGATTCAGGGCTTCACTATCAGGACTGAAAGAACTATGTCAGACCTTCAGTGTCTGGACTGAAGTAACATGGGGTGGCTGGTTAAGCTGCCTCTGTGGTCACTGTGCCCCCTTAGAATTGGTACAGGAAGACTGCTGCAGGAGGGTCTTGAACTGGTTTAGGCTCTTAATGTTTTATATGGCAAGTGTTGTGTTCCTTTCTCAGGTTATCATTGCTGAAGCAGAATACTCAGCTGAGCTGTTGCTCCCATGTCCAAAACTGAAAGGTGTCCAGAAAAAAGTGCTTGTGGAAGAGGTAACGGTGACTGAGGCAGTAGAGCTCTGCAGGCAGGACATGTCTGGCACTCAGAATATCATCTCCCTCCTGCCTCTTGGGGTGCCCACTTGCATACGCTTGGACAAGTCGCTTAGTTTCCATGTCTCTGTGTATCAGACTCTAGACTGGCCTTTCAAACACCATAAGCGCAACAGGCAAAAGTATCATACAAGTTTAAAGAAAAAAATTACCGCCCTTCCCAAAAGTGTCTGGTATCTACCGTGGGTCTATGTCCTCCAGCAGCGCACTTTTCCCATTCCTGTCTCAGACAATGAGCAGCAGTATTTCTGGGGAGTTTTTGCCTTTTGATCTCCTCTCTGATCTAATGCAATTGTCCACTGGCAGAAGCGCTGCGAGGTGCAGAATAAAGTAATGAAGCTAATCTGATTTCCACCCCCCAACCCCAGTATCTACATGCCCTTATTATATTAGATTCCTAATGAGATTCTCTGTCTGCACTCCAGAAACAGGGCTGAAAATGTATGTATATGTGTGTGGGGGGGATGTTGTGGAAGGTTGCCTCCATTTACATCCCATCTTTAATGGATAAAATCTGCCCGTCCTTGAGTTGCAAGGTACCTACCTCCGAGATTTCTTGAGGGAGAGGTTTCTGAAATTGCCAAGAAAAAAAATATGTATTTAACACTGATGTGTCTTTGGTATGGCAACAAACGTAAGCACAGGAGCAGTAAAGGGAGGAATCTTCTTGTAAAGGTCTCGTGCATTCCTGCCTGATAAAGCTGGAAGATATCCTGAAGTGGGTGGAGAGTGTGTTGGAGGGATGTGCTGGAATTGCCAGGAAGAACTCTGAATAAAGTAGTTTTGTGTTGTTAAGGAGCAAACATAGTTACTTACCTTGTGAGTAAAGAGCCTGTACACTTCTAAAGGTCCAATGAAATGGGATGTAGTGATGCATTGCTTGCAAGTCATCCAATCTATACTTAATCCTCCCTAAAAAACCAGCTCTTCTCTTCCTCAGCTGTACAGAGCCAATGCCAAGCAGTTTTTAATAAAGAAGGTGAGAGCTACTGGATGCTGAAGAGTTGGCCAGTAGTGGCCAACCCAGGCTAGAATTCACACACCAGAACCATGTTTCGCCAGTCTGGTCATAAATAAATCCTCTCCTGCTAAACTGGATTAGATGCATCTTAGAAAACAAACAGTATTGCTCAGAGAGTGTATGGTGATCATAGAAGATTTTTTTTTTTCCTTGGAGCGAAATTGCAATTTCAGCTAAGTCATTGAAATGTACCTGTTGTAATGCAGTAACAAGATAGCCATCACGTAACAGAGAAAAACCTCCGGCCTCTACTCAGTTCAGTGAAAAGCCTTGTAAGCAAGGCCTGAATCCAGTTTCATGCTTGACAGGCCCAAACTTGGTCACTTCAAAACTGAGTTTGCCATTTGGTCCCGAGGCAGAAATTTTTTTGTTGCAAAGAACCCTCATGACTGCTTGGTGTTTATGGATAAAATGCCTTTTTAAAAGAAGTTTAACAGCCTCAGCTGGGTCCTTCATGGACAAAGGTCCGTATCACAGAAGCACTATACATAATTCACCACAAGAGAGCCCCAGAACTAAGCAAGAAAGCTAAATTACCTGTCACTTCCAGAAGAAGTGTTCCCTTTGGGTCAAGGTTGAAATCATTGGTAAACCGATGTGAAGAAGATCACGTTGGTCTCCGTATGGATTCCTTCCCTGTGTCAGGACTGCAGAGGAATAAGGGAGGCAGAATGAATGCCTACTAAAATTTCCATGTTATTCGCAATTCTTATTCACAAACCAGCGAACCTTTCCCTGATCAAAGTTTGAGGGACACTTGCAGCTGTGGAGGGGGGAGTATCAACGTTTCTAAAGCAGCATTGATTCTTTTGCTAAAGCAAAACAACGCTTCTGGCAGAGCATGTATTCTGTTCACAGGGGCGTCCTGTCAGAGGTGTGAGGCATTATGGCTTCGTCTGAATACAAAAAACACCTCATTATTGCCCTGGATAGGAAACGCTGCTAGTTACAGGGAGTAAGTATGACTTCAGGAGTACAGTTCATGAGAAGTAGATGCCATCTGGCTGTCATTAAGTGGCTGATTGTGGCTTTCTGTGATTGACTGGTGATTGATTGACAGGTGGTAGAGAGGAAAGGGATATAGCGTGTCAGCCAGACACGCCAGCCTTTTGTTTCAGTCCTGTAATTTTTGTGGTGTGTGTAGCTATCAGGGGGGCAATTTTTCTTTCAGTCCCACTCGCACTGCAGCCACCAAGTCAAGTAGACCTGTCTGCAGAGAAGAACAGGAGAGTGTGGAGAGTATTTGACCAAACACTTAGACTCTTGCAAACCTTCACAGTTTAATTCTATGACAAAGAAAAGGTGCAATTTAAAGAAGATATTTTGTCCTGTCCTCCCTTTCTCACATGCTCACTTTACCAAAGGCTGTAAGGAATGAATTTTTGTTCTGCCACATTCAGTTTATAACAACAGTTTAATAACACCTTTTCTAAATGTTTTTATTTAAAAAAGCAGAAGCTTAACTTATAGAACATATAAAAATAAACTCAAATTAATCTTGCAAGGGTCCAAATTGCTGCACTTCAACAAAATATTTGGGACTGAAGTGTTTGTTCCACCCTGAAAATTTGAGGCAACTTAGGCTTAAATTGTGCTGAGCAAGGTTTGCTTTCTTTAAATATGCATAGAGTAAACTGTTTTCTGGAAGTGCAAGCACATGGCAAAGGCTTTACGCAGAGCTGAACCATGAATACTCAGTGTGCAGCCTCTACAAGGACTGTATGCCATGGGAGTGGGTAGGAGCTGGTTTGCCTCTCCATAGCACTTGCACATATTTTAACGACAGTGCTCATGTTTATGAGATCTCTGCTAGACATCGAACTTGCAGTTTAAGCAGTGCCATCCTAAGGCTGGCAAGCATCCAAAGGGAGGTGGTGGTTGTAGGTAGGGGCTATTCTGAGCTGGGAGGATGAAGCAGTTTCTGAGGAAGTCTCCAAGGTCAGTAAGTGTGTGAGTAGGGTAAGAAATCCTCTTGATGCAGCTCAAGATGGTCAGTAGTATCTAGTGACTGTGCCTCAAAGCACAGAGACTAGAAATGTGTCTTTTCCACTGCAGGGGGCTAAATTTTGCCTCAGTGAAGGCTTTGGGAGTGGGACAGTCCATGCTTGTGAAGTGACTTGTCTGTGTCCAAGTTAGGCCCTACCAGGTCTGCTTAATTATGGTTTGCACATTAAACTGATGTCTCTCCTTGGGCAAAATTTTCTTTGATTTCAGCACTAGGACTGTTGCTTCCAAATAAAGAATTAAAATAACCTGTACAATCTCAGTAAAGATATTAGACCAGAAGAGCTGATAAGGAGTCACTGTTGATATTAATGGGGATTTCTGCTTAAAACTTGGCATTGTATTTCCTCATATTTGCATGAAGAGCTTTTACTGAAATCCGGGTTTCTTACGTAGTTGAAAGAGCTTTCAGACTAGACATCATTTTTTAAAGCAAGTTTCTAGAAATGTTTGGTAATTTTGAGAGAAAATGAACAAAAGAAATAACTTCCTCTGTTTTGACTATCTGGAGTAGAAAAATAATCAATGTAATATCACTTAGGTTGGAATAAACATTCATATAAAGCTCATTATTTGTAGAAATATGTGAAACAAAATAATAATTAAAATACAGTGTTTTTCAGGTGCAAAAACATCTATAATACAATGTATAATATCTTTATGTATTTAGTAAACAGTTGACTACATACGTGGAACATAACCACACAAACAAGTTTTAATAGTTCCCATGGTAACTATATAACGTACAAGAATCACCTAAGTAGATAAAAAAATGAATTCATATTTGGAAGCCTTGATTCCTAAATGCCTATTACTTTACTGATACTACTAAATGGGATGAAATTTTTCACAGGAAAGAAAAAGGTAGGATCCTAATTTGATTAAGACTGAGTAAACACGTTACTTTTTTTTTTTTTTGCATTTGTTACGTTTGTGCACTGATACAGAGAGTAGCTCTAGCACACAGTGCGATCCCTTCTGTCCAAAACAAAGCTTGCATTCCAGCACATTCCAGCAAAGACTGTGTTCTTACAAGACGAAAAAATGAACTAGCTGGGATTTTAGAAGTTATCACATGCTACTCAGTATTTTACTCTGGGAGTCAACAAGACTACTGCTGCTTTAAGGAAAGATGGTCTCCAAACGGTTTATGAAGTGATAGATCATATATAAATAGGTTGTTTGCTCTCAGTACAGATGCCATCATTACTAACTACTTTCAGGCTCTTTGAGAGCTAAATAATTTCGTAATGCATCATTGAACATTTAGTTGCTTCGATAGCAGATGGTTTCAGGGGTCCATCTGCTCACAGCAATGTTTTCAACAAGCCCCCTTCACCTTCACCAAAAGGTTCAGAAACATTAGAATATTCATTCCTCACCACAGGTGCCTTTCCTGGAGCCTCCCCATACACAGGCATAGTGGGTCGCACACTCGGAAAGACAGAGGTGGTTTCTGAAATATGTGACTTAATCTATTGTGTGTAGATTACTTCTGTCAGCACATGAAGACAGCAGCAATATTAGGAAATACGAAGCATCAGGTTACCTGGAACACAGCTTTCGTTTGTCAGGGGTAGATTTTTAATAGGCTTGCATCTAAATATAACGAGTTGAATAAATTTTAATAGTATTAATAATTTTAACTGTGCACACACAGTTACAGTTGCAGTTAAGTGTGTGTACACAGTTAAAATTATTAATACTATTAAAATTTATTCAACTCTTTATATTTAGATGCAGGCACCGTTAAAAGATCAGTGCACAGCATAAATATCCAGGTACCAGCTGCTGAAGAGAGAAATCTGATGTAGTGGAATACAAATATGTCAAACATGTATTGCCTTGTAGTGCTAACAAGCGTAATAGCAAGGGGATAAGTTATAGTAATCTTTTTGTAAATTGTCTGTCCTGTATTAACTCTTGTACGAGAAATGCAGTGAAGAAACTCAAGAATGAACTGTTAACTCTTTGTTGTGCTTTTTTTCCTTGAGGTGAGGTAATTGCAGACAAAAAAATTACAAGGGTCACAGACTTCGTTTGGCAGAGGAAATAAACATATTTGATCTATTGACTAATTGGAGACGCATTAGTCTATCATCCATTTTTACTGCAGTTTTCTCAAAACAGAGAAGAGGGCTCTCTGAGAACACCTCTTCACAGAGGCTGATCTGTTGAACACTGTTGGGACATATGAATTAGAAAAGCCTCTGTATCTATCTGAGTTACTGCCTCTGTAATTCCCAGGAGAGCTACCTAGAGTTGCTTGATTTTATCATCTCCAAATGCATATTTTCCTACATAGATCTTTCAATTTCGTAAAGTATTTGGAAATAGAAATTACTCCAGAATTAACTGAAAATAGCTTTGAGCATTGATGAAGTCCTCCTGTCTAAGAGGAGTGAAGGGATAGGTTTTATGCAAGTAATAGAGATTATTAATGATTTGTAAGTAAGAAATAACACTTCACAGCTATGTGGTGTACACTGAAATAAGGGATACTTCAACTTCTGCCCTTGTATCAGGTTGCTAATTTTTCTTGCTTATAAATTGGGGTATAAATATACAGTATCTACTTATATATTCCCTGCCTCAAAAGCATATAGTCCTTTATGTATATAAAGGATCCAGCACAGCAGCGTGCTCCACTTCGTCAGGGAGCCTGAACCTGTTTTGATAGCTACTCAGGAGTTCCTTTACCTGTCTAAACCAAGAGAAACTGTCATCTTAAAGCAATATAATAGGTTTGATGTAGCCTTCAGAAAAGCAGATGGTAAGGATTAAATTACTATTGGTGCGTCTGAGCACTGCAGTTCAAAAGCTTCTGAAAATGTACATTGCAATGTATCTCTGACCACTGAAGGGTGGTTTCATGATTTTATTTTGGCACAGGACGTAGCCTCCTAGTCCTGACTATGTAGCTTGGTGGAAGTGGCTACAAGCAAAGCACTTAGGCTGAAAACTTCAATTTCTTGTCATTTAGTCTGGCTAACTTCATTCTATGAAGGAGAGTTGTACAGATACTCCCATCAGTAGTGAAGCCACCCGCTGTCTTCTGAAGATTAGCAGCAGACCCCTAGAAAGAGCCAACTAAAGGCAGGTCAGCTGTCTCCCTTTTGTAGAGCACAGCTCCAGAGTTCATTCTCACAAAAGATTAACCCTGAATTTTGCAAGTAGTAGGATAATCTTGCTGTCTATGTGCAGGTCAGGCCCCACTCAGGTCTTTCTCTCCTCCACTTCTAAGTCAGTGAAGCAGGATAACAGGACTTTTTAAAGTTTATAGTCAGTAGGTCCTGGAGAAATCTAGGATGGGTTCTTCTTTCCCACCAAAACTTGATTATTTAACATAGTTTACTTGAGTATTTACCAGACAGGAAACTGAAGAGCTCAACCTGGAGGTCAGGGAGTTCAGTGAAGGGGATGGGCTTCTAAAGCAATCTGGGGAAAAGAAGTGAATTGTGGTCTCCTTCCAATTACATGAGTACTTTAACCAGTGGGTAATGCAAAAGGCCATCACTACCTTTCCAGTTTTGTCAATGGCCCATAAGGTTCCTTTATTTATTTCAACTCCTTCCATCCCTGCAGCCAAAACTCTGCTGATTGCTGAGTGAACTGTTCCAACATCAGACATCTTTATTTTGCCTATCCTGAATTAGGATGCAGAGTAGGGAAAAATGAGATTTGAGGGGGATTGCTTATTTTGTTTAGCTGGAAAATAAAGGGTTTGGCTCCGTATTACTGGCTTTCTGACAAAAGGACCCATATAACATGCATGCAGATAGAGCAATCACTGAAATACCAGTTGAATCTCAACTGCAGTTTGGGATATAAATGCTTTTTTCTGCTTAAATACACAGTGCTTTTTTTTGTTATTTTTACCGTGTACAATAAATCACAGCCGTAAACAGCACTTTTAATAAAAATATGTCATGTAAAATCATTTTATGAAAGGAGAGGTTTTATTTGCACTGTACTTGGGACTTAACATGTCAATAAAAAAATGGCTTTTCCTTAACTATAGCAAATAGACTGCACCTGCTAGAGTAGGTGTAATAAACTAACAACTGGAATCTATGGATAGCTGATGGCTAAAATAAGAGTCCTCAACACAGATAAAGCACTCAAATGGAAAAATTAATACTTTAAAAATATAAAAGATCTTTCTGTAGTGCTTACCAGCAAAAATACTGTATACACTACATGTGTATGCATCAACAAAATAATAAAAGCAAGCATTTGTGTGTGTTCAAAAGTAGGATCGATGAGAAAGTCAGTTTTACGCTCGGAAGTAAGGGATTGAATTTATACTGAGGCTGTCATTCCCATCTACACTGTCTACTTTGTTTTGTTATAGCATCACATTATTGCTTTAGATGGCTGTGTAAGGTTGTGATGCTGCAATCTTTCTCCAGTGAGTAGCATCACTGACATTTTATGGGACTGCTCATTTCATAAGACTGCTCTTTTTTGCAGCTGCAGAACCTCAGGCTTGATAGCAGATGATTATTTTTTGTCAGTTATAACATGCTCATCACAACAGGATTTCATGCTACAGTGGACAAAAACCTGACAATTACCAAATAATTAGTTCTAACTGCTCTATGCACATTAAAAGTAAGAGGGTCAGAAGACCATGATCTGATCAAATATTTGCCTTTTACACCCTAAAAATATCATGTCAAATATCTGTTACAGAAATGTTTGTAGTGCTTTCACTAAACAATGGAGAGTTGTCAACTCCCTCAAGATCTCAGGTGTTCGGTTTGGTGCACTGTCCAAGTAAACTCAAAGCTCCCTGAGAAAAGCAAAGCCTGCAGATAGGCTGTTACACCTTCTTCTCTTATCTGTGACTGCATCTTTCTTACCAACTACTCTAAATGCAAATTTCATTCTTTGTTCTGGAGTCCTCGGGGTGGCTTACATACATGTGTCTTGGATCTTTTTTTAAAAAATGAAGAGCATTTCCCCATATACACAACTGCTCTGAAAATTTTCAAGTAATTATACTTGTGGGTACAAGAATGGAAGGAGGAAATGCAATGGGAAAAAATTCAATGTGTATTTTTTCCGACAAAGAAAACTGAGAGCACTTGATAAAAACATATCAAATAACGAAGAGGATCATATCTTATTCAGAAATAAATCCAGGCTATGTTTTGAAAACAATCTGGTAGTCTTTCCTTTGTCCTGGCAGTTGGTGAACCAGTATTTCTTTTGTATTCAGATCATCCCATGAGAAGTTCATCTTCATTACCTTTCTCACTTCAAACTGTGAGTAATTGTTCACAGGAAGAGAAAATATATCACGTTCAAGCTACAGGACAGCCCAGAGCAATCTGAACTAAAATTGTGGCCGACTATGACAAGATGGGATCCTAACAAAAATACAGTATAACTGGTGCTGATTTTTGACATTGCAAGCCCAAAGTAATCCTTCTCTTCCCCTCCCCTGCAGTCCCTCCCAAGATTAAACCTCAGTCAGATCTTGCCTAGTCAAAGTCAAACATCACTAGTCTCATCCTATTGATTCATTTCAAGCAGAAGCCATGAACAGCAACCAAAGTGGAAGAAAGAAAAAGGGATAAAAGAACGAGAGTGTGATAAAGCTGGGGTAAAGGGAACAATTAAGAGGGAGAAAGTTTAGTCTAAGTACGTAAAAGTGAAGTGGTGGAAATCATGTAATAGGTCTTTTAGAACCATCCTGGAGAAAACATTTTTGAGTTTGGTATTGTGATGGCAGCAGGATGGATTAGACAGTTTTGTAGGTCTTGAATATCTCGTCACTTCTGTATATTCAACTTACTGATTTATAACTAGAATCACACTAGATTGAGTCTCTGCTGAATAGTTCATCAGATGCAACTTGCTTTGGGAAGGAGCTTGGAAACTTGCAGCATGAGTATGGAAGGACCCTAAAAGAGAAAAAGAATCAATATTTGAATCTGGCATTTCACTAAAATTAAAAGTCATTTAAATGGAAGATCAAGTCAGAACAAATTGCTTAGCATTTGCTTTATGAAAAACTTTTGTGTGACGTATGATGAAATGGTACCAAATATACCCACACTACAATATTCTCTGAGATCTACCACTAATTTTCCTCTGGACTGAAATTTTATGACCACAATCACCACTGGAACAATCTGGCTGCTTCCAGATCAGGAGAGATTAAATTGCTTTTGTTTTTTCTCTCCAGAGAAGGAATGATGGCCAAAGCGTTGATGTGATTCCAGATCCTGTTCTCCAAGCCTTGCTGTACCAAGTACTCCTAAGTCTTTATTTTATCTTGTTGTGCAGAACCCTGGAGTAAGAGGAACACAGAAACCACAGTTAAAAAAAACATCAGCTAAGATTTTTCAATTGTAACCCAGAACTGACATGACCTATAGGTCTGATATGTTAATGTAACTCCCAATCACCCTCATGTTAATATGGTGTCATTTTTATATGGTTATATGGCTATAGTTAGTGAACCTTAGTAGCTATTCAAAACATGGGACTGCTAGTGCTATTTTTCTTATTTGCTTTTAATTGCATCTCTCATTTCAATGTTGGAACAAAACAATTGCAAATTAAAATACAATCATTAAAGAAAAATATTTCTGCTGTTTATAAAGATACTGCAGCTACTGAATAGCTGACCCATGATTTTAAAGTGTATAAATTATAGTGATTAAATCTAAGTCAATTTAAGCATTTCATTAAACATGAAGGGCCATACTGTTATCTGTGTATGTTTTCGATCCACAGCTAGCTGAGCTTTCTTGCTTTCCTATTACCAGCCATAGTAGTCATTATTCCCCTATTTTAGACATTCATAAAAACTTTTTTTAGTGAATGCTAAAATATCTCACATCACTAAACTACATTGATAACAGTATTTTTTTATAGGAGATCTTTTAAAGGAGGTTAAAATTTAAACTAGAAGTATAATCGGGTAAGAGTATGATCTGAAAAATAGTATAAAGTACCTTAAATCATCAAATCTGAGAACGTAAAGAGAGAAAGTGTGCTGGAGAATGGAAGGAAAATGCAGTTATTTATATAAACAGTGATTTATATAGACATGCACACACACACCTCCATATATTCATACATATTTTTGTGGTTAATTAGGCACCAAATTCATACATTTTAATTATAGAAACCTCACCATGAGGCTCTCCCCTATGCTTCAAATACAGAGCAAGATCTACCTAATGGGTTCTCAAACTTTACACCTGCTGTACTTCAAATACTTTCAGCAGATGTCCAATAAGCCTTGACTGATAGCTTTTCCCTTCTGTTGCCTTCGTAACATTTCCGATCCTCCAACATCATTTCACGAGGAATTTGAGTCATTTTCTTTCCTGACTGCTATGCCTCTCCTGCTAGCCCTGCTTATGCGTCTAACAGAGCGCAGGATTCTTCCTCTCTTTCTGGCCCCTGGGCTTTTCTTTAAAAGAAAAAGCTAACAAACATGCCAAGTTGTATAAAAAAGTGGGATGTCAGTGCTCTGGTGAAATACTGACATTCCATGTCTGCAACCCCAATTTTTGAGGCAGTGTACAAGTTGGAAAACCACCAGTGGCAAGAGCAGTTGCCATTTTGAATTTCACTCTGACTCTCACAGTAACACTGTGGAAGAGACTATCAAGCTTTTAATTTCTATTTACAAATGCAGGTAGACAGTGGTCTGTGTTGGAATGATGCAAAGTTTGCCAAATCGATTACTGTGTTAAGTTTGGGGCTGCACATTTTTTATCTATATAGCAAAGGCTGGAAGTCTACCAGATATCTTCTTTAAAAAATGTTATAAATAAAACCGAAAAAGATAACAGATGAGTAAAGGAAAATTTTAGCCTTTTGTTAATTTGTAAAGTTATGAATTATAAGTGTAGAGACAATCAAGCATGTTTTATGAAATAGATTTCTGACATTGCAGTGTTTAAATTCAGACTTCAGTTTGTCAGTACGCAGTTGCCCTTTTGCTAAGGAATAGAGTTCACTAAATTATAGAAAATTAAGCTTCTCCATTACTTCAAGTACAAAGAACTTTCTTATATTGTTGTGTGGATTAACACTTCCCACAACTTCAGATTGATAGGAATTTAATTTGTTTCACACTATCATAAGATTGAGAATATTAATATCCTATTTTTAACTAATTTATCTTTATGTTTTTGTTCCTGTGTGTGGCAAACTGGTTGTGTGTATTTATCTAGTTAAAATACAAGTCCAATGGGGTACATTAATCTGCTCTGGCACATTAATATCTTCAATCTCTGTGCCTGAATTTTTAAATGTAAATTAAAACACTAAAATTGAAGTGACTTTTAAATGTAGTTGCAAATCTGTATACAGTTCCAAAAATGGAATATTAAAATGAAGCTGAAAATATGCTCTGATGCAATTACAGGTCTGTAGATACAGAATTAGAGAGTAATCCCATTATTTCATTAGTAGGTCGCTTATGATTAAAAGATACCAAAACAGTCCATAAAAATAATTAATACAAATAATAGTAAGTTTTATTATTCTTACAGGGAATTTGTGGTGGCAATAATTTCCAATTATGTTCCTTTTGGTTTGTTAAGGTGCTGAAATTCTGTCCTTGTTGACCATGGAGTTTTATTTATGAGGTGGAACGTATAGCAACATTTAAAACCAAACAAGCAACTAAGCAAAACTTAAAAAACCTACATAATTATTTTAACTTCATTAATTTCTAATTTTAAATTACAATTAACTTATTGAAGTCTCACATGCAGTCTCATTTATTGCAGTCTCACCTGCAATAAGTGAATCTGTATCATTGTTTTCATCTGAAGATTTGGCCATGTTAAATAAAGTTTAGTTTCTGGATAAAACTGACGAGATTCTTTACATAGAACTAGGCACAAGGGTCTATTTTTTGTAGTAATACCAGAAGGTTCCTCTGAGTAATCACCAAGAAAAAGTTCAACTTCTAAAATGCAAGATTACAGTGTAGTGTATGTGGATATTCACTCTTCCTGTTGTTATGAAAGCTGATATTCTGGGAAATAGTTTCCCTCTGATATCTTTAACACTTTTGTGCACATACAATTGCTCTGGAGAGGTAAATATTATAATGTACAAAAAAATATCTTACAGAACAGTGTAGTACACTTAAGTACTAGATGAAGCTTTTTGGACCGACCAGTAATTTAGTCCATATCAAGTTAATTATTTATAAGCAGTATTATTTATGAAATCTTAAATGTGTCTTCCAGAGGTGTACGCATTAATTTGATGTTTCCTTTTAATATAAAATTGTCTGGAGACTTTTCAGTTTACAGACAGCATTTTTAACCCAGTTCAGAACATAAATCGCGAAGTTTATATTTTCTTCAGAAGAAACTGGGAGGTTTTTTGTTTCCTTCTGGCTTATCTGGGAAAGTCATCTCATCTTTGAGAAGCATCACAATATACTTGAAGTTTTACAGCAACCCTGTAAGCTCCATCTTTAACTGATGCAGCTTTCCTTTCTTGTTTGCATGCCTGATTATTTTCATCCTTTGGAGCTAAGAAGATTCCTAGTGTTGGCTATATGAGAGGCAGCTTGGTTCTGTATTTTAAGGAAGGGTGTTCAATTCCAGCTAAAAAAAAAATAACATCATGTTGTTCTAGGGGGGAGGAGGATGGAAGAAGGTGGCTATTCAACCATTTAAACAAGTGCCCTGTGCTCATTTTGGAAAAAGACAGGGGCTCCCTGCACCCATTTCTGCTCCAATTTAATGAAGTTGTTAAAGTAGCAAGACTGACAGGTTAATTATCCTTTATAAAAGGGGGACAAATTGAACTGTGTCTTTCCATCATTTTTTGATATATCAAGAAGCTCCTGAGGTGCTCAGATGCCACTCTGGTGAATAGAACAACTAATCCACTCTGCTATTCTTTGCTGACCCTGGTCCCCCCATCGGGGCCTTGCAGTATATTGCAGTTGGTTTTTGTTTCACATTCAACAGATTCCACTTTATTATAAATTCAGAAGGATTTTTTTCCTCCATATGTTGGCTGACAGCTCCCCTGAAATAACTGATGGCTAAATTTAAACTCTGATGAAAATTAACCCGAGTGTTAAATGCAAACAGGAGCTGCTTGGAAAGAAAAGAGTTATCATGGTAAATGCCAAACAGTGGAAAATGTGTGTAAATTAATGGAGTCTCACTGGTGACAAGCTGTCAGGCAGTTTGATGGCTCTTGCTAGTGCTTCAATCCCACTGAAGTTGGCCAGAGGGCAACATGGACAAGTCCTGCTTTTCAAAAAGACCGCGGGATGCTTGACAGTAACGCTAACTAGATCATCTAAAGTTCATGGTCAAATAAGATTTTTTTTTTTTCTTTTTGCAAAGCTTTGCACTAAACAGAGTTCATGCACAGCTGGGCTATGAATGAGATATCAAATCGCAGTTTCTGTACAGCGGTCAAAACAGAATGCAGATTTTAGAGACCAGAGAGTTGCGGTGAAAGGAATTCAGAGAAAGTTAATTTCAGATAGGTGTTAATATTCTTGTATTGCTGTATTCATTGAGTAGAGAGCAATGCTTGAGGGTTTTCTGGATGAAAGCCTCCTTTTCTAGATTGTATTTTAAATGGGTTTAAAAACTGATATTAATTTTAGTCTTTTATTGAATCCTTCAACTGAAGCAATCTTCAGCTCTAAAGAAAGCTTTGATATATATGGTAAGATACACTTTATCCCCAATTTTTTATTGTTCTCTGCTATTTTATTTTTCAGCATTTGTGTGCTGTACATTTAAGAAATTAATTAGTGCTCTGCTGCTTTCAGGAGCAGAGTGGTCTTGCTATTTACTTCTATGGAAGTAGTGCCTAATCCTGACGGTGTCTAAATACTCTCTTACAGTCTGTTATGGCACAGTTTTAACATGAAATAAACTAATTTAGTGGGTATTAAGTTGAAACCACTATAATGGATCTGGGTGTGGACTAAACTCTACAGATCTGAAGGAGTCTGTTTCTGGCTGTGTTTTTTTCAAAAATGGGAAAGCACAATCTTGCTTAAAGCAGCAGTTCTAATAATTTAATATTTTTAAAGTTACATTCCTAGTCAAATTAGCAAAGCTTTTACCTAAATCATCTGTAGATTGGGCATAGAGTGTAAGATACAATAAAAATTCACTCTAGTGGATAATTCACAATTGCCAATATTTACACGAGATTAAAGCAACAATATGCCTTATGGAAATGACTGTCCATATTGGTCAGGATCATTTCTCCTAGGCTAATGCTCAAAGGGACCAGTCTTAAAATCTTAGTAAATGTCACACAATGTACAGAGAAATTATATTTGAATAATACCTTGGAGAGGACAAAGGATGAAGTGCAGAACTACCTTCCATGATCCATCTAACTCATGTGACCCCACCACTTCATATCACTTCCTGTGACTGATGTCACCCATCCACTAATCTGTTTCTCAGATGAACTTTCTCAGATGAGCTTTCTTCATCATTTCAAATGCCTTTGTAAGTCCAAAAAGCACCAACTTCTTGAAGTTCTCCTTTCCCCTCTGCAGAATGTTGGCTTCTCCATGAAAATGATCTCTGCCAGGGCAGACAAAATTATGTCCAGACTTAGTAACCACTTTTCTCTGTATAAAAGCATCTCAGTCTTGACTCCTGATATACTGTGAAACTGGAGAGCTGGATGAAGGAAGTCTGTATGTCTTGAAACACAAAGTTTGCATCTTACACTGGGAATTCTTGATTGGTTTAGGTGAAAATCAACTAATCTAACTCTTAAATGAAGATGCTTGTCTTTCATTGTGTTTTTCTTTCCTTGAGCCCTGTGTATGAGGAAGAGTGATAACTTGTTACAACCAGGTATTAAAGCATGGCTTAATGATAAGCATACAAGCAGTTCCATCAGCTTCTGTGGGATTTCTCATATGGCTAAAGTTAGTTCACTCATTGCTAAATTGTATTTGCATCTTGTGGTGTACAGTTAGAGAGAAGAAAGAATTAGTTCAAATAGCCTGAATTCTCTGATGCATTTACTGCTTACTTGTACTGATAGATGCGGAGTACACAGGGGTGTTATGTAGGTAAGTCAATACCACACTGAGAAAGCCATTGCTCTGTATCACACTCTCCTTATAAAGTAGCTCAAAAGAAATAATTAAAATAGAAATTAATATGCAATCTCTGCCTTAGATGAAAATCTAAATGTCACAGAAACTCAGAACCAACATAGCGTTAGTTACTTTCTAGATTTCTCTCATGTGCCTGCAGTATATACACTCTTAAATGAGGAAGATTTGCTTGTCTGTAAAGTTAGAAGCAATCTCAGAACCTATTCTTCTAACTACTATTTCATAGCTAAGTATTTAAAGACTTTTTCTCTGTATTTTCATAAATATCCTGTTACAGATAGCACTGTGTGGTGCTACTTTACCCTTTCACCATGTGATTTCAAAATTTAAATTATATAGAAGGAAATCCAATGACTATAAAACTGTTTGCCAAGAGGGATCATTCTGTATAGTATTTCCAAGAACGTAACACTCAGGCCAGGTTCATAACTGTGAGCACTTTAACTAGAAATCTTTTTTCTGTGACCCGTACAAGTTAAGCTGTGGGCTTCATCAATTTCAACAACCCTTTTGATTGCACACTACTATATCAGGGCCTGGAGTAATCCCGATTTCATTTAAGAGAATGGGATGTTTGTTTCTACTTCACTGGACTATGGGATTTCATCTGCAAAGTTTGAAGAAAATAAAGTTTGCGTGTATATAATGGCCAGAACTTTGAACTAGACCTCACACCACACATGTAGATACGATGACACACTATTCAGTCTCCTGGTGTGCTTTCATCATCTTTCACGTACCACTGGGAAGGCTGAGAACACCCTTACCCACCTCTGAGTACCCAACAGTCTAACACATTGGGGAGTCACATGCAATGCATTAAATCTGTAACTTCCATTTTCTGCCCGAGGGCTGTGACCATGAATGTATTGTGTATATGCTTCTTTCTTGTGCATCCCAAAGTGCCGTCATGAATGAAGACTGTCATTTATGCATTTCTACTGCACATAGGGTTAGAGGACTCTTCTCTGTAAGGAGGGCTTATTGACAAAATAAATTCTGTTTAGAAATCATTATGTTAACCTGATCTTTGAAGGTTCGCATGATATTCAGGCCTGTGAATTTGCTAACAAGAAATCACGCCGACTGAAGTGGAGCCCAGGCTCAGAGCAGGAGTGACTGCTGCTGCTGCTGCTGCTGCTGCTGCTGCTGCTGCTGCTACGTAACACTTGAAGATACATGATCAGCCCATTTCCTTTTCTAGTTTTATGGTATGTGCTCCTGCTCGAAGACAGCAAGGTTGCTGGACTTCTACCTTTGGGGCATTGGCTATATATAGTGTCAAAAAGATTGAACCTTGGATTCAGCTGAAGGAAGAAGACTACCTTCCCAGAGCCTGTGGTTTCTACCGGAGCTCCAAAGAGACAGAACAAGAGCTGATGAGTGTATTAGTTCCTCTTTTCCTCTCTATCTTCAAAACAGAAGGCTCTTTGCAGGGTAAACACAGCATGTTCAGCAATGCCTTTGTCATACGTTTTAGGTTACACGGACCGCACATGGAGGGGAGGGGCTGCAAGAAACATGATTTGAAATCAAATATCCACAGCTCTGTGATTCAGGAGAAGGTCTGTTTTCTATTTCACAGCCAGCACCCTTTATTTCAGACACTGTGGGATAGTTTGTTTCCTGACGTAAACACAGGTATGTGAAATCAGAAGGTAAAATGTTGTGCAGTGCTGGCAAAACCTCAGGAGCCAGCTCACGCTTTAGTGCAAATTGCAGTGAGCCAAACAAGCTGGCTGTGTAGTCAGCGTGGGTTTCAAGCAAGCCAGGGGTTAGACAGAAAGAGCTCTACAGCAGATATCTCTTAAAAGGGACTAAAACATGGAGTCCAACAGCAGTCATGGGAAGCTGCTGCCACTGCAGGTGTGCCTCTTCAGGGTGTTAAATTGGCAGCAGGTGAATATAAATAAGGTGCACAGACGGTGTGTTGAGGAGAAAGGGAAATTAATGAACGGTCTAACTGCTGAGCTTGGTAACACAGAATGAAAACATGTTGAACTTGACATGTCTGTGCTGCTGCTTTTGTAAATGCTGATGGCTAAACAGAGTGTCTCTTTGATTAAGAAAAAAAGCTGCTATGTATCTTACGGATGTTAACAGATCATTTGTTTGCTTAATCAATAAAAATCTGATTGATTATCAAGTGTGACTTTGACCCTATTCCTGAATGAGGGCATTTAAGAGAAAATATTTTGTAACTCTGGAGTCTTTTTTTGAAAAGAAAAAAAAAAAATTCACAGCTCCTTAGGGAGCTGTAATCTTCAGTGCCCAATATTATCCTACATCTTACAACGTAGGCCTATGCAGAGATACAGCTAGTCCGTTAAGCTATCTCCAAAACAAGAAGCAGTGGAAATCTGTCAGCATGGTCCTGTGTGAGTGTTATTTACACAGCTGGAAGTGTAGAGCAGATCAGATTAAAAAATTTTTAGTCCTCAGCTAGTGTCTCTCACACAGGGCTTTGCTGTGCTATGCCCCAGCCTCATTGGGAGCTGGCAGAGGGATTGCTAATACAGCTCATTTCTGCTTGGAGCTGACATGCCCCTGTGTCTACCAGTAGAGTTCCTGGAGTATTTACCACTCTGTTGATGCTCCTGTCCAAAAATGCTTCCAGTTTGGCAAGATTTAAACATATCAGTAACTATACAATGACTAGGTCGTCAGATGTATTCCTCTGACTGTTCTTTGGTTAGTCTTCCTCTCTTTTTAGTGACTGTATAATTGAAATTCATAATTGATCCTTGAAAGCTGACTCAAGGATGACCCTTATTCTGATGAATATCCTAATGCCTGAGCTGGAAAATCCCACTGCTTTTCCCAGGGAGACTTGTAATTGTTTCAAGTAAAGGAGGAGTCAGTAGGATAGACGGAGAGTAACCCGATGGAGAGTAATCCACCTAGAAAACTAGGCTGCTTCTGACATTTCCCACACCTTTCTTCTATCAACGAGCAGGTGCATGAGCACAATTGCTTATTTCTCTGAGCTCACCTTTTGGTGTTATTCGTTTTTTTTACATTAGCATAGCTCATAGGAGCTGGCTTTACTTAAGGGTTGTTCTACTGCATAAGAATACATGGATAAAAAGAGAGTCTGCTCCCAACTTTTGCACAATCTCAACACAGGAAATAGTGACAAAATGTGGATACAAACAAAGCAAAAGGGAAATATAGCCTAAGAAATGAGGCATCCTTAGCTCATAAGAGAGCTTATGGTGTACATACATCCAAAATCTATTCATTGTGTTTCTGTTGTTGCTGCAAATGAGAAATATAAAGACAGTGAAATATGAGTGTGTAACAAAAGATAGCAGTCCAAACTGATGAGATGTGGGAATCAGCTTTCTACTTATCAGGAGATGATGGATAATTTGCAGAGAGATTCTGGAAGTGAGCATAAGTGATGAATCTGACACAACAGAGAAAATGATGTTGCAATAATCAGGATGTGAAGTGAGTAGATACCATCCAAGAGTTATCTTTATATAGATTGACATGAAAATCTATATCATGGAGATGTTACACAATAAATATCTCCAAGGCTTAGACACAGGCTTCTATCTAGGCTGTGTTGAAGATAATACCCAAGATATGCACCAGAATGACTGATAATAGCAAATGGGAGGAAGCAAGGAAGTCTGGGTAGGAAGTCATATGTCAGAAGACATAACAAAGTGTTTGGTTTTTTCTTCATAGTAAATTTGACCTATCATTAAACACATGTGAAGGGAAATCACAGAGTCCAAGATTTTATTTTGGACAATAAGTGACAGGTTTATGTTTCAACATAGAGGCTGGCAAAGTATTTAGAGGAAAAGCATAGAGACAAATGCTGTGGTGACTAAGAACTAAAGCTAAAGCTCTGCAAAAGGTAGGCAAGGATAAAGAGAACTCTCAAGCAGTATGCTTAGGGAGGTGAGAGGAGAATATGTCAAAGCTGATGGGCTGAAAATCATGGCAAGATGGCAGGCTGATAGACAGTGCTGAAGGGGATCAAGTCAGAGATAGGTTTTAGCAGCAAAGACACCACAGAGGAACAATAGTTAGCACAGAACAGGTAAAATGAAGAGCCCTTTTTTGTTGTTGGAGAGAGGGTAGGAGGATTGAAATACGGTGGCAGGACACATGCAAATGGGAGATGTTAAGACAGGGAAACACAGCTGATATTCAGCTGACTCTTCATCATGGATGGTGAAGTGTGAGAAGAAGAAAGACAGTGAGGCAAAGAGAAAAGAGGTTATCAGTCAAAATCAGAGAGGAATACTAAGGGGAGGAACTGAATGAAGCAACTGGTGGCAGCAGATTTAGATGGGGGCTGAGAAGGAGAGGAAGGTTAACTGCAGCCTTGTTTGAAAAAGAAGACACAGTGGAAAGTTTGGAGGGGAATGGGAGAAGCCTTTTGTATACATGGGACACACAGCATTTGAGGGAAAAACTGCAGGCAGTGTCCCAAGAAGGAGCCCTTGTGCCTGTCAGCATTGGTAGCCAAAACGAAGGAAGGATGGGAAGGCATTGGATAACCTAGTGTGGGGAGAGATAGAAGAAGAAACTTGGAGGAGTAGAGGAGGCACACAGCCCACAAGATTGAGAATAGTCACACGGGAGAGATGGACAATACAAATGAGGTGGATGGAAAACAGGCTGGCTTTGTACGGATGTCAGTGAGGGGTGAGGAAGAGGAAGGGAAGAAGTGGGAGAGTTCCCCAGCATCAGCCCTCAACAGCCCTTTGTGCCCTGTACCAAATGGGATCTAAAACTCGTGTTTGCCTGCATATTTCTGAGCTGATGACCACAAGATTTACAGTAGCAGTTTAACTTCAGATCTGTATCTAAAAAGTAGTGGGAAAGAAGTCTCTTGAATCCTGTGTTACTAGTTGTGTTGCCAGACACTACTTATTGGGTCTGTTAGCAGAGCGTCAGTCATCTCCTTTAAAGTCTGTGAATCTGCTTCGGTGATAATACTGACCTTCTGCTTACTTGCCTAATGGATCGGAGATTAGCTTTTATAATCAATTGATATATTATTACAATTTCTAGCCAGATCTGAATAATTATTAAACAGAGGGATCTGAAAGAACTCTGTTGTAGATATAGAGAGATTTGTGGTTTTTTGGGTTTTTTTGTTAACATAGGATAGATGTGAAATCATGGTAATTAATTTGTTAAAATGTTTCAGAGGACAGGGCTATATACGTGTAAGATAATAGTTTTCTTG
Source organism: Gymnogyps californianus (assembly GCF_018139145.2). Lineage (NCBI taxonomy): Eukaryota > Metazoa > Chordata > Aves > Accipitriformes > Cathartidae > Gymnogyps > Gymnogyps californianus. Next base: position 22,843,682 of record NC_059473.1, read on the forward strand.
CCTTTTCTAGCTCCTGCTTAATGCTTGAAAACAGTTATTCACCTTAACTTCTTCAAATCCATTTTTCTTTTATTCTTTTGTTAAAAAGATCTACTTATACCACCCAGAGAGAGAGAGAGAGAGAGAGAGAGAGAGAGATCTGCTCCCTTGAAAGTACCTACCTCGCCAATTAATGCATTAAAAAATTCTACATGTGCTATTTGCCTGTGGGTATGTCGAATGCAAGAAGATTTCAGACTTCTCCAGAAACAACCTCACTAAAAATAATAATAATAACAATAATAATAATCATAATAAAAAATAGTAATATAAAAACACCTACCAACTAAGATGCCCCTGGTCTTGTCACCTTTTTAGATGTCAGAAAACATTTCCATGAAATGTGTTCTTACAAGCTGGTCTGAACTACTGTGAAATGCTGGGCAGTTTGTGCTGAGTGGCATTACTCTTGCAGACCTCTTGTAAAGGTGTTTTATCAGACAATGTTTTGACAGATTTTTACAGGCATGATTTTGTTTTCGCTTCCTTATTCCATGAATAATTGGAGAAATTGATTTAAAATCTCTCCCTCTCTTCTGTATGGAGGGGGAAATTTTTTTTTTTTTTTAAGTCTTTACCTACTCTTGAAAGGGAATTTAAAAAACAACCTCCAAACCTGCTGGAGTTAGTTACACTGTTTTTAGGAGGAGTTAGCAGTCAATTGGCCAGCGTTAACAGCGAACCGAGGTCCTTGCTCGTTTAAAGCAGTATTAACAGACTCTAAAACATCCTGAATTTAAGGATGCTGTGCAACACCTAACCGGCGACTGTCTTTCACATCCCTGGCGAATTAAAAAAACCCTGCAAAGCAGGGGAGGCTGAGAGATGCAGAACTGTCCTGTAAGGCTGCATCAGCCCACAGGTAACTGACACTACCTCTTCCTCCGAACGACTCCGGCCCCTCCTGCTTCTCCATCTTCCTACCTTCCCTGCCATCTGTTCCCGCTGCTCCCGCAGCCTCCCCGCTCTCCTCCCGCCAGGGCCTGTCTGAGCAGACGGGTATGAGAGCCTCTGATGAGGTAGGCCTCGGGCCCCTCCATCACTCCTCGCCATGAGGAAAGCACCAGCTGTCTGGCTTCATTTGCATTTTCTCTCCAAAATAATGAAATTATCCATGAGTATCCTGAGGTGATGCGAGACGCAAATTTAGGCTGGATGTGTCAGCGTGCGCTGGGAAGGGAGAGGGAAGGTCACGGAGGATGCTCGCAGCATTGAAATGGAGGGCAAGACATCTTCTGCCTGCTGCCAGGGCCCCGCAACCCAGGGAGAAACTCGACGGGCAGCACACCTCCCCACCACCCTCAGCCCGCGCGCTTACCTCCTTACGTGTGACAGATATGTCCACTCTGCACCGGTAAAAACACGGAGATAAAATACAAGTATGTTTTAGCTTCTTGCCAGCCTTACCCAGATGTCAGCAGTTAGCTCAAAAGTGCGGCTGGACGATATTTTAATTTGTAGGTAGCTGTGTTATGGCAATTTCTGATGAGGCTGGTCTGGCCTCCCATCACGCATTTCCACAGCGCTACCATTTTTAATTATTTCAGCATTTGTTCAATCAGGACTCGCCACAGCTGTCGTATGGCAATCTTGTCTCTGCTTTGTATTTCTGATCGCCTAAAGTAGAGAGGAAGATATTTGCTGAAGTATTTCCAAAAGTACTGCTAGCACAGCTGAATGAGGAGAACAAGCTGAGATTCAAGCCTTGCAAGCTCTCGTTGCACTGGGGACCATCACTGGTTCTTCTGTTTTTACTGTTATTCTTTGTACATACACAATTTATATATTGTGTATATATTTATATAGTGTACAAGTATTTATAAAGCATACAAAGAAGTTGGCTTTTCACATTCTGCAGTTTCTTTGTCTTAATTGTTCTCCAGTGATAAACCTAAAGAGTCTTTGGACAGCTTTAAGATACATGTAGAAGAATTACAACAGTAGAATAACATTGCACCTAGATGAAGACTTCAAATATTTAGAAAAAAGGCATTTTGAAAAAAAAAGAGATTTAATTTCATTTGTGTGCATATTTGCTCAAATAAGCTTATGAATTAGTTTATGTATGCAAGCAACTCATTTTGAGTGAATATTGTGAAATGTTCTCAGAAAGCAGAATTTTTGTCTCTAAAAATTGGTGTTCTCACAACTGAACTCTATAACAGACATCAAAACTAATCAATGCACTCTGATTTTACTATCAAATGCTCACACTAAACACTTCTCAAAACCAAAGAGTTAGCTATGCATCATGAACTAATCTCAGAGGGACTAGTTTCAGCAACTAATACATTCAAGAATATGGTAGATTACAGACCATTAAAATTATCTACTTTTTCAATGCAAATTATTTGCTCTGCTGCAGCAAGCGAGCTATGTACATATAAATATGTGTCTCTGTGTGTGTGTATAAGGAAACAAAGTCCCAGCTGCCAGAACAGATTCAGCCACTCATGACACCTCCAGGCCAGGTGGTTGGTTATGGATTCAAGAGCAGCCTGTGAGGCTTCACTTCCTCTTGCCCTTGTGGAAAGATCAAGTGTTTCCCCCCATTTTTTTGTCTTTTGTTTCATACACATAGCAACAGTCTAGGTTTTCCATCCAAGAGATTGGTTCACAGGTCATAGGGTCTTGCGCTGAGGGCCCCCAAGACAAGATGGAGTATTCTACATGTGGTCTAATGGGTGCTGAGATGCACCTGTTAGATAATAATTTCATGAGCAACTGGCTATGCTCTGTTAACATACAGGTTGTGACCTATAAAGACCTTTATTATTTGGACTACAGATTTTGTCAGTAGCCACGTGTTATGTGCAATCATGTTGCATGCTCACATTGTCCAAAAGACAGTGGGAAGGTTCATCTGGTCATATACTGGACTATCTTGAAAAAGAGGATACATTTCAGGAACTGGTAGGTTTGCGAGATTTTTCTACATTCTTGAGGATGAAAGTGCTTTTTTTACTTTGTACATACTTAATGTCTTACCTGTACCCTGTAGACAATGGGGATATGTCTTAGAGTGGAGAGAAGATACACAATTACAGTGGATCAGATTAAGACTTTCCCTCATGTGCTTAGAATTTAATCATAAGAATTTATCATATGGTTTGAGTATAATTTGTCTTGATTTGCACTAATTGCAAGGTTTTGGTGATATCTTCAGCTCTAACTAATTCTTCACTTTCATCTTCAAACATATTGTACTTCATCATCTGTTCTGTACTACCACTTTTCTCCACCTGTGCTTAAAGTGTAAACAAAGGTAGAATAAGCCAAGATGGTCTTGCCTAGTTTTTGAAGTCTTCCCCTTCTTCTGAAATGAAAACAGATGTCATAAGACTGGGACAGGATATTTTCACATCCATGAGAGTTTCCAGTGGTTACAGCAAAGCTGGTTTTGCTATTTGAAGTACAGCAGAACTCTCGCAAGTTCAGGATGTGAACAAAGTCTTAGGTTTGTAATATTCCATTTCAATGGCAGATATATATCTGGAGATGTTGATCTACACATTTGTCTTAGCTGCTTAATTCATTGTATCTCCCAGGCATTTCTGTACTTGCTTACAGTTCCATATCGTATGTCATTTCCAGTGGTGAAATACCTTTTTCTACATCCAGCCATGAATATGTTTGAGAAGTAAGAGGTGTAATATACATGGTGAAATACATGTTAAAAAATAGTCCCAAGGGCCCAACCTTACCTATTTTTGGGGAAACTTTAAGCTTGATGAGTATGGGGAGCAAGGGTGGTACAAAGTGTGCAGGTTCTCTGAGATGGAGCTAGATAAGAAGTACTTTGGCATCTATAGTGGTTCTCAGATACACTCAAGATACCCTTTGTGATTTGTTCACCAGACAGAATGATTTAAGGGGATGGTAAACAGACAGCGGGAAGTCTTTATTACGTCAATTTTCAATTGTTCAAATCCGAGTAAAATAACATTCCTTGCATTCTTACTTTCTTGCAATCTGGTTCTCACCTCTTCTTTCTATGACAAGTTATTTTACCAAACATAGCAATGACTCAGACCTCTTCAGTGCTTACTCACCACTTATAATGATGCACCTTGCCTGACAGCTCTTCATGTCAGTCAAAAGTCTAGGTCAGGCACTTATCAATTGACCCTGTGTTAAAGGTAGACCCTCATTTCAGCACCTGTCAATAGCAGCTTTTGATGCATTTAGAGTGGAGGCTGTATCAGCAGAGTTATTTGTAAGTGAGCATACATGGACTTCAAAGAAATGGAAACATTTATAAAACTCTGAAAGCAGTTTGGTGTCTGGTTTATTGGTATTTAATAACAAGATCTTTTTTTCTTCTTTGTCTAGAGGACAATTTTCATCACACTAATATCACTGGGAGATGTGCTGATAGTGAGAAATGCAGTAAGTCCTACCAATGTACACAGCTAAAGCCCTTGCTAATCTCACATCCCTTTTCTAATACAAATGAACACAAATAAAATGCTGGTCTCTTGTACTGTGCTAATGTGGAAGGAGAACCTTTTGATTATTAGCTGCAGTTACCATGAGCTCCCAACCTGGGATGGTGTCTACACTTCTCCTTCTGAGGTGTTAATCACAAATCTGCCAATCCTGTCCCACTTACAAGACAAGGAAAGAAATGTGAACATGTAAAAATTCACAGAGGGGCCCAGGAAAATTTCCCTGACACACTCCTGCTGTGACACCACAGCAATTGAAGAAGGCCTGTCATTTGGTTGTCAACCTTTGACCTCAACCAGACATATTTTGAAATGATGTGAAAAGAATTGCTGTGCTGTACGGCTGGCTCCTTACAGCTTTGCATGTCTGTCCTTGATGTCAGTCAAAAGTAGTTAACTGGCACCCATGGAGTCTAAAAAAAAAGCTCCTTTAAAATATCAGTAATGACTTCTGTTAGCAAGACTAGCTCTTGTCAAGTAATGACTTTATGACATAAGGTATTGTTTATCTAGGCATCGTTCTCTTACTTGCATTTTAATGAGCCTAATTAATAATAAGTTAGAAGTCCTCAGCTATTTCTTCACAGCTGGACCATATGCACTAATTACACTGAGTGTGCAAACTTAGACTAATCCCTTCGTCAAAAGAAATATTTTAATTTAAAAAACCTCAATGTACTTTTTTTTCACCTGATTACTTTAAAGATGTAATCTTTTCATTCTGGCAAATTTGCACAGAATCAAAGTAAACCTGGGAGTGGGAGAATTCTATAATTTATAATTTTTCTAGTGGTAGACTTCATTCTTAAAATAATTGAGGAAGATCATTCAAGAGCAGAGTGGTGTCAGGTTCATTTCTGATGTGCGTTAGGTTCCATAAAGGTAAAGGATAATAATTTTTAAGTTGAAGGATAATCACCAGTCTCTATGAAAAGATCCTTCCTGAACAGAAATATAAAGGATAACTATACTTAGGAGCAAACAAGCTGAGGATGTTTCTGTTCTCAAAATACAACAGAATGCATAACACCGGTCAGACAATTCCCTAAAAGTGATGAGATGATATTATTCGTTCCAGTCAAATAATAATGTAGTCAATATTAGATCAAGTATTACTATTTGAAAATAAGAAGGGTGATTTTGCCATAAATGTGTATATTTGCAAGCTAATGAAATATAATTTTTTTATAATAATTAATAATTTTCTTCTTATAAGGTAAGTCACTTGACTGATATATTGGAGTTTGATTCTTTTTCAACAAGAAAAAGACGCTACAATACTTTTCCAATGCTTTGATGACAAATTTAACTATATAACAGTCCATAGATTGCAACAGGGCACATTAGGAGCTAGAATCAAGAATTATAATTAACTTCAGACTGATTCTATCACTATATTAGATGGTTAAGTACCCTGATATCAAAATAGTAGTGGTATTAGGGATTCAATAACTAAGAAGGGGGTGTTAAAAAAAAATTAAGTATCAAAATCTTGTTGGCAGATATGAAAATGGCCAGTCATCAGACATCCATATGTTTTCTAACTTCATATCAGTTCAAACTCACATCTGCCTGTCTTCACAGTGGAAGCAGAAATCAAACCAGCCACATGAAACATGAACTCCCCCAAGCAGGATCACTGCTGTCCACCTATGTTGTTTTCAAACAATAAAATCTTGACAGAATTGGACAGTCCACTTAACAGCTTTTCAGATTAGCCAGTAAAGCATGTTAGAATCATACCAATATGCACTGAAAATAATTGGATTCTCAAGTCTGTTTGTGGAAGTACATTTTGGGACATTAAATACTGGCAAATGGTCATACAACTCCCACTTCTTGTTTACTGACTTGAACTACTGTGAAGAACCAACTTTGATAGTAGCACTGTTATTCCCTTTTGACTTTTTTTTTTTTTTTTTTAATTCCAGGCTGTTGTTTGAATTGCGTTAGTCTGCTGACTGAAGAATGGTGCTGGTCACTCTTCTGCCTCTTCTGCATTTTGCCTTTAAGGCTCCTTCTTGAAATGAGCAGTGACAAGTTTTTCTCAAGAGCTTCCATAGCTGTGTGTGTAGATAATATGCACATGCCTTGGGAACGTATCTTTAGTATTAGCCTCTGCTAATGGAGCCAACAACTCTTAACCCAAAGAAAACTTTTCCCCATTTGCCAAAGGAATAAATTGCTCCTGCACATGGTCACACATGAAGCCACTAGAGAGCTAAAGAGTCATCCACTATGGTATCGTCCTTTCTCCTTCATCTCTTTAGCTCTTACCCCTGTGCCAGTCTCAAAACAGTTTCAGTTCTTTCAATCAGTTCCGCAATGTCTGCAACCTCAACATACAGCTGGGTTCCTTCTTAGCAGATATGCTGTGTACCTGAGCCTAAGTCGTCTATTCTTAATAAGTTACACTGCTATGTATGGTTAGCAACACTATTAGCTGAAGTGTCCACAAGTATCCTTATTTATTAGCATACGGCTTTCAGTGGCAGGACTGGAATGAGTAAATTGGAATGAGCACATGTTGCTATCAGGAAGGAAAAAATTTGGTTATAAAGTAATCCTACTATATATGCACACTGAAAAGATCTTTTCCTGAAGTTTGGTTATAAAGTAATCCTTCTACATTGAAAAGACCTTTTCTGCAACAAAACATGACATTAGGCAGTTACCTCAGCCTGGATGCACATAAAGAATGTGAGGCCTTTCAGCAAAGGAAAAATTGACCTGATGTCATGAAATTTGGTTTGCCAGAGAGAGACCCAGTTTCAGCCTGGAAACTTACTGATGTGGAACTGAAAGCAGTTATTTGTGGAATTCCTACCCCCATGGGCTGGTCAGGGGCCACATTTGTATAATTTGCATATTGTTCTAAGGACTACGAAGGCCTTTTCAATTAATTTTTTTTTTTTTTAATAAAGGCACAAAACCTATGTAAATGGATTTTTTTTCCTTTCACCAGCTACTTCTGTTCTTCCCACTTACATTATGGTCCTTCCACTGCAGTCTCAGGAAGAGATGAAACCAGGCGACCGTAGGTTGAGACCTTTTCCTCCTCACCCATCCAGACATTGCTCTTGCCACTATGGTCTATTCTATTGTATATAGATTCATTTTAACTATTTCAGAGAATTTCAGCAATTCCAGCATATCTGTTGTGAGGCTGTTCGGCCGTCTAATAAATTTTTCCAGTAAGAACCTTTTCCTGATGTGCTCAGCCTAAATTTTCCATTTCTTATTTTCATTCTGTTAGCCCCTGCTGCAATTTACTGTACCTTTCTATAATTCTTCATTCCTTCTGGCTCATCCACCCTACAGATCATTGCAAACCATTAGCTCACCCTCCCCTATTTGTTGTTTAGCCAAGCTTTCACTATGTATCTTCAGACCTTTCAACCTTCGTTTCAATGAAGTGCTATTAACCTTTCAAGTATTGACTCTGGAAATATAATAGTTCTTTCATAATGAGTTACTCCATGCATAATAGTTTGCATGAAAATTTAATAACGATGCTTTATCTTCTTTTTAGAAAAACAGTCACAATCAAATTAAGAATATCTTTTACAAAACTATAACAAGCATTTTTTAAATTTGGAACAGAGGGAAACTTTCCAGTGGTACAATTAAATGACTTTGAGGTTTCTATTCTATGTTGTTCTCTTGGAAATCTGAATGCTATTGATTACTTGTCTAATTTGTAGTGTTTCCCTGGGCCTTGCCAGACAAACAGGGTTAGTACGCCAGACAATCTCTCCTCAGTTAAACACTTATGGTCTAATCCTTGGAGTCTCTCTCCACGCACAGAAAGTCTCTGCCTGCTTTATACAGCAGCTTCCTCTATGAACAGACCTTACTGCTCTGAAGGGCAATGTGCTGCTGGTATAGGCATATTTCAGAAAAGACAGTTCTCCCTCCTATTAGGCATTGGCCTGTGTTCACCTTTTTTCTTACGGAGATGTTCATTTTTGGAGTAGCTACCGTACATCTAGAGATGTCCTTGGTGTCAGGGTGAGCTCTGGAGCCTGGGGGTGTCAGCACCACTGAACTTGATGAAATAGAGTAGTGAGTGGAGAGAAGAAAGCAGGGAGAACCCTGAGCTGAAGCTGAAGCTCAGGTGAAGTTCCTTCCTAAAGACCGGCCACCAGCTACATCTGTTCGGGGCCTGACGCAAAGCTCCAGAAATCAGCCTGCTTTCATTTTTGGTGCTGTTATCAGCTGTGGCAGCACTACCGCTGCATGCTCAGGAACCCCAGTTGTGAACCAAGGCACAGACGGAGAAAGAGACTAACTGTACCTAAATTACCTTCTCTGAACTTAATTTATGCCGATGCTAAAGTTTGTTCTCTCAGGACCTTCCAAATATAGACACAAAATCCTGTTTCTGCTGGAAAGCCAGGACTCTCTCCCCTCCAGGAGGTTAGCACTCCAGTTTATAACCTTGATATATTGTCTGATCCTAACCTTGTTATTTAATTAAGTCTGGGCTCCAGAGCGGTGCAATTCTGAGGTGCTAATACCGTGTTCAGAGAAGACGAGGACATTGTTTTGCTTTTTTCAACGGAAAGCAGCAGTGTAAGAATGAGTCTTTAAATACAATGCTAATTATCAGCCACAGGAATTACTTTTAGTGTTATAAAGCCTTTTATTCTTCTTTGCTTCCCATAAGAAAGATCCAGCTAATTTAGGTACATACACAATCATTTTTAGCAATGATTAATGGATTAATCTGACCATATGGAATTAGCATATTAGTCTCAATAATGCATCAGATGTCAGATTATTTTTCTGGGTTAGGACTTTGAGAGTTCATAGAACTGTTCTGGATGGATTTGGGGAGTGGGTAGGTGGTAAATTTCCTTTTTTTTATTCCATTTTGTTTTGTTTTGTTTTGTTTTAGTACAGAGTACTGTTCCTGGACTATGCTGGGAGCCTGACCTCATCTCTCAGTTCCACCATACAGATTTTTTCAGGGGCAGTAAGATCTCTGTTAAGAGCTGTGGTAAGGCCTTTCCATGTATTGTTCCACTCTTTTTTGCCATTTATGGCCCTTTAAAATGACATGAAATGGGTTAGCTGAAGGTTGCTGACATATCCAGCATTTACTATGGTTAGATAAACCTGCCTTATGTATAGTGGCAGGTTGTTTTGTGTTTTTTTTAAGGGCGCTATTTGATCTTGATCAGATCTTTTAAATGATAGAAGTGGTCCCAGTGGAGATGGATTAGTAAGCAGAGAGTAGATGAGGCAGTCAAAAGCACAAACTGCAATTTACCACATGGTCTGTGTAATTTATCACACAAACATCTCTGACACATACGTGGTACGTGTGTATCCTACAAGTTTGATTGTGTTGTGCTTATCTACTCACTTAAGATGTTACCCAGCCTTCTCCCAGTACTGAAAAAAGGCTAAGTTGCACTGGGAGTTTGATGGTATTTGGTCTACAAAGCATGGTGTAATAATGAAAATATTCAAAGCAGAAATTGTTTGTGCTGAGAATCACCACAAAATTTTTATTAAGACAGATGCTGAAAATAAGGCTCACCCTCAGGTTAGATATGAATGCACAAGAAAGAAAAACATAACCTTAAGAACCTGACACAGGTTAATTTAATCAGAAAATACTCTGTGCATGTCTATACAACCTAAATGCAGTCCTGCATAGAGGTGTCTGTGCTAGCTAATACATAGAGATGTATTTTTTGTGGTCTGCAGATAACTGCATGGATATTAATGAGATTCATTCATTTGTGCTAGAGGCAACATTTCTCCTAGATCATTTTATTTGTTCCATATTTTTATCTAGTGCTGCATCAGAAGGGTTTAGTTTGCTGGAGTTTCTTTAAAAATTACATCGTGAAAACAGTGCAGGCATCATGCTGTGTGCACCTGATAATGTTCTGCACCATCAGTAATTCCTACAACGCTTTGTGCTATTATGAAAACACTGAAACAGAATCAATGTTTTTATAGAAAGAGCCTATTGATTAAAAAATAACACATATATACTATCATTTTTTTCAGCTGGGACTATAGATCCTATATAGGTCCTTCAACAAATTAGAATGTTATCAGTAAAGGGTGAATAGTCACCATTTCTTGATTACATTTTAAATTAAAAGTAACAAATTCCGTACATGTTAAGACAACAGTGTTTACATGAAGAAAAACAAGAGAACAAGATACAAGTTTAAGGGTAGATTTTTAGTGATGATATAACTTAGAAAAGGATTCATAATATCTTGCTATTTGTTAATACTACCTAATTATTGATTGTAAAAGATTTGTATGTGCAGCAAGGAGGAGATCCAAGTTCTAGAATGAAGAATATATAACATTTTCATTGTCTAAGGTTTGACCAAAGGGATACCCAAGACAGTTCAAAATGAAATAGCTTGAAGAATGCATGAATTATTACAATTCTTTAATTACTTAAGAAGTAGAGTAGCCAAACAGAGGATGACTCCCAAAACCTCAGTGGAGACAGATGAAAGGATTTGTCACTCCTAGCTGTGTGTACATGAACAATAAGTTATTTATCATCCCGGCTAAATAACTGGTGAAAAATGAATTAAACACTCTGCTTTGTTCAATTTTAAGGTAAGTACATTTCACATACTCCCCCCTTTCATGTTGCAAACATGGGAAAGCCGGATTTTAAGACAAATTTCAGAATTCAGATGAGTTTTCATTTGTGGAATGTTATGGAAATTATGCATGCCAGCCACCGTAACAAGGTTCAATGTTAGGTTTCCACATAAACTGAAGGATAGATTCCTTTATGAAAGTACTTCTTATTAATAGTGCTACAGCTCGAGCTGGGTGCCTCTGAAGAGAGACTCTGAACAAAGAAATCCCTGGGCAATTATATCCTTACAGTCTAAGTTCCCTACCCCTTACGTGATAATTTGGACCAATAGTAATATTAAGGCCTGAGGTCTTCTTGCTTTTTATTGGTTTGATTTGTTTGCTGTTCTGTTACTAAGCGGTTGCTACGTGATCATCTTCTTATGCAATATCACATCCTCCCAGGCTGGTTTTGGCCGATTCTGTAGTTAGCTATTTGGCATGTTGTGATGTGGTTGTTACGGTTCATATATCACAATCTATAGGCTTTGTCTACTCCAGCTATTATTAATGTTGAAGCTGCTAGCTCCAAGTTTCGACTAACTTCTTCTACAACAGGAAGTGTAGGGAACTTTAAGCAGCACTGATGGTTGCTGATGAGCTGTTACTTAAGAAACCTACTAGAGTTGCCAGAGGAAGCTTGTGACATGCTGTAAGTTTAATTATGTTCAATTCATTAACACAATTAGAGCTGTGAACAAATTTATCGACACAGTCAGAATCACTTAGAAACAGCTAGTAAGTCATAGATTATGAGGACTTGTTCTCCATCCCTGCATGTCAGGCGTGATTCCCTGGCAAAATACATCAGTCAGTCATGTGGGAACATGTATTTGATGCCAGGGGTTTGCTCTTTTCCCTGGATTGATTAGTTGTATTTCAGCAGAAAGGCCTCATCACACCCTATAATGAAAAACAGCCTGAAAGCAAAGGCTTTAATGTGCATTAATATCAAGCAGTTGTGAATGATTCTTTTGCTGGATTTGCCTACTGATCTATTTGTTGATAAAGGTCCAGATACTTTTCAGGTCCAGAACTTGATCAAAATCAGAATTCCCTCACAATTTGGGGGGAACCGCTCTGAGACCTCTAGTTGTGTTCTGAGCACGTGTTTGTAAGTATAATGAGTCAATGAAGTGATGGATAGGGGGTTCAAGGAGGAATGTATAGGAGAGGCGTAAGGGGAAAAAAAACCTACCCGAAATTTTTGTTCTGTGCTTTCGCCACAGCACCTCCCTTTTTGTGATCTGCTCCCCAAACCTGTGGCACACAAGAAATTTCTGCAAGGTCAGAATAGTCTTTGTGGAAGTCTTTTGACACCATTGTAACTTCAACTACTTCCCAGCGACCTGACTACACTTGGGCAGGATTGCTAACAAATCCCCATGGTTGTTTTCACAGGCCCACTGTGATAAATGAACCAAGCAGATGGAAGGAAATCATATGAAGTATTTTGGGCTATCTTCCCCAGTCTGTAGCCTGATTTCTCTGCTTTAGCTCCACCTTGCGGGTTTGATTTAAGGAAGTGAGCTAAGACGGAAAGTGAATCTTTACTTTCTTGACTGTGTGAGGAGCTTGTGTGGAAGGTCCCTTCTAATCACAGATGTTTGGGAAATATGCTCAGTTCAAGTCTGTGTAGTGCCAAGTTGCTCCTAAGGACTGTTGAACAGTCCTAGTTTTGTAACTGATAGATGATGAAAGAATAAAGGTTGTGTGTTATTGGTCTTTTTCTTTTATTTTCTTTAATACAGTTTTAAAAGCACAGCTCTCTTCCCCTTGATCTTAAGGGCACAGAGTAGTCCCAGATAAAATAGTGAGTTTCACAGAAGTTTGCTTTTCATATCAGCCGGCTAGGAACAGCCTAAAATTCATAGCCATTAGGAAATCTACTTACAGTGATGTGTAGTGAAGCTCAGAAACAGCTTGATCTCTTTTTCCAAATAGGATTTTGTAGCTCTGGGGGCAATACAACAAATGAAAACAAAATGTGGAAAGAGGGTACACTGCTTGTCACTAATTTATGACAGTCAGGCAATAAACAGGATCATCACTGTTCCTTTGTAAGGCTTTCTGAACAATTTGAATGGTCTTGGTTCTACCTAACAGAGGGCAGCAGTCTACAGCTCCACATCATCTGGTTCACGGATTTATTTCCTTGAAAATATATTTGACCAAAATAGTCAGTTTCCAGTAGATCCTGACATGGAGGATGTCTACAAAATCACATGTGATTCTCTGTCTCTTTTGTGTCCTGTGTAGGAAGTACAAATTCTGTATGTGACTTCTCACCGCAACTGAGTAATAGTCTCTGGAACTAACAGATGTTCGCATTACTTTCCAGAGTCACTAACTCTTATAATTATATTGCAGAATGAGAAAAGGACAGGATAGCCATCTTGGGTCAGGACTGGTGATGCCAGCAACCAAACACTTGTCTTCTTAACTAGGCTGGGATGAACTTATGAATTTGCAAGTACCTGCAATGTGGCTGAGAGGCATCTTGAGAAATTATATTTTTCCTACTTTCTGCTGAATGCTTTAAAAATACTAAAATAAAATATACGCTCTGACATATGCATTGCAGAAGTAAAAGTCATATTTTGCAGCATTTACAATATATTAATTGCAGAGATGTATATAATAATATAGTAAAGCTGTTGGATCTACCTTAATTGCACTATTAAAACCCATATATACTGTACATACGCTATTTCGCAAGCAATCCATAGAGCATCTGAAGGCCTTTAACAGCTATCATAAAAATTAATAATAAAATATGTAAAGGATAAGCTACCATGAAAATTGTGGAGGAAAATGATGACCTGTGTATTTTAGATGAAGTAGCTTACATGTATGTTATGGTGTTACTTACATTCACTTAGTGATTTTTTGAAAAGATGCATTTAAGGGTTAGATAACCTGATGGGTTAATGCACTAGCTTTTCACATCAGAAGACTGAAGTCAAATTTGATTTTGGCTGTGAGTGAGTTGGGTTTTGGTAGGTTCCACTTCTTAAGGAATCTTTCAAGCAGCAAAACTATGATGGAGTTTGGTATAATTAATCAGAATTAACCTTTCCTCAACAGGAGGAATCCAGGACAAGTGTATAGGAGGCCATGAACGAGGTTGCAATGGAAAAGCTAAACTGCAAAGCTTCTAGCTGACCAATTACGCCTTTAATGTTATTAAGCAAATAAAAAGTAATTCACTGAGTTGCTGCTATGAGCGTTATTCCGGAGCCAGTAATGGACTGGTGATAACGGACGGCCCTTTTTGTCATTAACTGAAAGACCAGGGAATGTGATTATCTGTAATTACATACACATCTCACCGTGCAGCACCATGAAGAGATCCCAAGCCAACCCCAGGCTAGCTAGATCCAGCACTTTTAGGTATGTATACTCTTGTTCAGATTCATGTGCCCGTTCTGGGAAGTAAAGCTATACTCTGTCCACACCATCTCTGTTTGTCACTGCACTGCTGTGTTAGACACCCCTGACTGATTAGCGCCTCTGCAGGAATTTCTTCCACAGGGCTGAAATGCTCCAGTGTAAACCAGCGGTGACTCCGGAAGCTAATTTAAGTGGTTTCTTTAAAAAACAGAAAGCTAAAAATGGTTTACATTCATAAACAAACAGCTTCCGATTTGTAACTATGCTTTTCACTGTCTTAACACCAACCTTTTCCTTCACGTTAGCTTTTTGCATCAATCTTTCAGTGCATGATAGCAGAAAGCCATTGTGGATCTACCATTGCCATAGCTGTGGTATGAAACTTCCCTTTAATGATCAGGGATACAGTTCTGCCCCTGGCTCCCTAAAGTCAAGCTAACCAGCCTCTTGCTTACAGCACAAGAACTGTATCTGCTTGGAGTTTGAATCAGCAGAGTGGCTGAGACCAACTCACATGCACAGAAGCTGATTGATGAAGCATGATGCATCCCTTAATTAAGCAGAAGCTACTAATAAAAATGAACTTACTGGATGATTTGTGTGATTCTTGCAAGGCAGCCATATGTGCTGCACACTGGTAGTGGGAAAGGGTGGTATGCAGCTGATGCTGGGAAACTACAAAAGAGCAAACTTGTTAAGAGAGGCAGTTTGGGTGCTGTCAATATTCAGGCCAGTCCATAATTAATGCCCTCCTTCCTTATCCTTGCTTCTGTGACAAGTTGTCCTCTCCTCCCTCTTTGCACCCTTTCAGCATTAGTCCTTGCCGTCGCTGCTGCTCCCACAACCGCATCTATTTTTACTTCTTCTTTAGCTGTGACTGCAGCATTTGGGGGGATAAAATTCCTTGAATCTGCACATCTGTTCCCTTTTCTGTGAGCTATAAACATGTGTTTGTCTCAGCAAACCTTCACAACAGTCGGGATCCAGATGCCTCTTCCTGTGCTTGTCTGCAACACTTCACTGCAGCATTTTCCTAGGGAGCTGGAGTAGGAGCGCACTTGGTGGGTGGGATCAGGAGGAGGCTCCTGGAAGTCATTCTCTGTGCCATTGGCCAGCTGTGGTTGCTTTACCTAAATATGCTGTTCATCTCTTGAAGATCCAAACTGGTTTTACTAAGACGGTACAACCTTGTAGGGTTGCATTGCCAACTAATCAACCAAGTAACAGCCTAGAGGTCAGGATGTTGTGAAAATGTGGCAACACCTTCTTCGTTACTGTCCATGATCGGCAAGAATTCCTGCTGCGAGCCAGAGATACGAGCACAGAATTTAAAGGGAGAAGTGATGTGTGACGCTTGTATCCTCAAGCTCCCCACTCCATATGTCTGAGAATTAAAACATTACTTCCAGATGTACGGTCCTTTAACAGGCTGAAGAAAACTGACTCTTTCACCTCATTTGCTTGGGGGACATGATAATGTCTTCATAAATGTCTTCATAAATATTCTTTTTCTGCAATTGTCTGCAGTGAAAAACAGCAAAGAAATCCCTTCTTCAATATATTCAGTCAACTTTTGTTAAAACCAAGCTGGAAATGAGCGGCTAGGCAAGAGTTCTGTAGGAAAGGAACATGAATTTAGCACAAATCAACAAAGTCAAACCTTAGAGAAGAAGCAAGCCTCCTACCAGGAGACATAACAAGAATGTTGTCCATAACACATGTGATACAGTCCTTTCGTTCTGCTGAGCACAGCTAAGAGTGCAGCTACGATGTTCAGTTTCTGATGCCACCTTTGAGAGAGATGTAGTACTAATAAAGGGAAACCAAATGATCAGAAGTCTAAATGGGAAGAAAATGAAAGAACTAGGATTGCTTGGTCTAAGGAAAAAAAAAATAGCAGGGAAACATAGGAGTGATCTTCCTATTTGTAAAAGGCACCTGGTAAAAAAAAAAGGAATAAACTTTTCTCCATGCCCTTGGTCAATAGAACAAAAAATAGCAAGTTTAAATTGGAGCAACAGTGATTCAGAGTTAAACATTAGGAAAAACTTTCAAACAACAAGGATATTTAAACACCGGAATAGATTGCCTAGGGATGTTTTGGAATCTCCATGATTGGAGCTTTATAAGAACAGGTTAGACAAACATCTGTCAGGAATGATTTAGGTACAGTTGATCTTGCCTTGGGGTAGGGGGATGAACTAGACGACCTCTAAAGGTTCCTTTCAGCCCCCTTTCCTATGATTCTATAAAAAATACACGAAATGATTGCATGTAGAATTGAGTTTGGCACCTTTTAGTAAATCTCATTGTTTCTGTTTTCTGTTGTTCGCTTTGCAGCTCAGCCGTGCTGAAGACTCCAGGTTTCAACAAGAATCTTAAAAAGCTGTTTGATGCCAAATAGTGCTCTGGTTCTTTTACACTGTTACATTTAATTAGGGTTTCTAATTAATCTTCTCTGTGTATTACACTATATCCAGCCATCAATGTTAATAAAATCTTTGCTTAGTTTAAAGACTCTCTGAAAGTTTTCATTTGGAAAGTGAGACCATCTGGCCTCTCTACCTCACTAGGATTAGATTCTGGGTAAAGTGTACTCCATCTGTTTCAGAGATTCATGTACATATTACACAGGAATGTGTGTTGGGGCAAGGCTAAGGAGGGATTTCATTGCCAAGATAGCTGAAATACAGTCAGATCTGTCTGGAGAATCTCTTTGATATTCTTGAGGCAAAAAATAAGCAAATCTCTTTTTCAAAATGTTCTGAACACCTCTTTGGAGAAGGATTGTTTATTGCTTCCCATTGTGTGAGGTCAAGTCTTCCACTGAGGATATACCTCAATCCTGAACATATTTAGTATAAAATATTGAAATTGTAATCCCTGTTTTACACTGGGGTTCCCGAGAACGATTCTTCAGCCTACCCTGCGTATTGCTGAGGAGTCCCCGACAAAGGTATAATACGGGGAGCTATGGAACTGTGCTGCTGGCAGACAGTACAGCAGTGCAGAACAAGCCCACATATTTAAAGCAGTTTGTGAGCTAGGATGAGCTTGGTCCCACCTGCTTGTTCATTTGTTCATATCCCCTTAGCACCCCACATACGGCACCTGGCACCTCCTTGACTTTATTAAATAGGCAAGTCAACTGCCTTGATTTACTTAACAAAGTACAGTATGTTTTGCAGATGAGAATTTTGGCACTTGTAATGCTTCCCCAGCTGTGGTTATAAGGTGACTTTTTAAAATGACTATACATCCAGAGGACTAGATTTCCCAGTCTTCTTCCCTCATTCTGTATTTGGAGCGACCTTGTGGTTGAAGCCCCTGTGATCTGGGTTCTGTTCCAACCATAGCACACGCTTCTTAGCCTCTGCCCTCATCCTATTACTTAAAGAAGACATGAGGCGGTTATGGGGCAGTCACATCCAATCACCTAACTGGCAACAGATGCTTATTTTATCATTTTAGGCTCCTTCCCATCTTTCTGTTCCCGTTTGGGTTGGGTGATAGTAAAAAGATCTTGTGAATTACTGTCCATATGAAGTTTTGGGTCAGTCATAAATGTCTGTGCATCACTGGGTGAAGATCAGGGTGAACAGAACATTTTCCATAGCATTTTGATCAGAACAACTTGTAAGGTTTCATTGCTATTTAAATCCTAGTTCTGATTTGACCTTGAACCACAAACTATACATTGACATTTAACAGGAATGTCACTTTTCCAGACCTTTTTTATTCAAATTCGTTTGCCATAGTCAAGAGACTCTATGCATGGAAAAATGCCACATCTTCTTGGGTTGTCATCCTATTTGACTGAAACCCATGGAGACAAAAGATGTGCGAAAAAGCACATGTGCTTTTAATGTGTCCTGGTTTTGTTCATGTGTTGTTTAAAAAAGAAAAAAAAAAAGCAGAAAGGGAGTTTCGAAAGAGATAAGTATGACAATTTGGCTCCTGGATGCAAAGAACCATTAGCTACAACTTAGCTTCCTTAGTGTAGCCATTTAGAACCTCGAGTAGATAACAGTGACTTTCATTGATACTGGCAGATTTATGGGGCCATCATTAAAAAAGAGCGAAGTGGCCTTGATCAATGTTTTCAATGGATGAGGTACATACTTGCTTTCCATCAATATCAGACATGCATCACTACTTTTCCTGCCTGTTCTTTTTTTGAGAAAAGATATAAATTGTAACCAAGGGAAGACTAGCTGTTTTGAGGCTCCCTGCTATAGTTTTGATGGAACAGACAGAGATCTGCACAAAAATTTGCTCTGCTCCACGCCTTCCTCTTTTCTGATAGGTTCCACTTCAGGTCCCTAAATAAAGATTTGGATTATTTGGGCACCAATGGTGCCATTTTGTGTTTTGGAAAAAATCAACACAATCATTTTCTTTGGCACATGAAAATACAGATTGTATCTGTCTTAGAATCCATCACTGAGCAACAAATACAAGCAGGCTTCATTATCAGAAGGAGCATCACTAGGATCACAAGGATGAATAGATTATTTTCAGCTTCTAATTCCAGCTGATGGAATAGAAATAACTTTTCACTTTCTATAACATTGTTTAGGTGTACTTTTTAAAGTCAGCTCTGTCAAAAATAAAAAAGTGTAAGAATATCCAATTTTGCAAACACTTTCAGCAACCCATCAAAGGCTTTATGACGGAAAGCTATAAAACATATACCTCCTACCTCTGAGGTTCCAGGGGTGGTTCAAAGCAAGTGGTAGCAAACAGCTTCTGAATAGCCCCAGTAAACCAAGGCAGCCGGTTGGGTTAGGCCCACAGCTGGGACCCTGACCAGCATTAACCCACATCGCTCTTCTGACTTACTTCCCTCCTCAGCTGGCAATTTATTTCTCCCTCCAGCTTGGTGCCCCACCACAGTCCCACTCCCAAAGAGGAAAACATACCTTCTGCATTAAGTTGCTTGCGAGCCGCATATAATGCCAGGCTCTTACATTGGTCTCTTCTGAATTAAACTATTGCACTGCCTATTGTGTAAGGCTGTGTTCTGGCAGATAAGTTTCTAATGCTTATTGAAATATGGGGCTATGCTATCTACACTGTTCTTCTATGTATTTTAAAGTACAAATTTACTTCCATCTGTGTTTTAGGGTACAAAATCATCTATACAGAAGTTGAAAAGAACCAGAGAGATATGCATATGAAGCAGCTAAGTAGTGAATGGTCCCCATAGTGCTATTTTCTCAGTGCACTGGCATCCTCTGAATGCCATTTCAAACTATGCCTTTTCATTTTGCTTTTCAGTTATTTGTAAGTGCTCTTACACCCCAGGCATGTTCAGATTTGGATTAGGACAAATATTCTAAAACCACTGTCGTTGTCTACTCAAGAACCTGTTGGACACAACCAGGAGAGCATTTCTGTGAATTTGAAATCTCTCTTGTAAAGCCTTTTTTTCTATTTATAAAATTTTGAGTACTTTTAAAGTCCTTTTGCCCTCTTTAATTACTTTCTTTTGTCAGAGAAGATGACTCAGTTGTTTCTAAGATTATTCACTTAAAAGTTCTGCATAGAAAGTGCCAGGACCTATCTCCCTAGTCTTTCCTTCTAACTTCTAGATATCAATAAAATACTTAATATTTGAATTGATTCTCTAATTCTATGTGACAATCAGAATAACATGTATCAGCTAAATGTGTTCTTGCTGTGAAGAGCCAGTTTATCAACATATTTTAAGAAAAGAGCATGGCCAGATTCCTTTTATCAGTGTAAAAACCTCAGCAGCCTACTAGTTTTCAAGCTCAACAGAAGGTTAGTAGTGACTTGTTCAAGGTGAATCTTCTCTCAGTCTATTTTTATGTATACATAATGACAAGCAAATCTGAGTCTTTCAAATTTCAGCTGCTTATATGAGCTTTTTATATTTATAATAGAATCTGAGATTCCTCAAAAAAAGAATTCTCAAGAACCATTGGCACAAACATTGTTATTTTCTTCCCAAATGGACAAACACCCACGTTTTTTTTTAAAATTATTGATTCTGGCTAGCTGCTGGACTTTGAGAAAAATATATAAATAACAAAATTATAACACTTAGTAAACATTCACAAGACTGAAACACAAGTTTCAATTTTTCTAATTTCTTAAATTGTCAGAACAATTTTTTTACCCATGTTAAGACAATCAGCTTTGTAAAAAACTACCCTTACTTTCTTTGCCAATTCTTTATCTGCTCTTAAAAAAAGCTATGATGAAAGAACATATTTTTCCAGCTTGAACGCCTTCAGCTAGTGTGGCTTTGAAAATCTTTTGCATCTGAACACCTTTACAAGTTTGTCTATATCAGTCAGATGTGTGAAGAGTGGAAGCAAAGACCAGCGAGAGGTGAGTGTGTCCTATTGAAATCTGCTGATATTTGGAGCAATCATTACTGAAGAAAAGCCAGACTAGTGGAAGAAAATGACAGGAGACAGAAATAGAGATACCTGAAAGAGCCAGATTTTACACACTTCACTGTTGGGGATCCCAGAAGATAATATTGTGGGAGAGATTTGCGAAAATTGTAATACTCTGTGAACTCGAATAAATTGTTAGTGTACAAACCCTCACACATGCCTGCCCTTACTCATAGCTTCTAAAAACCTCCCACAAAAGGGCTGTGTTTGCGCAATATGTGTCTTGTTGTCTTCTTCAGGACAAATGAGTAAACCTGCCAGAAACCTTTCCAGCCAGTGGAGATCCCCTCCCAGTCCAGATGCGGTGATCTACCAGGTTGCTACTGAGCAGTAAATCACCTACCACGTGCTATCCCTAACAAAGCTATGAATTTCTAAGTGCATGCATGTGGAACTATTGCGGCACTGTGAAGTTCCCAGTTGGCCATAGATTTATAATTTTTCCTTTGGTATCATGAGAGAGATGTAAGTGGGTTGAATATTGATGCAGCAAAAGCACGTTGTCCTTTTAGCTACGATTATACTGGAGGGGGAATCATGCAGTCTTCACTGTAAAAATACAATTTTAAAAAAGGAGACCTGCACTTGGAAATATTTCAAGCATCTTAAAGATTGCTATTACACTTGTTATAACATAGATGATTTCATCTCAATGCATAGTAGCTGTGAAGAATTAAATAAGCAGATGGACATATTTTACGAGAAATGAAATACACCATCACTGTTTTCACATTACTAGAATACGCTGGTGGTTAAAGTGAAATAAAAACTTCAGAGCAACAGGAGCAAATATTCTTATTTTTTAACAAGAAACATATCTTGTTATTGTAAATGGTTAGATCTCACCATTTGATTATGCATTTGTAAAGTATATTCCTGATTCTTGGTGTTCAGCAACAGCTGTGAGATATATGACCATGAATAGAAATGAATGAGAGCTAAATCATGTGTTAATCATTTCCAGAACTAGGTCAAACATAAGCTCTCTCTTGATGCTTACAGACACAGCTGTCTGTCACGGTCATCCTCTTCAACTGTCATTAGACTACAAGTGACGAACTAACAAGTTGCAGGAGCTGTGGTACCAAGCATCTACATGAAAAGTGGTCTCAGTCAGAATTCCTGCCTTCTTGGGGCAACAGTGAATTTCCAGTCCATTCCTTACCACAGAGATGCGGCTTTGAGTCACCGCACTGTAGATTAAGAGCGATTGCCATTACTGGCTTGCATAAAGCAGAGAGCGACTCATGCCCTTGCTCAGAATAGTTCTTTCTCTTTCTTTTTCCTGTTTGAAGCCTGGATGAAATATTCCCACTACTTGCAATGTATGCCACTGGCTAGATTTCATGGGCAAGATTGTTTCTATGGTTCTTCCAGTCACTACTTTCTTTGCTTGTTTGTCCTGGTTCTTAAACTTGTTGCACTGTCTTGTCCCTTTTTAATTAATTTCTTTCTCCCTTAGATTTGTGCAGCAGTGGCAGCACAGAAGGGTCTCTGTTCTGAATAGGGCACATGAACCCTCTTGTGAAATCATAACAATGTCTATCCTCACAACAGACCCCTCACAAAAATGTGATGAGCAGAAAGCTGGACAAGTTTTTAGATATATGGAGTCTAGTGCTCTTCTGTACCTAGTTTAACATGGGAACAACTATGTACTTCAGTGGAGTTGTAGCTGATCGTATTGATTTTAAATGACTTTGGAAACAGAGCGTAGCAGTATGGATAGTTTAAGTAATCATCTGGACTAAGGAGGACTTAAGGATGAAATTTAAGTTTTAGAAAATATAGCTATCATTAAATACATTGATATATTCTGAATGAGATTAAGATATAAGCTGTTCAGTCAGACCAACGGTTGCAAAATGTTCATGTTTATGGCACTGTCATATGTCTGTTCAGGGGACTGTGAAGAAATCAGAAAGACCTTTCTGTTCCAAAGAAATGTTTAGATGTTGTTTAAAAGCCACACTGACTGCTTCAGAATACTCCATTTGCTCTGTTGTCTAGAGGAAAAGATTGATGGCAAACCAATTCTCGCCTCATCTGCAGATGGCAACGCTTTGTGGTGGAGGAGATACAGGACCTTAAGAGGGAAACAAATCTTATAGACACAAATTTCTTAAAGATTTGAGCTTTTTACTCCCAATTGATCTTTAACTAGTTTCTGTCAAGGTTTTTTTATGCCATTATTAGCATAAACTAGAGGTATCCTAAGTTGCAGGGGAAATGGAACAAGTGGGAGGAAAAAAGCAAAGATCAAGCACAGAAACAAAACCAAGAGGATGAATGATTCCTAGCAGGTACATGGGAATCTCACCTATCATCTGGCACAAGCTTTGGAAAATATGAAAAATGAAGCCAGCAATTCTGGCCGCTCTCTTCTGAAGTAACGAGAGACCCATGTCAGAGGCTGTTTGGTCAGTGTCTCAAACACAGCTGACAGCATTCTTATTCAAAACATGCCTAGTAAGGCATATATGAGACTATTATTGCTGCAAAAACATAAAATATGGGCAGTCTGTTTCATATTTTTTACACACTATGCATATCTTCTCCTCTTAGCAGTGATTCACTGGCCCAGATTTTGGTCAAAATACCAGTGAGAAAAAACAAGAATAATCCTACTCAAGGGAGAGGAGTTACATTAAGGGCACATTAAAAGAAAGTTTAGCTCCTATTTTGCTTATCTATGAGTGATCACAAATTTACAGTTCTACTCCTTTCTTTCTCTCTTTCTACATGTCTCTTACCACTGAGTCAGACGTATAAATCTGAAGAAGAGACAATAAACTGGAAGAACAGTTGTCAGTACAAAACGATATAGTGGAATCAAATGAAGCATGTGGACAAAGAATCACCACAGTACCATGCTACAAACTTAAAGGGAAAAAGTGAGAAGGTAACTAAACCTGGCCTCACCTTCTTCTCACAATAGCACACAAGAAGCATGTCTTTCTAATTTATAAGCACTGTCCCTTTTTAAAAACAGAGTCATTGTGAGGTGAGCATGTACAGACTGCGATTGCAAGTGCCCCTTATTTGTACCATGAGCAGACATACAGAATGCAGAAGGTTGGGTTTTGACATTGTTGAATACCTTGACCCAAAAAAACCCCAACCTTACCTTTCATTAGACAGCATAAAGTAATTAAGAGTAAGAAAGAGGTTCAGTTTGGGATGATTCTAATCTAGTTTATATAAGTCATTAGCAGTTATAATAGTCTAAACTTGCATGTGAGGATTCGACCATGTCACACATACAATAGCACTAGTGAATGGATTTTTTTTAAACTAAATGTTATATTCGTGGAGTCTCAAAGTTTTTCTTGAAGTGTCTGAGTTATTTATCTCAACAGATTTCTGCGCTTAGGAATTTCTTAACCGAAAGGTTCTCAAAGGAAGCAGTTTAATGCAAACTCTCAGTATGTCACATTTTGGCAGTGATTGCTTAATGCAGCAGTGCACTAATGAATTGCTCCACTGCATCCTCTGATCATGAATATGAATCGGAGTACTATAAACTGAACTCAATGTACTGATAAGTGACTGTATCTGATTGTGCCAGCAGCCAGATGATTTTCTCATTAATGAGCTGAACTATTAAAAGATGGAAGAATACGAAGCCAAGCCAGCCTTGCATTGTCTGAACTTCTTTGCTGACATTTTTCCAGGCCTACTAGAAACCTTTGTCAACGCATGAAAGAAAATTCACCAAAAAAAAAATGTTTTACGAATGCAGTTAAGACAAATAAAAGCTTCAGGCTCAAATTCTGTTTCTGATTACATGGATGTGACTCCTTTGTGGTTGTAGTGTTTCTGTTTTAATATGGGGTAATCCAGATGTTAAAATTAAGGAATTATGCACATCCTCTGCTTTTCAGTCTCTGCTCTTCTGCGTATAGGAGCCCATGGCTGCCAGTAAAAGACAGAGCTCCTCATCTTTCTAACAAACTCGACTATGCAGAACTTCTAAATTCATTAAATTGAGGACCACGGATTTATGAAAAGCATGTTGCAAACACATCCCTTGGAATAACAGTAAACTGTTAGAAATATTTTTTAATTTTGATGCTTTCAGAGTCTTATTCAACGTCAAGCATTGGTATGTCAAACTCCATTATTGTTTACAAGCATCACCATTTTGTTTTGCAGTTTAAATATGGCCACGTCTCAGCTGGAGGCAACTTCAGTACAAGTCCAGAATGAGGCATCTAGATCAGCTGCAGAGCCCCTAACGGTTCTAGACCTCTGCTCCTACAGAAATGTGAAATGTGGTTTATTTAAAAAAAAAAAAAAAGAATTTAAAAAAGCTGTTGCTTGAAAGCTACAGCATCACAGTTCCACCAGAAAAGTGTAGAGTAAATCTGTGGTCAACAAACACTATTATAGCAATTCTGCCTCTAGAGGGCATTACAAGCTAAATGTTTTCTGTGACAAGTGTTGAGAACATCTTGGATAAACCCAGAAGGCAGTTCTTAAATTACCCAAATTAAGAGATTTTCTGTGTTTACAACATCAGCTATGTAGAAGTCAAACAAAATTATTGGGCAGCAACACTGAAAGATCCTTAATCCACTGGGTAACAGCAGATAGATTTGGTAAGAAAAGATGTTACCAGACATTTTCTAATATCCCTGAAACTTCTCATGATGTGGGAAGTTGTGAGCAACTTTTAGCACATTGCGGTTCCATTTTAATGACTTTGCCTGCATCCTTTTTATGAGTGCTGTGATCCCCAGTGGTGGTTACACCTGAAGATCATTGGTCTTTAGCACAGAGACTTTGAATCCTTAGCACCTGGCATGTAGGCCAGTGTATCTGCTATAGAAATACATAACATTATTATTTGACTCTCTCAAGATCTATGATCTATACAAATTGCTCAGATATCAGTGGACATCAAAGCACTATGTTCCAGGCTTTTTATACATTAGACAAAGATATCTAAGTGACATATCAGAGATATTCTGTTAGTGAGTTGGTATGACAGGTTCTTCCCAGTAAGCACTGCTTCCTAAAGGTATTTGATAAGCCTCTTCAGCCATGCAGTATGAAAAAGCCCAACAGTAATTTTTTCCTCCGTACATGTGGACTAAATCAGTCCAAGTCACAAAAAATATTTGTGTTTTTCTGGCTGAAAAGCAAGGATCATGCATGTCTCGCTGCATGCTGAAGGCCATATTTTGTTATTGCAGAAAACAGCAACCGGGTCGCTTTGGTATAGTTTGGCTATATATGTTTTACTATTCACATTTGTTCAACTACAATTGACTGAAATACATTTAATGGGGCAATTAGAGTAGTTATGCTTCTTTTTCTGAAGACTGATATACAGCTTCTTATATTTGTCCATTTCTCTGGCATCACAGTGATTCTTCTTGATTTTCAGATACTGCTGTGAGTAGTTTGCTAAATGCCATAGCCAACTACATTTCTAAGAGGCTACATATGTTGCAGACTCATCAAGATCCATGAGTCCATTTCAAATTTTCAGAGTGTTCCTTTCCCGGTGCCTCTATCTATATCCATTCCGTGTGTTAAGATTTTGTACTGTGAGAACAGATTGTATCATCCCCTATAAAACAGAAAAATCTTCTTTAAAGTACACACCATTCAGTATTGGAATGTTATAAAACAACAGTTTTATTAATAAGGAAAACCTACAGTAAATAAAATATTAAAAATACATAACTCAAATGTATTACAAAAAGTAATTTGATAATTAAAATTGATATGGTAAACTATATCAATAAGAAAGATAAACAGGAGTAAAGTAAAATCACATACACAATCATTTAGTGTTTATATTAATAGACAGACTGGTTACCTAATGACATCATCAAAATTCTTACTGTCTTGTTCAATATATTATTGCAGTGAATAAAAATATCAAAAATTTTAGCTTTAACTGGTTTTAGATAAAAACTGTAAGTTTGCTACATGCATACATTTTGATTTAAACAAGAGAGCAAAACAAAACTTTCTTTGCCAGACAGACACATTCACTTGCTTGCCAGAGGGTTACCAAATGGAAGTGGTAGTCTACCCCAGAGTCGCAGAAATTAGGTCCACCCGAGGGCTAAAATTTATCTTTTATCTCCTTTCCTATATACTGCAGAGTTGCTAGCATTCACTTCCAAATTATTTTTTGAATTGTTCATGATGTCCAATTCCTCTACATGATAAAAACCCACTGGTGTCCCCTGTGCTATATTACGTATTCTGAGCTTCTTTTGTCATCAAGGGAGTCCAACGTGCTGAAGGTATCCCAAGACTGGCTTCTTAAATTATTACTAGCTGTTCCTTTTAATATGGGGAGTTTCCTCTATCAGCCTCATCCATATGTAGAAAAAATGTAGGGGCAGGTTCTCTAGTCTACGCTTACAAAGGTTCCTGGGCTGTGCAGCATCTGGATGGGAGTTAAAACTAAAAAAACCAGTCAAGATCCATTTAAAGTTTCAGAGATTGATGTGCTTTTATATTTAAAAATATATTCAAGCTAATCCTCTGTTAACTCTCTGCATGTGTTTATATGCAGTTTAAGAGAGTAATAAAAATAATAAAAAGTCTCTACATAATGGAAGAATTGGTAACGGTCCCACTAGAATAATTATCAAATGGTTTGTATAAATGTACTGAATAAGTGCTGAACGTACTTAACGAGAAGCGAAAGGATTCTGGGATTATAGTGTGGCCACACAAAATAGTTTGGATGTTATATGCCCACGAATGACATAAATTCTGTGTGAACTCCAGTTAAAGAAAAGTATTGGATTCCCTATGAAATATAACTGGCAGAAGAACCCGAAAACCCAAACCTGGCAGGTAATATGGTTGCTACTTTATTAATTTTGCGGATGTTTATTTATCTAATAAAATGAACAGACCTGGTTTTGTGTAAGAAGGTTTCTGGCAAGTAGCTAGCTGCTTAGAAATGGAAGGTTTTTTTTTTTTCTCAAGAGAAGGAAAAGTGTGTATGTATCAAACAATTAAAATTAGAAGTGTTGGTTTTAACCTCCATCTATGCTCCAGACCCTTAGCTACGAGCACTACCGCCAGTGCAGTACAGGCTGCATGGTAGGCTTTTTTTTTGTCCTGGGGTCAGAGATACTGAAAGGAAGAAAGAGAAAGAAAGATTAATCTGATAAAGGCATTGCCATTTCTAATCGGACTGATGGGAAACTGTGGTATAAAGTTAAAGAGGCAACACAGGGTGAATTACTGCGATGAACTACCTTAAAGCTGAAGCAATCAAATAGATAGCTCTCACATATAAAAATTACTGTGGCGTCTTTATTCATCAACAGTTTTGCACAAGTGCCTCATGTTCAATCCCTTCCACGAACAACTAAAGCACTCTGATACATTTGATCAGATTAAATCTTATCGGGGAGACTCAGCCACTGAGGTGGCTGCTTCTCACTTCCCAGAGCTAATTTCTCATTGCCATGCAGAAGAATAAACTTTTCAAAGCTTGAAAATGACAAACTCCAAAAAGTAACCACAGTACAGCCCGGTGCCTGCACTCATAACCTACTGTAATGGAATTGAAAGTGCTTTTACTCTTGTGTATGATAGCAGTAAAACTTTTTCACATAAGCTGACAGCTGAAAACCTGTGGAAGTGAAATTTGTGACTCCTAGTTCAGAAAGTATTCACACAAACAGACATCTCATGGAGGTTTTCCGCACATTGGTAAGGAACAAAAGAATCACATAACAAAATTCAGTAATAAAAAGCCTACCATTGAGTAACAGATAAACAGATATATCTGATTCAAATATAGTCAAATGATATGAAAAGCAAACATGGTATCCTAGAGAATTCAGCATAAAACTCCTGTAAAAATTCACTCATGTGATTTTTAAGAATTAGCTTATGATTTGCTCTTAGAAATGCTGAAGTTTTCCCATGATGCTGAATTCTTTGAGTCTTTTGAAGTTAATGGGCTCTGAAGAGACTCAATATTTTGCAGGATTGCATGCTAGTGAACACAGTAAACAAATACCAGTTCTGTGTGATCAAATGTGTTCTTCTTTGCCGAGCACCACATGATTATGTACCCACATATCAGTCTGCTTAACACGGGACTAGGAGTAAATACACAACTATTGATAAAGAACATTAAGTAGATATCGAAAAACTGATCTAATAATAAGGTGTATATGTTGTCAGAATTTTAATTTTTCAACACTGGTGTTATATCACCCACAGAAGAGCTAAAAGGATTTAAAATAGTATCTTTCATGTAAATAGCCTATCCTGTCCTGAAGAGATGGATCAGTATCCAAAAAGGACGTATACTAACACTGAAAATGACGAAGAACAACGACGAACCAGATACATTTACAGTGAGAAAAAAACCAACAGATGTAACTTTTAAACTTTTCTTCTTTTTTTAGTGTTAACCTCACTTACAAATCTGTAATAAGTACAGTGTGATTCCAAGTCTTTTACTTGATTGCTCTGGTTTTGTATCCTAAAGGATTTACATTAAATAAAAAATAGCATTTTCAGAAATCATTTTCCTAAGATAATACTTTTTTTTTTTTTTTGCAAAACTGCAAAAAAAATTTTTTTTAACAAGTCTTGGAAGCTGTATTGCTTTAAGATCAAGCAAAATCAATTAACACTACTTCAGACATAGTATACATCACTTTACAGAAGGACTACTTTATGGGACATTCAGTCAACACACTGCTGTGCATTTGCTGAAATACTTTTATTGATTACTTATCAGGTGTCTTATATAGTGCAGTTTACAGGACAATTACACTATTTGCCCAGTTCTGGAATAAGTTTTTCCAAACTTTTCGAAGAGAACAATCGATGGTAACACTGTTTGAAAGTCCTAAAGAAATAAGAGAGACAAAAAAAGTGTTAAGTTTGGCTTTCATGGTTTTACCTTTTTTTTTTAAGGTATTTTCGAGCTCTAAATATTGTCTTCTAGTTACATTTCATTATATGCATTAGAATGCAAATTATGCAAAATAATGTATATGAAACATACATTTTTGCATTATATGTACATTACTTTGAAGAAGAGCACAAGAATTGATTGATTTAATTGCAAGCAACTGTATTTCAAACTCTAAGTAATTATAGGCACTGCAAAAATTCCCTGCTCCAAAAACTAGATTTTACAGTCTTTTGCAAATGACTGTATACAAAATTGTATTCTCCTCCCTGGCGACCGGGTAGATTAAAGACAGTAAGATATCCTTGCAATATTTTAACTTTTCTATCTTGGTTAACATTAAAACATGGATATTAAAACAGCTCCATGAGAAATGGTAAAAAAATGAATATATATTAAATAAGTATTAGTGGCAATAAATTGATTAGGAGTTCTGGTAGAAAAAATACAAGCAGGGTGATTCTTGAACACGTTTTTTCCAGGAAAAGTTCTTGGTTATTACATTCAATCTTTTAAAACACAAATGCTTACAAATCTAAATTGAATAAGAGAAATGCAAGTGAACCTGTGCCTTAAGAGTACAATGTAAATACAGCCAACAAACAAGAAAGTAAAATAAGCTAAGTATTCTAAACAGTATTTTGATTTAGCTACTTACTAATAAACACTCATAGTAAATGATTAGCAAGTCCATGGTGTTTAAGATCAAGGTTTTAAAGCATTCTTAATAAAATTATTTTCTTTGACCCTGAAATACTGGGAATAGTATTAGCAATACAAAATATTTGTTTTGCATTAAAATTGTTTTCCCTTTCTGAAAGTAACATGCCACAGATGAATTATCAGCTTTCCAGGATCTGATGATTAATTTTTAAGAAAGAAGTTGGTCTGAACACTTTCTACTGTTTTCTATTGTCAACATGACGCTCTGTGAAAGTGCACGGAAATGTAATGTCTTCATAAAATGTCTGAGGCCATGAGTGAATGAAAGCTAAAATCTTTACCTTTTCAACACATTTCACAATTTGAAAGGTTTGGTTTGCTCTTAAAAACAGAATGAACACTATTTTTTTAATCCTGAAAAAATGACATGAAGCAGAAGTATCATTCCCTGGATAATTTAGATTTAGCTACTTCACAGGTCAGCTGAATCTCCATAAACAGACAGAGCAACTACAACTTCTGGGAAGCTTCATGCAAACACTGACATGGCCCACCTGAGTTTCATCTGCACCACGTATTGCCAAACTGTGACCGTATCATTTCTCACATCTCATACTTAAAGTTATTTGGTATGATTCCTCCAACATTCTGTTGCATAAATCTTAAAATAGCAAGGTAGACATATACATTCAAAATGAAATACTCCCTGTGTGGTGTGAAAGTCAGTACTGCCCCATTCTTAACTGTTCACAGGATTTAATTTTTAATGTTTCTCTATGCCTTGTACCGCCCAATTTTTTACCCAACAGAAACCGACTATTTGCATATTTTCATATTATACTTTAAGAATGGCACAGTATTTTAATTTTCATTGTGTATTTGGCCTTACAAACACTTTCTTACTGCAGGAAAAGTTATCCATATAATTATTATAATAAATATTATTACAACTCCAGCATTACTGCAAATAGTTTCCTTCTAAAGTGAAGCTAGTTATATTTAATTCAGTAAATTCACCAGGCTAATATTGTTCATGGGAATGGAAAAAAACAGCTCTAGTTGCCGAGAAAGCAAACAGATAATACAGCTATAATTTAGGATTAAGCAGTATTTCAGAGCAGAGTAGTGTATCCTTTATTTTGAAAATAGGAAGTGTATTTTTAATTTACATGCAGGATAGTTACGTTCAGTTTAACAAAAAAAGCAGTGAACTTGGGGTGAGATGGGGAAACCAGTAAGAGGTGTACACCCCCCACATCAGGATAAAATCAGGAACGGTAAGTCTGAGCATTGAAGAAGTCTTCATTTGCCGGAGCAGACGGCTTTTGCTATTAGGATGCCTGGCCAAACAAAAACAATTGGCTGCCAAAATTAGCTCCTTGGGACGATTTAGGAGCCTTTGAAGTGAACAGTTTTTTGAGCTGGAACTAAGCCCAGGTCCAGCTTCAAACTCAAATCAAAATGACAAAGAGGAAATTTTCTGTGCCACACGCCCCCTCAGTGTAAGATTACTTTGGGTTGGCAGCTGTACTGTTTATCTTGTTATTTAAAGCTATTTCACTAGATACTCACAACTGAGCATTTAAACAACTGGCTCTGATTATGACGACAGCAGTTATGTTTGACCACATTTAGGAAACATCACACAGTCTGATGGATAAATAAAAGTGTTGCAGGCTTTACAGTTAGACTAATTAAAGAAGTTTAGAATGTATACTAGATAAATGTTGCACAGTATGCATATAAAATATAAATATCTTTTTAGGAAAAGAACCCCAGCCATTTCTGTATTTGAAGATACAGATTTTAATCAGGTTTCAACAGTGTGAGAAAGTAAGGCCTGAAAATACCACTTGGCCTTGCAAGATCTACCTCACAGCACTGAAGAGAGTCTATCCCACTGTATCATTGTAGCAGCATAAAGGGAAAGGAATTGGAAGCCAGGTTGTCATGTCCATCTAATTTGATGGTGAAATGTAGGTTCAAATCATGCAGTGAAGCACTGCAATGCACTGCTGGTTGACTCTGGTAGACTGCCAGGATCATCTTGAGTTTAAGCTGATTGCTACATAGCATAGAAGTTACGAAGTTATGTAGATAATCTTTTTGAAGCTGCAAGAACAAAAGTTGTGAGTGGAGAAAAACAGGTTTCTTCAAAATTATTTTCACCGTCAGTCCCTCATTGTTGGTAGCTGGAATGAATTAGCTTACAAATATGAATTCCCATATATTGGTGAGATTGACCCTACAGTTTTGCAGTCTCAGGATTGTAGGAGCATGGAGCTGAGCTTTATGGAATTGTTCCACAATGCGTTCTTAAATCATGCCATATAATTCTCAGCATCAGAGACCTGTAATTCTCAAGACCAAGACCTATTTTTAAATTCCCAAACAAAGTTAATATAACACTTCCTTTTTAAACTTGTCAAGCTTTGACTCCTTTCACTCTAGTAAATTGTAAGTGACTCAAGTTCAACTGACAGAGCTTAACAAGACCTATGGACCCTTTCAATTTATTTGACTACTTGACTGTCATGTGTGCTCATCAATTCTAAACAATGGAGTCAAAAAAGGTGACATAAAGCCACCAAAGATTTGTCTCTATCAGCACACTGATGTCATAGATTGCCAAATGCTCACATTGTTTATCTTTGCAATGTTATTATTAAAGCAAATTCTAAAGAGATTTTACATCTGAGTATGCAGACATACATAAATACAGACCATGTACAAATAACATTGGCAAACCAACGAGACCTTGCAGACCTACATATCAGCTTGAAGGCCTTTGAAAATGCATTGCCTCATATTCTAGTGATAAATATGCACTAACAGTGTTTCTTTCCAAACAATTTTGAGAGTACTGTACAATTTCCTGCAATATACAAATGCACTTTGGAATGAGATAGGAATTACAATCAAGTATCTTCTTGGAAATTTAATGAAGTAGAAAGTCAGCTCCTTCTGACCAAAGCAAGAATAGTCAAACAGCAGAAGCATATCTACTCACAGATTTTAAGGCCAGAAAGTACCATTATGACCATTTATTCTCAGCTCCTGCATACACACTTTGGGTAATTTCCTATAGCAAATCTATATCAAGTCCATAACAATTATGAAGCTGTTAAGCACGTGATAAACTTGGAACAGTAAGCTTACAATAAACTTATGACACCTGCTTTACAGCTTGGCATAGTCTTTCTCTGTAATGACAAAATTTCATTTTGTTGCATAAACAGAGATTTGGTTGCACATATGGAGATTAAAGTTGCATTAGGTTGTATGAATGCAGATTTCCTTCATAGGTTAGGAGAAGTAGCATGTGAAGATGTTTCAAAGATAAATTGTATAACCTCTCTAATGAAAAGTATTCCACCTATAGCAGTGATTCAGAGCACTGAGTCCTCTTCTGAGCCAATCTAGCAATACTGAAGACACTGTTATAATTGCATGATGTCAACCGTGACACCATGTGCTATACAAAAGGTAAACTAATCCATGAAAGGCTTGGATCTCAGAAAAACTTTTTTGTAGTGCTGGAATTATATCTGTTGCTCCTATAGAGACCTACAACCGTAGGTCACTTCTGTTAAGGATCAATGGCAGAAGGAATAACTGAAAAGTGGGCACAGCTGCTAGAATCCTAATTCTAGCTTCATGCTACTGAATAGTTAAAACAGGGAACAAAACTCACTTTTCTTTAGCTTGAAATCAACATCAACAGGTACACATCAAGACTTTAGAGGATGCAATGGGAAATTCTACATAAATGTCCACGCAGCAGTTACGTCCTTAGCGTAGGGTAAGCCCACTGAGCAATCTTGCTTCCCCCACAAAGCTGGGACACACCACATTTGAAAACCAGGCAGTACTGCCAAGTGCCACTGTACAGCCATAGTCCACAACTCCCTCTGTTTAATACTAAGTGGTCATATTTAAGTATTCTCTATGATCCTAATGCTTGTAATAGTAAAATTAGAGTTTTAAATTGAGCTGTCATAGTAAGCCTCCTGACCTATTAATAGCCATGGAGGTGTCTAACAAGGAAGCAAACCAGAAATGGCAAGCTGTTATACAAGTAAAACGTTGATCCAGCTAACTTTTATTCTTAGCAAATTTATCAATACTGGTTAACAATACTTCCAACTAGTACAGGGCCTTCTGACATGACAAAATGAGTGTAACAATCCATTCTGTCAATACAACACAAATGTCATTTCAAGTGCTCAAAACCCACTAAGCTACCCTAAAAAAGATTGATTTATCTGCTCCAGTGTTTCTTTGGGGCAAACTTTTCTCACAACTGAAACCAATTAGTGGGCCTGGCACTTGTAGTGCAGAATGTAGGTCAGCATCAAGTAATAAAAAAGTATTGACTTTTCTCTGTCTGTAAGCAGCATGAAAGGGGTGCCATGGCCTTGTCGTATATGAAAAGAGCTCCATTAATTTCACTTATTTCAACCAGGGCTGTCAAATACTAATGCTTCTGTTGCACTTTTCACACAAAGTACATTGACACCAATCCTGGCCCCAGTGAAACAAGTTTACAATATTTCAGTCAGTGAAAGGGGTACTATAATTTTTAATTCCCTGTTGTACATTTAGTCTCTTTAAGCAGCACTGCTCATAAGACCTATTGAGAGATATGAGCTGGGACATTAATAATGGCTACACACTTCTTCCCACGGGCAACAGAACCTATTTCTTGGGCATAGCTTCAACAGCTAATTAGCCATAAAGTTCAGGACACAGTTGTTTGGCATAACTCTGTTTTTGTGGCTGGTGAGCACAGACTGCCAATTTTGCTTTCCACTGTGGAGAAATATCCAAAAACGAGGAATAGGTCTTCTGTGACTTAAGGCTATAAAATTGAAAAGCTAATGTGTTAACCAATTGGGTCAACCAGCCCCTTCAAATAAGAGATAATAACAAAAGCCTGGATCATGCCTTAGGGACTGGATCTCATTGTGTCAGTGCAGAGGTATTGACTTCCAGGGAAAAGCGTGCCTAATCGGAGTTCCCTGCACTACAGCGGACAAGTGACCACTGCTGTGATGAAGGGGGTAGAATTACACCTTTCCCTATTCCGCTTGCCAGTGCAATGCAGAGGAAGAGAACAACGAGCCATCATCTATCTCTTCCTTCAACTGTCTACTACTGCTACCAGTTCTGAGCCCTCTAAATTTTGTTCCTTTGGGTAAGTGCAATGAAAAAACCTGTGCTTCCATGAAGACTTTATGAGCTTCTCCATATTGTGGATTGACACAGCGGTGGTCAAACTGACCTAGAATGTTATGATCCTGTTTCCCTCTATTGTCTGCAATTTCCCTCCCAAATTGCCTGGTGGTTGTTTGTTTGGTTTTTTTCCCAAGTGAAGTTTATGGTTCTTCTTGACAAGCTTGAAGGCTCTGAGTGTGATATCTAACTCATTCCCTAATTACCTCCTGCAAATACAAACATCATCAACAACAATAAAACTCTTTGATTTAAAAAGACTGGGTGACTATGGTAGAAGGCAATTTTCTACTTCCTTTAATGACTTCGTAAGTGCAAGTCTTACCCTTTGAATCAACTTGCTATTAGATCTTAAAATAAAATGATATCGTATAGCCATCATAAAAGGCAACTTTATAACCTTCTGTGTTACGCTTACATCAGGCAAGTTTTTTCTACTTGTTAGTTTTAGTCTTTTATTGACATTATGATAATGTGTTGTAAAAAAAAAAAAATCAGGAAATTACGTTCACAGTAGGAAATCTAACACCACTATTTTAATATCCTATCTTCCAAACAGAAAGAGAAAATATTAATTGCTATTTAATTTATGTAACAAACATTTCATTATTATTACACTTAAATTTTCATGAAGATTTATAACTATCACTGACTCTTACACATTTCATCTTTTGGAATTATAAATGAGGAAACCAAACTCAAACAGTGCTTGCTAGAAATTATGAAAGATTTCTAATTATGGTTCATGAATTTGCAAAACCACTGATCTGATAATCACATAGGTTTAGATACTTCCTGAACGATGTGTCCAGTACAAGCAGCACAGCATTGCTGTGACAACGTAACACGAAAGTTGTAACTCTGTTCCTCCCTTTCTCTAATATTCTGAGAAGGAAGTGTTCTACTACTAATCTGTGCTCACTGAAGTTTGCTTTCTTAGCTCAGCAGCTAAGCTGTACTAATTTGTGCTTTGGAGGTAACTGGCTAACACAAGTCAAGCTCTAAAACTTCTTGTCCTCATCTGTGTAAGGCAGGAGAGGATGTTTTCTAGCCTTGAAAAGAACCCATTTCTGCTCCTGCATGGTTAGAAGCAGTTTGGACAAAGGAACAAAAGCATATCCCACTGTACCCTTCCATAGCTGCACAAATTAAGCTATGACATGACAGAAAATAATGATGCTTTTGAGAATGCAATAGTTTGAGCCATTGTACAAGGAAAGCACAAATATTTCTAAACGAATAAGATATTTTGCAATAGCTGTGTTCATTAAGGATTACAAATGTGTCAACCCTTACAGTGCTTTCTCACAAGCAAAGGCAAATTATCTCTCGGCTCTGAAGGAAGTTTTGTGTAAGGAAGGACAAAGGGAAAAAGGGGAAGGATTTGCTCCAGTGAATTACTTGTTCTCGTAAGTATTGCCTCTCTAAAATTAACCTGGGATCTGAAACTAGCCTGTCCTTTTTGTCATGTGTAATATAACCAGCAATGAAGATTTGTGGTCCAAATTTGCATTTGTTACATTCACTTAGTACCCTGCAGTCATTGTGGTTGCCCAAGGGGAAGGAAGGGTGGAATTCCCAGCTGTACCCTCTAAGTTCATTTATTCCATTTATTGATGATCTGCAAGCCAGACATGGTCGGGTCCTTCCTCCCAAACATGTACTAGCTTTGCAATGCTTTAAAAAGAAATATATTCTCCTTTATAAATAACTGTTCAGATAACGAATTTATGTGTATAAAGCTAATCTACTGAAGAAGAATAAATCACCTTTATGTAGACACTTTTCAGGTACTTTTAGACACATTCAGAGCCAGCATCAATATTAAAAGTATAGTTTGCCACACAGAAAGTTACAGCGCATGCTGTACCATACTTTAGTCAATGTTATGAAACAACATCACCCAAATTCTGTTCTGAATGTCTGTATTTGAACCAAAATTGCCAAAGATAATATTCTATTTTTTCAACTAATGTAGCCTTTTTTTACAAGTAAATTAAATTAAGAAACCAATGTGAATTTCTCCACAAGCTATTTCATACTTGGATACCCTTGAACTTTACTGAATCTAGGCTAAAAAACAAATGTGCAGTTGAAATAGTTCATAGGTACTCAGAATCCCAAGAGGTGTTTATTTGCTATTGTCATGCAAATGTCTACTTCTTGCACGGTATTTTAACAAAATATTTTTGAAGAGGGGAGTAGATGTTCATCTTAATTTATTTAAGATGTATAAATAACATTGTCAAGTATGAAAACACACTGATGAGTAATATATAACCCTTTTATTAAGTTATTAAATCTGAGGTGGAACTATGCCTAACACTACCTTCCTGTGTACAGAAAAATATAGAGAGTCTTAAAAGCATCTGATGAAAAAGTAAAGGACATATTTTTATCATAGTGCTTGTATTTTTAAACCAACTCCTTGTCCCATCCCTCAAGCACACTCTGTTAGCAACAGGACTTGTATTAGAAAATAATGCATTTAAGGATAAGTATCTTGACTTAAGCCATTTATAAGCTGCCCCTTTCATTGTCTAATCTGTTCAACCACGACATTCTCTTTGCAGCTGAAAATAAGCCAGTGCCAAGTGTTGACTGCCAAGACAAACTCGGAACCACTTTTAACCTGCTGAACTAAAGCCAGAAAATGTTTAACCTGCCAAGATCAAGTTGCAACTATCTCTAACTTGCCAAAATCATGCCACTAGGAGTTAAGGAGGAAAAAGTTCTGAGTTGAAACCCTCAAGTGAAAATGTTTTTTATCTTATCAGGTTAAGTTGTATCTGTTTGAAAAAAAGTAGTAATCATTTAGAATCAATAAAAAAGCACGTTGATTGCACTATATGTGTCATATGCACCAAAACCAGTACTCCAGTTAGATTTCATTTGGTTTGACATTGTCCTGGATAATGCTTTCAAACCTGATTGCTTTCTGTGATGAAATGACTAGATATGCAGATCAAAGGAGAAGAGTGGATGCTGTCTAGCTGAGCTTTAGCAAGGCTTTCAACACAATCTCCCAGAGAATTCTTTTAAGCAAGTTGGTAAATTATAGTCTAGATGTGCAGGCTAATGGATGTAATAACTGTCTGGAGTATCGGGTTCAAAGGGTAGCAATGAACGGTTTGTACTCTAACTGGAACCTGGGTACAAATATATTTCCTCAGGTGCTATCTTGGGACCTATCTTGTTTAATATCTTCATCGGTGACCCAGAGGTGGAGATGGAATGTGCTCTCATCAAGTTCATGGACAACACCAAACTAATGGGTGCCATCGATACACTTGAGGGCTATCATTCAGAGTGATGTAGACAGGCTAGAGGAATGGCCTGACAGAACCTCACAAAATACAGCACGGACAAATGCACCTGGCACAGACTAACCCCAGGAAAAAAGCAGGCTGGAGGCTGACAGGCTGGGTAGCAGCTCTGCAGAAGAGGACCTGGGGGTCCTGGTGGGTAACTAGCTAAACATGAGTCAGCAATGTGCCCTAGCAGTGATGAAAGCTAAAGAGAAAAACAGCTTTCCTGTTTTGTAAATATAAGTTACCTTCAGAAGAAATTGAAATGATCAAACAGGAAAAGTCCTTTCTCATTTTGCAGGCAGCTTACTTTGGAGATCAGCTAACACTAGAAAAACTACTCATCTCCTATCCAGTGTTCACAAATGTTCTCACTAAGCAATAAAACTTAGCTGGAACAGTAGCTCTTAGGCTAATACCGATTTCTATTGTTTCTGTCTGTATTTTTTCATATATGATAACATATCTTCTTTGTGTGTCATGTTTTTCTTCATTTTTCAATGGCACTTTTTCTCTTGTGTAAATCCACCAGTTCTTTGATACAGTTCAGGAATAGCATCAGCAACACTGATTATTCACTCAGGTCCCACAGATTTGTTTTGGCATTGACATGAAGCTAGTTCTGTCAAACTGCTGCTGATTAAGAAACTTCAGGGAGAGGAACAGTTGATATTTATGGCCAAACATTATTTCAGATTCAACAGTGTTCAGAAAAATGAAATGGATTACACTTATTAGCACAAATTTAAAAAATAGATTGTTGAACACTTCAAAAACTAAAATCACGCTGTCTTGGTTCTGATATGAATATATGTTATATATACTAAATGTAACAACTTGTGCAAACATATTCTATGGCAGTACGTAAGCAAAAGTTTATTTCATTTTTCAGCTGGATAACATCCAAACTAAATTCTACACTCTGTTGTCCATGTTGAGGAAAGAATTTAGCCTTAAACTTTCTTTAACATCTATGCCTTTAATGTCTATGCAGAACTTTCAATGTATAGCTGAGTACTATTATATCTTATAAATGAACAGGAACTAGGAAATTTTACAATGTTTTATATGCTAATTTATTCATTGACAGTGTAGTAGCAATGTAAGTTATACTGTAAAGTTTCCCATACTTCTCTGAGGACTCTGGATTTGACCTGCAGTGTTGAAATTCTTTAAATAGCAACACATTTTGGTCTTCCTCCTGCCAAAGGCTTGGGCATCTGCAAAAACTACAAATCATGCCAAACTCTTGAGTGATATATGGAGGACCACAATCCACTAGGAAATAAGCTAAGACCAACTCATTCATTTCATTTAGGTCCTTCAGTGGGATTTGAACCATCCAGCCCACAAACCATGTCTCATGAGATTGCAGTATACATCCAGCCCACAGTAATAATGATTCATATACATATATGTGTATATGCTTTATTGCTACCTTTAGCTGGATTAAAAGCAATATATCAAATTTTATATTTCTGCTTCTTTTATTAGCTTTCTAGCACTTGATCAGCTGATAGAGGCAATAATGAAATGTTTTTTTATAAACTGGAGTTTGTAAGTCCTGTCCTGAGAAAGTAATATTTCAAAAAATAGCCTAAGCTTTGGGGAAAAAACCAATTACAGAAACAGCATTAAAAATGCCAAGCACTGGGCAGAAGCAATTCTGGATCAGTTTAAAAAAGTGATTGATGAAACTCTAATCTGAACTGAAGGAACAGTTTCACGACAAGCTGTGACCATTCCACACACTTCATTAGCTGCCATAATTAGCCTGGTGTTTCAATTTGTTAGAACTGGTGGGGACAATTTTACTCAGAATGCAAACATCAAAAAACAGGGTGCCTCAGACTTCAGAAGAGCCTGATGAGAAGCTTTTCTAGTCTCTGTTAACTAAAAGATTAATTACAGCTGATGGGAGGCTGTACTCTGATTGTCACTCTGTCTATGTGCATTACTTTTAGCATTAGAAGAAAGACATGGTTGACACTACACTGCTCAATCAAGCAGCTTCGCATTAGTGTACAAAGTCTGTTAATATGTAATGTTTTTATTGTTTCTCTTTTTCTTTTTTTTTTTCCCCTAAGTTTGAGACTTCGATACCTAACAAGTTTACTTTAAAAGAGTAGGGTATTCAGTTGCTAATGATAAGCGCTTACCACTTATGCTGTCATTCCTTCATACAACTACAGGTGAGAGATCCTAACATGTCGCAAAGCTACTGACCAGGAATACTATTAGGTCCTGTTATCACAGCCAAAATGTAAATTCCTACTCAGTCTCATTATGGAAAACAAAACCAATACAGTTGTGAAACAGACACTGTGTGCATCACAGCCTTTATATCTTATCCCCTTTACTTTAGGTGCTATTACCTCTGTACATTAACTCAAAGCTTGTAAGGTTATTAAATGGAAGTGAAGTCTGAATTTGAAGTGCAAAGGTTATTCCTGAATAATTCCATAACTCTCATTCTAGAATATTAACACATGGTAATACACCTACTCATAAATAACTCCTTATGTGGAAATGCCTTTCAGTTTCCCTACATATTTTATGCTGAGATCAACAAAAACCATAAGAGAAGAAAGAATATAGTTTCTTATCTCTATCATGGTGGAACATCCTTTTAACCTGAGTTTATAAAGGGCATGTTGAAACCAGCTCTTCATTGCATTAAATGAATAAACACTGAAGTGTATTCCAAAGTGAATATCATATTACTATTTAAAATGGAACAAACGAGTTCAGAGTTGATTCATGATATAAATTGTAAAGAAAGAAACAGTAGCTACTTACGTCAAACCATTAAGACAACCAGCAGTCTGTATTACTTACAGTCTCTCATTCATTCCAACGTAAGTGCACAAAGCTATCTTTTACTGTGTTTTTTCCTATTCAGGGAATGTAGATTACTCTAAAATCCATTTCACTGCACTGAAGTCTTACTGCTTTAATAATCTACTCTTGCTTTCTGGAGAGATCACCAAAACAACAAAAACTTCCAGTCTTCCTCTCAGCTTGGGCATATATCTGGCATAACCTCTTAGAATCCATCCAGAAGAGCTATAGTTATTAATAACACTACAAATTATACAACTATTCAACAATAATGGATCAGTGTGACAAAACATGTCATTCAGGCATCATTTTAAGATGCAACATTCTGTAGTCCTAAGTGTATCTGTTGCAAGAATTCACCAGAGTATGTGCTTCTGATCTTAGACTTCAATTTGCAAACTCACCAGCAACATGCATTTAAAGATGAGATTTAAAAAAGTGTCTACTTTTCTGTGAAAACAGGTATCACCATTTTTCCTAGAACATTCTTTCTAAATAGCATGTATCTACATATTGATTATATTCGTTATGGACCAGATCCTCATCTGATGCAAATTAGCCTAGCTTCAGGGATATATCTCAATTATGTTAGGCGCTGAGGATCAGTTCTCATACCTGCATTTTTCAACAGTTATATGGACCATGTAATTCTTAAAGGATTGTGAAAAGCTTTCTGTTACTTTTTTTTCAACTCCATTTAACCAGCACAAACAAGGTCTAGGTGAGTATTATCAAATAATAAGTAGCTTGCTTTTGCAGATATGTTCCATAAAGAATTAAGTGACTTCAAAATATAGCCTTTTTAATTCAATATTGAGGGAAATTGAATTCAGTTGAAATACATTATGTTTGGCAGATGTACAAACAAATCTACTTAATTCCAAGAATGCTGAACAGCCCATCCAAAACTGTCATCAAAAGGCAAGGCCAAGCACTTCCCAGTTTAGTGTGAGGATTTTCAATTCCAGCAAACAAAATA
The DNA here is from genome assembly GCF_018139145.2 of Gymnogyps californianus. Classification (NCBI taxonomy): domain Eukaryota; kingdom Metazoa; phylum Chordata; class Aves; order Accipitriformes; family Cathartidae; genus Gymnogyps; species Gymnogyps californianus. The sequence continues at coordinate 22,886,569 of NC_059473.1, forward strand.
ATATCCAAATAGCGAACACCTAAAAACAATATAAACAAAACAAATTAGGTGTAACTTCAAATTCTACCGTTTCCAGGTCAACTGATTTTTTTTTTTTGCATTAAAAGCTCTGCCACAAGTTACTGTAATGTACTCTAAGCATGTACTAAAGGAATTGGTCAAGATACTCTATTTCTAAAGTGTTTCTGATTAAACAAGAGGCTTTAAAATGTTTAGGCAATGTGTACAATGGGAATTATTTAGAAAGTTAAAACATACATATATCTCCCTCAAAGAAATATTGGTTAAAGTTAGCTCTTACTAAAAACCAAGATTTTCTTTTACGCCACTAACATACAAGTTACATTATTAAATGAGGAAGGTAGGCAAAGCAAGACATTTATCATCCAACAGACAAATGACACAGGATTGCTAGTTAGACAGTATAATAAGTACCATCTAATTTTCTCTTTCGAATCAATTTATTCTTCAAAGCCTTGGATCATCATCAAGGGACTGCATTTTCCCGTTGAGAAATTACAGAACTGAAAATCAGGTTTTATATAATATTCAACTAGTTGCTGACAAACCCTTACAAATAACCACTAGAATGGATTTGATTAGAAGAGTGGTGACAGTATCTTTTCTTATGCAAATAACTGAATGGTTTGACTCTTCTCAGTCACTACTTTGTAGCATTCCCTCAAAATCAGACCCTGTAACTCATCAGTAACCTTCACCAGAAAGTTTTTCCAGCCTTTCTTTTCAGCCTTCCAGTTATCCACAGATTCTTTTCTGCATTTAGTTAAACAGTAGCCAGGGATATGTTTTGTATATTTTAATTTGCTTCAGTGTTTACCTTCCTTCTACACCTAAGAAAATAATTTGAAAGATCGCTGATAGTTAATAATCATTTGCCTTACATATATCAAGAGTAGCGTTTTTCAAAGGCAGCCCAGCAGTGGTGACCTTAAGGATTTTCTCAAAGGAAACAATCTACAGCTCAAGAACTTTTCCAATGGAAGCTCTGAAAATGATCTTCATAACAAAATCTATTTCTGTAAATATGACACAGTCATTCAGTAAGAAATCTGGAAAAATCATCATGTCAACTGTTGAAAGTTGAAATTGTCATTTGCTTTCCTAGAAGACTTAATGGGTGCATCTTATAATGAGAGAGATTTCATTCTAGTCCTGTGAATGGAAGGTAGTGCCTGGTGTTCCCACTGTTGGATATGACATACTCCTGCCTTTTTTAATACATTTGCTTCTCAACAGTACATTATGACGTTTACTAAAAAAAGCAAAAAATTCAGAAGTAGAAGTTGCAAAAGTGACTTTAAGCCATTTTTTGTTACCCAATTTCAGAGACCACTTGCTTATTAAGCTGGTCTGTGATATTCAATTGGGCAACACTGCTCTTGTTTTGTACTACCTAACCAGGTAGCCAAATGCCTGAGCTCGAAGGAGCTCGCAACTCTGAAGAGTAATGCTGCTGTGGGAATCGCCCTATGTGGAGGCAGGGAATTACTCAAGTTGATTTTCACATGAAGATACAGCAGCATTCTGACTCACAATGGTTGTTCTGAGGGCAGAAAATGTATGCTACAGGGTACAAAAGATAGACTTTCCATGAATAGTATAGGATGTATTGTTGTAAGACCAGATCCTTACATTTAAAATATTTGGTTTGGTGCAGGACTCAGGGTAGGAAGAAAAGTGACAGAAAGCAGCCTTATCTTGGAAACAGATAGTTGATAACTCAAACTAAGGGTCCATTTGGAGCATCTGAATAGATACATCAAGTCATGCCAGCAGTAATAATCATACAGGAGCCATGTCATTGGCCAGGGATTGCTGGAGTGCAACACACTTTGGCAACAACCCTTATTATCCCTGACATGGCTCATGAGGAAACCGGTAGTGTAACAAGCAAACTCTTACAGATTAGCTAATAATTCCCCTACAATAGAGTCACTTCTGGCTGCCACATTATGTCAGCTCTGCATTGCCTAGGAAAACACATTGCAGTTGGATTGGGGAACTAAGAATCTGATATTCAAAACATGTGCTAGCTCTTCTCATTGTATATTAGTAACTTCTGTCACAAAGCACACTAGTAAACATGGCCTTAAAAGTTTTAAAACATGTAATAAGGCTGATAGTGCAGATGCACATTAGCCAGTATCACACTGTATTAGAAAATATTCTTGCGTAATCTTTTTTTTTCTAATTAAAACAAAGAGAAAACAAGCAAATTCCATTAAAAAATTGTCATGGAGTCACAATCTAAGAGAGAAAAAGGTTACACATACATTATACCTATCTCAAGTCCAATCGCTGCAAGGTTAGGAAAAACGGAGTTAAGGTGAAATTTAAATAAATTTCAGTATAGTCAGGGATGGAAAAGCATGAATAGCGTATCAAACAATTCTGCCACATAATGACATCATCCACTAGACACGTGATTGTTGTGAGTATGTTGTTGGTCCTACAAGGGATGAAACTAGTTTTCAAACAGAACAAATCACTTCCCCCGTCCTGCCCTACTTTTCCCTCGCAGTAATACTGTACAAAGATAAATTTGCTGTGGAATCACAGGACACAGTAGTCTCAGAAGAATGTGGAAGAAAATGGGTTGGCCATGGCCATGTAGAAGAGTCACACTCACTATCTAAGGCACTGAGATTTTCAGGCCATATTACATTCTCCTTGTGGTCCTCTTCCCACATATCTGGAACTTAGGGCCCTACCTGATAATGTGATTCCACTTAGGCCATAACGTGAGCAACAATGAAAACAATAGGGGTTATTAAACTTTCAGAGGCAGCAAACTATATAAAATAGGATTAATTCCTTGGACACACAGGGGGTTCTCTTTTTCTTCATAGAAAGTCCAAACTTAGTGAAGTCATGTGAGAGGAATTACACAGTTGAGACATTCATAGAGATTTGATCCTTACAATCTTCTTTATGGTAGAAAGCAAGTCAAAGATCAAGAATTTTTTCCATAGTCTGTTATCTCTGTTACCGCAGATAGGAAATTTCTGCCATTTCTTGGACAAAGAGCCAAATTTGCACCTAGTGTAAATCAATGAAACTCTATACTTTGCGTTATACTTGTGTCATAACATTCTTGATATAAACTCTGGCTTAAAATACATACACACAGTGGTGTTTATCTGTTATATATGCCATGATTTAATTAAATACTTCTGCAACTTCATATAATCTCTGTTGAAGGCAATCACTGTCCAACAAAATCGACTGAAGCTGTTGGTTGCACCTTTATCTATACTGGCTGAATTTGAACCTGTAACTCTCTGCCTTTGGTGACAAAGATGGAAACGACACAATTTATAGAAGGAACAACTATTGCCTGCTCTAATGGCTACACAATACAGTGTGAAAATGCCAGTAGTGTTGACTACAGCCCAATTTCTACTGCTCTACCAAAAATAGAAATGTGTTGGTGGTAAATAACAAGGGCTATTTTTCCTAGTCTAGGCAAGCCCATGACAATCAGATATATTTGAACTTGATATTTGATTAATGCTGGCAGTACTCTATAAGTGATTTCCACTCCACGACGTCTAGTTATTTAATTATTTCCCGTTATTAATGGAATGAAACAATTCAAAACAAACAGCTAGAATGACTGTTTTGCAGGAAGCTCATAATCATCAATTCATACATGTAGAAATCTTCCTAAAATTATATTAAGCTGGCCTGTTGAACTTGAAAGGCATATTTTATCCCAATCAATGCATAAAAGTAAAATTATCCATAACTAAGGCATGTTTCTCTGCTGTACAGTTCAGCTGTAATGATCCCCACACACTGCACTTGCACATCAATTATGATAATCATAATCACGGTCGTTAAGCTGAATGTTCATTATTATCAGGATGCTGGTGACAGCAGATTCAATCATCGGGTGCAATGGGCAGGCAGTCACAGTCCCACCCAAGTTTCTGCAGACAGCGTTGTGCCACATTAAATCTATGATGTGTTCCACATCCCACTCCATTCCAAAAGCTGTAGACGGTAAAGGTCAACTTTATGTTCTGTGCAATATGCTTAGGTTCTCTAAATTAATTCTTTGCAGTACTAGGTATTTTTATGCTTTGTAGATAATAAAATTCTGTTTAGGGCCAAAATGCCTGTGCAAATAATGAAACAGTGATGCAGTCGTACTGTAATTCACCTGTAATAAGGCATCAGAGGAAAGAATCTATCAGGAAGGAACATCTTAAAATGTCACATCCTGAATTTTGCAAATAAGAAAACATTAAATGCTGTCATTAAAGTCAGTTTTCTAAAATGCATATGCAAACTAATTCCAATACCAATTAAAGGCTGTAAGCTATAATTTCTGCCTCAGTAAATAAGAACATATGTGAGTGTTTTGACAACTGAAAGATTATAGTTAGTGGATTTGATCCCTTGACTGTCCAGCTACATTGGAACCTATCTTTGTAGATTAAATTCATAGTGACTGGTAAATTTTTTATATTGATACTTCTCACATAAATTCTATCAAAGGCATTCCAAGGTATTTAGACATATGATATTAAACTTAAAATACACAAGCATTTTTATATTTATAGTGGTTTACAACTGGGTAAACTAACTAGATTCAGAGTCACTAGAGGTATAGTATTTCCATTTCGTGTTTATTTTTAATGAAGAATTACAATGCAACTTTTTTTCCCTTAACTCAGAAACTTCTTTGAAATGTAAACAGAATGAGATAAAAATTTTCAGATTGTAACTAAATGAAAAGAAGAACTACTAACTTTTCCTCACATACCAATGGCAATTATTATGTTTAGAGGAAGTCTATGCTAATACCCTTTCATTTTCCAGAAGAAATATAAGGCAATGTTTTTCATTGTTGTTCATTTTGCTTCTAAAGTAATTATATAATTTACATACTAATCTTTTTGTGACTTGAATTAAAATGCATACTTATAAACACATGAAAAACTCAGGAATATACTACTAGGACATGCTCATGAACAGACATAGGGAAACTTTTTTGTATGTAGTTGTCCTGGTTTTGGCTGGGACAGAGTTAATTTTCTTCTTAGTAGCTGGTACAGTGCTGTGTTTTGGATTTAGTGTGAGAACAATGTTGATAACACACTGATGTTTTAGTTGTTGCTAAGTAGTGCTTATCCTAAGTCAAGGATTTTTCAGTTTCCCATGCTCTGCCAGCAAGCAGGTGTACAAGAAGCTGGGAGGGAGCATAGCCAGGACAGCTGACCCGAACTAGCCAAAGGGATATTCCATACCATGGAATGTCATGCCCAGTATATAAACTGGGGGGAGCTGGCCAGACAGGGCACATTGCTGGTCAGGCGTCAGTCAGCAGGTGGTGAGCAATTGCATTGTGCATCATTTGTCTTTTCCTGGGTGTTATTTCTCTCTCTTTTTGTTATATTCCTTTTCATTAAAATTATTATTATTATTCTTATATTTTTTATTCTTAGTATTATATTTTACTTTAGTTATTAAACTGTTCTTATCTCAACCCACGGGTTTTACTTTTTTTCTGATTCTCCTCCCCATCCCACTGGGAGCGGGGAGGAGGGAGCGAGCAGCTGTGTGGTACTTAGTTGCTGGCTGGGGTTAAACCACAACAGTAGTTTAAAAAAAAGCCAGCTAATATTAGCTAATATCAAATAAAACCTCAGCAGCCCAGAAGGGTCACTGACCACTGAACTGACTCCTTTGAAGAACTTACACCGTAGTTTGTCTTACTACCAATGATAAGTGAAACTTCTCTAGTATAATGCTGTCAGAAGCTGAACATACATCATGGCAGGGTTATCAGCTATTCAGGTCATAATAGAAGTTGCATCCACAAAAATATCACCTCATGGGAAACTCAAAAGAGGGTTGTGTTTAGCAAAAATCTGTTTGGTTTTGGTAATATTTTGATACATGCCCTTTAGCCTGGTGATTCATTAGAACAGGATAATTTTGTTCATAGCACTGATATATACGAAATTTTAATACAGTTTAGAAATAAGGAAGTGACAGAGTTCTTTCAAATTTAACAGTTATGAAAGTATGACCTCACACCTGCTTATAGGACCTTTTCCATTAAAATATAGTGAGGAGGTGGAGGTTTTTTTTTTTTCTGATAATGATCCATTAAAGCAGCAGGTAGGTCATAAATAACTCTTTTCTCCTCTTATCTCTCTGTTTGGGTAAGCGGCTCCTAACTGAACCTTCATATTGATTTAGAATTGGGGTTGGAAGGCTGTATGTCATGTTGGGTTAATGTATACAGCTATTCACCTCCAGAGATTTAGGTTGAAATCCATCCAAGATCACAAGTAAAGTGAGTTTAGTTGTTTCAGCTAAGCCCATAATTTATATAATATTATATATGTGTGATATGATATACAATATAAATATCTTTACATTGTTTGATATTGTCATCTGAGCCTGATCAAGAACTGTTAAGGACTGGAAAAGGAAAAGTCTTTACAGGACAAGATGAATACCACCAATAAGATTTTTAGATCATTTTTATATATCATACTTATGCTGTGGGACTTCAGCCAGTCATATCCTCCACTCATTGGTTTTGAAAGACAAATTCAGATCTTTTTGTTTGAATGTTGATCTTTGTGCCTTTATTTGCAATGAGATTTAATTAATGTACGTTAAAATACCAAAATTTTACTCTGAGCTTATTTTTAAAGCTTAAAGTTTTAAGAAAGAATTCTTTTAAAAAAATATTACTTCTCAAACTAAGATTCCTTGGAACTTGTTATATATTTACAAAGGTTAAGTTACTTTCAGGGAAATAAGTAATCGTATATTACAAAATCCCAGAATTGTTTAGGCTGGAAGAGACCTCTTGAGGTCGTCTAGTCCAACTCCCCTACTCAGCTAGAGCAGGTTGCCCAGGACCGTGTCCAGCTGGGTTTTGAATACCTCCAAGGACAGAGACTCCACAACCTCTTTGGGCGACCTATGCCAGTGCTCTGTCACCCTCACAGTAAAAAGAAAAAAAAAAAAAAAAAGTATTTTCTCACATTCAGATGGAATTTCATGCATTTCAGTTTGTGTCCATTGCCTCTTGTCCTATCACTGGACACTACTGAGCCTGAGAGGAGACTGGCTCCCTCTTCTTCTTTCCCTCCTATCAGGTGTTTATACACATTGATAAGATCTCCCCTGACCCTTCTCTTCTCCAGACTGAAGAGTTCCAGCTCTCTCAGCCTCTCCTCATACAAAAGATGCTCCAGTCCCTTAATTATCTTTGTGACTCTGTGCTGCGCTCTCTACCAAGTCCATTATCTTCCTTGTACTGGCAAATCTTAAAGTGATTATGATACCTAATACAAATAGAAGTAATGCAAACATTACACAAACTCATGTTAGAACATGTTCTGAGGAAAATTACCTCTTGTAGCACTACAAAAACAGAAATATATGAGATGCTCCCGACAAAGCAGGCAGTTTAATGAGACTATCTTAAAATAAAAAAAGCTGTTCACTAATTTTTAGAATTCTCCAAAGAATGTCAGCAGTAAAATATTGTGTTGTTTTTAATCAGGTTTTGCCATAATTTTCTGAAGGTTTATCTTAACATGCAAGAGTAAATATGCAATCTCTCTTAAACCAGAAAAGGCAATACAGAAAGAACAAAACTTTCCAAAACTTATATAAGCAAAGCTGTACTTAATCAGGCTTTTAAATCCTTACCTTGTAGGTGAGAGAGGTGTTGTATTTCCTCAAATTGAACTTACGAGAAAGAGAGTCGAGGAAGCCTGACATCTCATCACATCAGCTCTAACTATGTGATTTTATAACATACTAGAAAGATTCTCACTGGATTCCATGATCTCTGGATCAGGCCCAAATTCACTTAGTTCTAATATAACAACAATCTAAAAAAGTAAACTATTCTTTAATTTTTGCAGTGACTTACCTTGTCTGCTACCCACTTCTTAGGCTGTACTTCTCGGAAGTGTTTAATTCCATAAGTTTCTTGGCCATATTTGCCTGACCTATGAATTGATGGGTCATACTTCTCATTTTTATGATATGAAGAAAATGGCAGAAATCTGAAATTCAAGAATATTTAAAAATTAGTTATGCTGTACTCTAGATGCCACAGGATTGATGTAAATCATAGATACCAACACTACAGGAGGTGACATGGACACGTGTGCCTGCTATTTTCCACTACCTTCTTAATGTTCCCTCTCAGTATTGTGAGAGAATTACTGCAATTTCTTCTATTTTAAATTAAATTTGGAGCAAAGAGATATAGAGTTTCAACAGGATAAAATGAAGACTTTCTGTACGAAGACATAACTTGCATTACTAGATTATTACTTTGGCTGTATCTGCACTACCAACTGGTGTGATGTGAAGAGAGAATGAGCAGGGTTCAATTTGCTGGGATCTGCATGTTGACACCTCAAGTCTTAGCAGGCTGTGCAGTCTGTGCCTGCTGTCAGGGACAGGCATGCACCATGCACAAGTACAGAGCTCATCTCTGGAGAACTTGCATCCACTTTACAAGTCATGTAGGCCCCCAACACGTAACCTCAACCCAATCGTTCCATCAGGACGGAAACATTTCAAGCATGTCAGCAGTACAAGCATAAACCAAGGCAAATTTGCACCAGAAAGAATCCTCCCTGTACCTTAAACTAGGTATGCATCCTTTTATATCTGTTAACCAAAGCTAAATAAACCATACTCTCATTGAGCAGAGTAGAAACTTACACAAATAGTACTGGTGACTTTCATGTATTGGCAGACTACAAAGCAAAGAAATGATTTCTCCTGAATTCACAAATTGCGTACTTTACTCAAGTTACAATTACATCCTACTCAGCAATCTTTTGGAGCCTGATTCTTTCACCTTTGGTCATACTGATGGTGGACTCCCTGCTTACATTGTGCCACTGAACAGTGAAGCTCCAGCTACCCACTTTGGGCACAGAAGATGTTTTCAGATGGATGTCCCTAACTCTCATGGACAGCCACAGGTTTTTTGGGTAGGTTCCACAGCAAACTGTATGGAGGAAGGTGAAAGACGTCTTATATATAAAGGACCTGCAAGAGACTCTACAAAGATGTCTTAGGTCCATCTACTTCAGTTTGCAAGAGAGTTATGAGAGCAAACAGGTACATTTTAATATAAAGTAAAATCTTGTGAATTAAGCTTATCATTGCTGGTATTCTGAAAAAGCAACATGCCTTCTTTATTCTACAAGTGCAGGAAAAAGTGTTATACAGTAAAATTAGAAATATATGTTTCAGAAGTTTAAAACATCACTTTAACTGCCATGACAACAGGTGTAGTTAATTAAAACCTTTTCCTAGTTGAAAGCTTTGCATAATCCAGAGTCCCTATCAAAGTTAGACAGTCAAACAAGTTTTTGATAAAGATGGGGATTAAAATACCTTTCTTTGTCTCTCGGCTGATACAGACTTAGAAAATTATTTATTTGGGCTAACTGATCCATCAGCAAATGTTTGAGTGTTTGTTTTTTTAAATTACATTTCTTTCTTCCCATTTCATAAAAAGAAACTATCTTAGAATCTTGCCACCTATATCAATTTATTCTATCAAGTACCACAAACAAATGTCATGTAAAGTTAGCGAAAGAAAAACACTGAGTTAGCAGACTTTTAAATTATACAAAGCTATAGTAGCATGTGTATACTCATGGGAAAGGACACTCTCACATAAGACAGATTATGGTACTTGTAATGCTAATTTGCACATGGGATGGACATCACACACACACACAAATTAATGTGGCCCCAGTGTCCCAGAGAATACATTGAAGGTGCTGTGAGCCGGCTGCTCCACTTGCAGTTTTTATCACTTCTGAATTGCATTTTAATAGTACATTTTTCTTTTGTTCAGACATGAAAGAAAATTGGCTTTCTCAGGGGACTGGATAGCTGAGAAGACAAGGCTAGCAGTTTAGGGATTTGCCCATATATGCACAGAATTTAGTTGAGCCATAGCATTCATAATTCAATATGAATACTATGTCTGTAAAATTTATACTCAAAATGGCAAAAAAATTCTTGAGGAAAGTAGAAGTAAATTATTAGAGTTTTCCCTATAAAATTTCCTACATAGGGGTTTTGATTTTATTGTGGATCAGTTAATCTTTGTCTTTTTGGCAAACGAATACTCAGAGTAATCTATGTTCTACCATGATTCCAAACAAAAAAATACACATATTATAACACTTTAATACACAACTAACAGTATGTTCTATACATAGTTTAGCACAGACGTGATCTTTTGCATTCTGCTGCATATCTCCTCTAAGATCATTAACTTATGTTAATGATCTTATGTTAATGATAACTTATGTATGGCTGTATGTGCCATACAGCCTGGAATGTATGTCTATGGCTGATTAAAAAAAAATTAAATCAACTATGAATTTTTGAGGAAGAACATTGAACAAGAAAAAAAAATTAAAATTGAAATGAAAGAACATTAAAAATACGATAGGGTATAATGGTATAAAGTAGTCTAAAGTTTCTACTTTTGTCTATAGTTTTCTTTTGTCTATAGTTCTGCTGTCAGGGCCAGGTGGGCAGATCCTTATAGTGATAACGATCTAACTACAAGAAAGGATCACATGCTTGCAAATTCAATGTCTGTTTAAAGCAAGTAAGAATTTTCATTACTCTATGTGAATAAGTAATTAAAAAGAACATTAAAACAATTTTTTGTGTTAAGTAGGGTAACCAAATTAATGGTAGTCATACAAAAGTCATTATACCCCCACAACCAATAATAATAGTAAAAAGCAATAGCACTGCAAAACACTTCAGTAATGGTATTGTGTTCTGTAGCTCCATATATACACCTGACACAGCTTTTCCCCAAATTAATGACAGTATGTGCTCTGAATGTGACAGAAGAGAGTGATGGAAGGAGAAGAAAATTAAATCCAGACAATGGTATGATGCCATTATCAACTGCACAAGTTTAGACCTCAATCGTTTTTTTTCCACAAAAAGCTCACTCTCAGGATCTTACATCTGGGTTTCAGCTTTTCCTTGTGATTTAAGTGTAAATTCAGAAATTCTTAGAGGTTTTCAGTAAATATGACAGAGACAGAAGTAGCAGGATCAAAGAAGAATTAAATTCCGTATTGATGTTATATCGTGCCATAAAACATAGTCAGTATAAGCTGAGCCTTTCCAAAAGTCGCTGATTTAACGGGAGGTGAATTTTCCCTAAAGAAATAAATTTAAAAATGAAAAATTAGTTCATTTCACCCACCGCAAAAGCTTGAATGAGAGATACGCCAAAGAATACATTCAAGACGGGGGAAAGAATTGGAACCAAAAATGGGAAACTATCTCAGGTTCTACAAATAGCAGTAGTACACATACACAACCTGAGGGAGGACCAGAACCAAAGCTGGCAGTGTCACTGGTAATGAAGGCCAGCTGCACTGTTGCCAGGACCACACTATGTTGAACCTAATTAGCGTAAAAAGACCTAGAAGCCTCTACTTAGTAGCCAGTCCTGGAGCTGACAGCTGCTAGTGGCATGTATTTAAATTTCAAGAGATACCCTAGATAATTTCATCTTTCTAATCCTTCTATTCCCCACATTTTTACCCCCTGATGACCTTTCTTTCTGCATTCCTCACCTACCATTTCTTCCCGCCGTTCTGTCTCTTATTGTAATATCTCTCATTATTGCAACAGGAGATAGAAGAGGCCTTTTAGACGCTGAAGGCTTTCCAATTGGATTGACTGAGACGATAGAAGCAGCAGTAGGTACTGGGCGCTAGTGTCTATGGCAATGTGAGAGAAAAGAGCAGCAGCACAAACAGGAAGGAGGATTTGTCAGGTCCGTCATTTACTGCTGGGCAGCAGCATCCATCCCAATGCTATATGGTACCTACCAACAGGACACAGTTCAGAGGCATTAACTTTTTCTTGAATTTAAATGGCAGCAAAAAACCAGAGTGGTCCTTCAGCACATTCTCTGGACCTGCCCAAGAGGCAAAATCCCAGCAGTCTAGCAGTGCAAGCGTGTAATCCTGATATCGGAAATGCTTCAAACTTTATCCAGGCTTCCGAGAAAGAACTGGCAGTAGATCTACCGCCAGACTGCCATACATGCTGCACTACCAAGGCACAATAAGAAGTATTAAAACCAGAGAACTAGAAGGAATATTCTGCTTACATGGTTTTTCAGACTTTTGTAATATTTTGGTACTGTACATTTTTGTAATTTAGTAGTAAAAATACTACCAAAATCTTAACTCTAGATGTGTGATAGTGTTGTTAAATTTTTATCTAAAGTGGTTCTATGCAATAGCAATTCAATTCCTTGTTGTCTTGATCTAATTCAAATAAAACAATTTTATCTCACTTTGAAGACGACCATGAACAATTAGCTCCAAACAAACTATGCTTCTCTGTCAGGAAGGTGTGAATCTTTTATCTTTTTTCTTTTCTTTAAATAAAAGATGAAATTAATTTTAAGCTTTCCAATTTGGGTTATACCTGAAGTAATTTCTTCATCAAATCCAACAGGGTTTATCTTTTCACTCAGGGAACAAAGGAAGAAGCATAATGGTTTTCCATAGCAAAACAACTGCAGCAGGGCAGCCATTATTTAGTTCAGAATGAGTGCATGCTAAAACCAAAGTGTTATTTACAAAAATAAAGACAGAATATTTTACTTAAAACGTCTAGTCAGATTACCTTTAGCACAGTATTTTTGCCACAAGAAACTTATTTTGGGTGCATTATTACAAATATTGTCTACAGTAATATACTAAATATATACTTTTTCAATAAACTATCCATCATTATTATCCTAATGTCAGTAAATCTAAGAATCCTCTGGCCGTTTTTATTTAACCCTTGTCTGTGATAATGTAAAGTGGCAAAGAAAAGCATAGTCTAGGTCTTGTAGGAAGTAAGAGATCTCTTCTGCAGCAAATTCTGGAACTTCTTAATTATACACAGACTTATTATCTGCATCCCCAGTGTTATAAAGTACCAGAACTTCATTAGAAAAATTAAGATGGAAAAATGAAGGCGCTACTTTGTAAATTTCCAGTGGAAATTAGCTGGAAGAAGCAGAGGAATACTGGATCAAAAGAGGGTAATCATGCTTAACTGTGCCCTAGAGCACCCGCATGTATAATACGATTTGCACAGTAACTACCTCTCCTATTACTGCTTGTTTGGAGTATTCTGTGTTAATGGGGTTAGCTAATTTAGTATTTTAACTTAAAAAGACTCTGCTGATTAATAAATGTTGCACACTGTGCTAGTAATTAAAATAAATGGAAGAGTTACAAATAGAAGTTGAATTGTTAAGAAAACATTATCTGAAAATATATGATAATCCCTGTTTATCATAATACAATAACAGTCCGGAAAATATGCAAATTGCTGAAGTTGCAAAGCATATGAAAAACTAAGTATAATTTGAAAAAAGTTTTCAGATGTGTTATATTTGTATGACATAAAATGTAGTAGCCATTTTCACTGCAGCTAAGTCAGAAATACAGTAAAAGATCTTATAAATGTAGAAATTAAAAGATTTTTTAAAAATCTTAAGTCTTAAAGTGACTTGCTTTTTAAATTTTATTACCATTAATACCAGGCAGCTCATAACACTGATGCTTTCCAAGTATAGAGCTTATTTAGAACATCAACTTCCCTGTAAGTGTACCTTTCGTGCACAGAAGCACCTAAGCTGGTTCTAAAGTAAAGCATTATCTTGCTGAGAATAAGCCCATGAGGAGCTTGGTGCTGCAATGTTCACACAGCACGTGAAAGGCAGGGTGTGCAAATATTGCACTCTGCTGCTCACAAGTGAACCAGTGTGTTCAGGACTAGCTTGGCTATCTCCAGTACAGCACTGAGCACGGACATAGCCAGAAGCTGAGATGACTTGCCTGATGCCACACCAGAAGACTACAACAAATCAGGGATCCTCAGCCTTACACTATTGCTGGTTTGTCCCTATTCTGTCACCACATTGCAACTCATTCTGATGTATGTTGACTTTATAAAGATGTTTAATGATACACTCTGAAGCATGAGGCATATTACATGAGACTGATTTCAGCGAAGTTAATGAAAATAATTTACATTTTTGTTCTCTGGAAAATTAGGCCAGCATGCAGCTGCATGCAACTGAGTAAAGAACTTTTCATGCTTAGTGATCTAAATCTGCTGGATCCAGCAGTTGGTGTCTCAAACTAGACACTAGTTTATTAAGTGGCCATCCCGAAGGAGTCCAATTGTCATTCCTATCCAAGCGGAGGGGGAAATCACTTCATTTATATGAAAAATAGCACAATAAGGCAGTAACAGCTTCAATTACATGAGAAAAAGGAATCATTCTTATTAGGCTAGATTACCCAGTCGCTCTTTCATTACAAAATAGAAAATTCCAGCAGTTGCTTTAAGTAAGAACAACATTCTCTCTTGCTTTCATTTGTATTGCTTCCGCCTGCCTCAAACTCTCCCACAGCCTTTTCATTATTTCTGCAGTTTATCAGAAGCAAAAACTTTCTCAGAGCTTGAAACACTTAGAGAAAACATATTACCACTTTAAAGAACCCTGATAATCAGAGGTGAGTGAGAATTCTGAATGTTGTTGGAAATGCAGGTATACACCGACAATTTTTCTATCTTAAGAGATATCACACAATACTCACTCTGGAAATATACAGATCAAAGATTCAGTTTGTCATTTTATGCAAACACAAGCTTTCTCAACAGATGCCACACACTTCCACTGTTCATTCTCTCCTTATTTTCTGAAATAGAAGAATAATCAGCATAGGAAGCACTACCAGGAAGAAATACAGTCCCAAAGTACACAATTACATAGAAGGAGACAGAAATTTGTCAATTCATAATAGACACTGCTGAGAAAAAAAACTACTGTAGAATCTGAGTAACCCTTTGCTGACTCCTCCCTGGAGGCTGGCATCCCACACAGCAGCTGCAGCATTACTAGTGAGCGTTAGTCCTGATGATGACCTGCAACTCTGTCATCACCTTTTCAAGGTTACAGATGTGACCCTTGCATGGTTGGTTGAATATGAAGCACAAACGGAATGATCGCAGCCTGAAAATGTATAATGCACTATGCATTTAGCATGCATGAAGCTGAGAATCATTGGTGTTAGGACATTGCTTCTGTGCATTAAGGATGGCACTAAATGCTTCCTTACCCATAAGGTAAATAAAGACCCCGATCAATTAATATCTGTCAGTTGGAGACTCCAGATTTAAACTGTACAAGACCAAAGCTTCACAATTCACTTACTGGAGAGAGTCAGTGAAATATTTATTACAAGATCTGACCTTCTGAAACTGTTGACACAGTGATGTCTGGGGTAAATCTCATCAAATAAAGACTGGGCAATATAGTCATGCCTATAAATGAAGGACATCATCCACCCTCACTTGGAATGCATCCGTCAAAACTTATTCAGTGAAAAGAACACTTTAAATGAGAGGTAGAACATTAATTATTACCTAGTGTTTTGGGTTTTTTAAAAAAATTCACTGGCAGAAGCTAGAAATAAAAATAAAAAAAAAAAAAGGCCCAGATTTAAGCTGAGATATGAAAGTTAAGCCACTTCTCCCTCACCCCAATAAATGAAAGAATACAGAGAGAATAGAAAACTGAAGTACATTTTTACTTGCAACTTAACTCAGTTACGTTTTTGGTATGAAAGGAATAAGAAGTACTATATCTCATTTTTGGCACCAAATACAAAAAATAACATTGTCTAAAAGTGGAAAAGTAGCTGAACTAAGATGTTTTTTCTTTCAAAACTGTTTTTGAGTAGGATTTCCATTTAAAGTCACAGTTAATATTAAAATGTGAGGAAAACGATCCAACAGTAAAAACATAAAAGCCAAACCATGCAAATGCAATTGATTCTGGCATTCTTAAGTCCCAGTCCTGAAGCTGACACATGGCAACATGGAGCTGATAGAAAAGCTTGAAACAGATCAAAGATAGCAAAGCATCGTGTCCCAGTGAATCAGTGGATCACAGGCTGCTCATGAGGAAAAGTGATTCCTTTCTGTCCTGAATTCTGGTATTAAAGTGTCAAAGGATTGCCAAGAGCAGTGAATTCAAGAGAAAAGTTGACAAAACATCAATTTTTTCTAGTTAGCTACAAAGCCAGAGCAGGTGACTTAAGAGGCTTTTATTACGATTGGACAAAAGAGTTCCATCATGATAAGAAAAGAATTGGAAATACTTTGGCAATAGCCTTAAATCTTTTGGGACAGAAGCCTTAAATCTTTTGATATGGATTATGTCTGTATTTGGGATTGTATGGAAAAGAACTGGCCTGTCTGACACTATTACAGATGCTATGGCTTAGGAAACCAAACTGCTTCAAAGATGATTACAGTTTTTGCATCATGTTCTAACGTGTGCAACATATGCTCCCTTCCCTTCCAAGTGAGCTTTGGTAGTCTACTGGGAGAGAAAGCAAGTCTCATTGGCATGCAACACCATTTTTTCCTCCCATAGTCTGTAAGCTCCCTGAATATGAAGACTGAAACAGTATGTTTTTCCTCGGCAAGGTGTATGTGGTAAAACAGAATTTGCATTTGTTTTCTTATTTCCCATTAAGCCCATCTGTTGCATCACATATTATTATTACAAGTTCTTCTATAGATTCATAGATATAGATGGCACATGTCACACAATTACAAGATAGGGTCTCTGCCCTGAACAGTTTATAATCTAAGGACACAGAATTTAGAAGTATGTACACAGAATGCTTGCTAGTAAGCTGTCAGGTTTGACATTTCATTTTGTCAGGCATGAAAGGTTTCTGAAAGCAACGGAATAAAGAAAACATTCTCATAACAATATAAGAAAAAACAAAGAACTTACTCATTGTCATGTATACGGTTTCTCCATTCCTCCCTTTTCATTTCCTCTCTGGCCTTCTCTAGTGGTGAATTGATTGATGCTGCCACTTGCAAGGTTGGTTCCAAAGGCTTGTAGCGCTGCTGCAATACTTCAGCAGTATCGCGGAAAGGCCCCTGAAAGGTATAGGATAATGTAAGTGTTTTATTGTGGGGTTACAGTTCTTTTCTTTCCTTCTTTTATTCATGACACATCACTGATGAAAGAGGACACAGAATGTCTGAGAAGTGTAGCAAGACTTTTCTTCCAAAATAATTAAAGCAGTTCATTTTGATAGTTACAGATAACACAAAGGTTGATAACATGCTCTAAAGCTCCAAAGAGAATGAGAAATGTGCACTTCAGATTATTTAACTACTAATAAATATTTATTATTTTAAAACAATACATTGTTAGAACTGATTAGGAAAACTTAGTTTTTCCTTCGGAAAAAATATTGGTGAAATAAAATCTGATACACAAGTATTAACTGCATCTAGATTCTGCTTAAGCAGAAAGCTTAAGTCTTTCCTTTTCATAGGATAAATAATGTTTTACCCTAAAGAACATGCTTTTTTCAATTTAACATAAAGCTACCTGGAAGGGAACTTAATACATGACTTAAGATACAATTCTTCTAATACAATTCAAACAAATTACTTCAATAATATAGACGTATAGTCCATTTTTGAAAAGTCTAATTCCACATTAATTTCATTATTCTTAAAAAAAAAAAGAAAGATCATAATTCTCTCATAAGTTTCTCTCTCTATACACATATATATCTTTTTTCCAGAGTATATTGTTTATTAACTGATCATATCAGCATCTACCTTTTAACAACACAGATAAATAGCAGCAGGAAGTCCTTTCCTGCACTGTCAAAGTGACATATCCTACGTCGTGCTTTTAGTACTAACCAGTAAGAACTTACCTGGAGTATAATTAGTGCCATATTATGCTCAGGACAGTTTAGTGGCAACTCTAGATTTAGAAGTGTTGCTAATTAATTTTTATTTTATTTTCATCGTTGTTGATCCTGCAATGAACTAGTGAAACCTTCTGAAACTATGAACAGACAAAGAATCCTAATCACAGCCTTTATTCTTAAAGATATCCTTCTTTAAATAGGTTATCACTAACAAGTCACAGCTGGAGTTACTGCAAGCACTGAGTGAAGACTGTGGGGCTAATAAAAAGAAATGATTCACGCCTCATTTATGTTCACTTATGTTTTACATTAATAGAAACCAATAATAGGAACCAGTTACCATAAAAGTCATGGACCGTAAATAACACAAATGGCAAATAAGTATCATCTAGTACTTTTCACAGCTGGACAGGAGGATTGCTATATTTGAAAGTAGTTAATGGATTTTTATTAGAACTTTACTTTTTAAAGGCACAGCACCATGATTTGGAGATCTTTTTAAAGGTCCTAGTAAGCAAGTGAGCATGATATTTACACTTCTTGCATATATTTTCTTGCTTCTACTTTCTAAGTCTGCGTAAAAAAAATACATTCATTTAATATGACCACAATAAGTCTTTAAAAACAGAATGAAGAGTGTTATCGCTTGTGAGAGAATAATCAATACTAGAACAGGTCATTAAAACTAGTAAGTAATGTTCTAGTAATATATAATCTGATAATCAAGTTCTAAAAAAAGTTTAAATTTATAATAAAAAATTAATACTCTGTATTGCAAGATGTTTGCATGAAGTGGATATATGGAGCAAAGAATAACGAAATGTACTATTGTCAAATAATATCAAGATAAATATGTTTGCTTTTAGAAAATAGTCTTTCAGAATATTGTATTTCTTCTTCATTGTAAAATATTGACTCATATTCCATCAGGGTAAGAGCCAAATCAGATATCCAAGCAAGGGTTTTTTTCCATCTTTAATTTCTAAGACCTTCTAACTCTTTCTCAATCCATAGTTCAAATGAAATTACTAGGGTCCAACTACTAATGGAAGGAGGGGGAAAAGAGTGTAACTAAGCAAAGGTCTCTCAAACAAGGATGTGTCATCACTCATGAAAGTGGGGTATACATGTTAGAATACTAAGATAATTCTAAACATTCCTTGCAGATTTTTCCATTCCTCTGAATCATGTATTTGAAGAAACTTACCTAGCAATAGGCACCTAAGAAATATATCTAAGATTACAAGAACTCTAAAAATTCATTTACCTATTTCCATTTTACAAGATTAACTTTAAGGTTTGTGGAATCTGTGGTAGAATGGTGCTTACAAATGTTTTCAAACTGGCAGTGCCTGCAAGCATTTCAGGCATCCTGCTTCAAAACAGAAAGCTTCCTGGGGAGGTCAGGCTAGGAAAGGAAGGGAGGGAGTCAGCCAACAGTTTTCACCCTGAAAGCAACTCACACAACTCTGTGTTCTATGTTTGGAATTTGTACTGAGTAGCATAAATCTTCTCGCTACTGATTGGTCTGCCAAATAAAGGTTAGCAGATCGGCATTCTTACTACTTTACCATAAAATCAGAAACTCATGATAAAAATTATGATCTACATGAAATCATACGTTCTTCACTGCCACCATTCCAGGAGAGCTAACAGCATGCAAAAAATCTCCTAAAAATGGCAACGTGCTTTCTGTTATTAATGCCTTTTAATGAACAGATGACTAATTTTAGCATTATCTGTGTTTCCATCAAACTGTAATTCTAGTTAACTCAGCAATAAAAATGATAGATCTAACTGATGTATAAGCATCACTAAAACTTTGCTTTTAAATACACTATCTTACACACACAGAGCTTACCTATAAAATGCTAAATACCCATTTCCCTAAGAGAAAGCTGATAGATAGCTAATTTTTATTCTTTTAAACGTATATAATTGACATTGTCTATAAAATATCCAACCCTGTGGGCAATACAAATTTTAGATACCTGAAAGAACAGTGAAGTAACAAGTGACTCACAGTGAGCCTGATAGATATTAGAAAAAGAAACTCGATGCCAAAAAGTGTTACCCCAGAGAACTAGGACACAAGTGTATCTAGTAATTAAAATCCTTATTGCCACACCAGACAACTTTCAGGATGATGTGTTCTGATGGGTTTTCATTTCCAGCTGTTTCATCAGCTCAAACCAGTGTCCTTTTCTTAGACATACAACCCTAAATTGTCAAAGTGTTGTGCAGGGATTTAGCCGTGTGACTCCCATTAACATCAATAAGAGTCGCGCAGCTAAATCCACGCGCTGTGCTTTGAAAATTTACCCCACAGTGTACATCCCAGGGTGCTGAAAGGATTAAAGTATTATATAGTAAATTCCCTCTCTGAGGTGCAGAAAATAAACAGAACTCTTCTGGTTTGTTCTAAAAGGCTATCTGTGCATGACTGCTGTGTGTGCTTCTGAACTTAGAAAGGTCTATAAAATATTAGAAATCCAAACAGAAGCTTGTAAGATACTTTGTATACAGTAAAGCAGTTTTGCAAGAGCAACTTAACAACGGAAAACCTCTGAGTTCCCTCTTTATTTAAAAGCATGACTCCTATACCATGTCCACTAGGCAAAATCTTCCCCTCTATCCTGAGAGACAGTGCATTCAGTCACATCCCACTGAAGGACCATCATAGCCCCCTTGGTCCCAGAATGTAAAGCTATAATGTTGTATTTATCTCAACTCCAAACTCCCTGATCACCCAAACTGTTTGTTGGCTCACACTTTGTCTCGATTCTAATGTGAGTCAATGAGTTCATTCAATGAGGAAGCTCAAGCAGTCAAGGTAGGGAGAACATAAGGAGGGAAGGACAAAGGTGGAGAATTGCCCTGAAGCTGATCCTTACTGTTATAAGCAGTGTGGATCTGTGTGTGGCTCACCTCCACTTCTCCAGAGATAATCATCTGGCAGGCCTGCATCTTCTCCTCGTGCTCTAACCCAATTGCCTTTGCCTTCATGTCCCACCACCGATAGAGACAAGTCCTGCTACAGACAAGTCAGTCATGACATAAAGATGAGAAAAGCCTCTTCTGTGTGGGTTAGCCAGTATGCCCATGGCTGTCCCCACTGAAGAACAACATGGATGCAATCAATAAACCACAGGTAAATTGTGGCAGATGGCATGCGTACACATAGTTTGAACCCAGCAGTAGTTCAAACTTAAGACTGTGTTCAGATCACCTCTACCAAGGGCTGTAATAATGTAGTGAGGGAAAGACAGAATGCTTCTATCCCAAAAGTACCTGTATCAGGCATTTACTGGCAAAAGCTACATGTCATTGTACTGTCATCAAGTGAGGAACATAAAGGTCTCAAAAGTCTATCTATCTGCTGTGTATATTGGGCAGATTTCCAGTAGGTTTTGATAATAAGGTGGCAAAAGCTGTTTTGCCATCTTGTGGGATGTTCACTCTGATGCATTATCTCAGAGATCTCCATTACCTTATAGAAGTGAAAAAAAGCTATCATCTGCAACATATGTTGACATCAACTGAAATTAAAATTGAGACTATGACAGTTAAGAATGGGAGCTGGGCAACTTGGCTGTGATGCAGAACGAAATGTAGAAATTTTTGTAATTAAAGCTGACACACAGCTAGTGGACACAAAAGAGTAGGAACTAGTCTATACTGAGAGGATGTCTCTTGGCCTTCATATGGAAAACAATTGCAAAAAGAGGAAAAAGTTATCACAAGTGGTTAATTTGTCCTATTACCTTTCATTTCTCCTATTTTTTTATTGATTAAAATTGGAAATTAAGAATTCTACCTCTAATGAATCATAATACTGATATTCAATTATATCAGGTCTTCCCTTTGAAATATCAGAAATGACTTTTTTCCCCCCAAAGAACAAAAGTAAAGTCTAAAGAATCATATTTCCCTGTTTTTACATACCATCTAGGTTTCTTTTTCTTTAAGACAAATCTGTTTCAAAGGCTTTATATCCTGAATGCAAGCAGTAGATCTATATATAAAAACCAAATCCACAAAAGGGATTTTTGGACTCGATGATCCAACTTCAGATATTCTATGATAATCTATGATAAAAGATATGAACAAAAGCTGCCTTGGAGACACTGAAAAACTTTACCTGAGGTTTCTGTCTGCCAATAGGTGGCAGAGCCTGTCCTGTGGAGAAAGTTGGAGGCCTTCTACAAGTTGGCCAGTCATAGAGCTCACAGGCGAAGGGACTCTTCATTTGCTGCCGTCTGTGGCTCAATGGCTTTGATTTCCGTAGCAGCAGTTCCATTGGATCCGGGGATTTTCTGAATGGCGAATTGTATATGCCTGCAATCTGAGCAGAAGATGGGGTTATCTTTGACTTCAACTAACTTAAAACTCATTCTTGCATTTATTCTATAAATCAAACCAATTAAAAAACCCTATATAATAAACAAAGTTTCTGACGACTACTGACATGGGATAGACCTATAGTTTAAATGCATCCCTGGGCATTGCATTACAGTTACAAAAGGGTTTAAATAGGATAATGCAACGCATAATCTGGATTTCAGCCCTTCAAATGGGGGTAACTTTCATTTTATGGAAGGAAGATCTTCCTGTATCTCAAACCCATGTTTTCATTCAGTCACATTCAATCTTTCACTTTCCACAGCAGTAGTCAAAGAAACATGCCAATTTTCCCTTAAAAAATAATTAAAAGTGTACAAATTTGCATCTAGTTTTAAAGGCAAACTATTATAGTCATTTTGAAATTTAAAGTTTAATTTGAATTCCAGTTTAAATTCCTATACACAATAGGAACAAAAATATATTACCTATTATTTCCAAACACATACTTAAACAGTAAAATAAATGCTTATGCAAGTGAACATAACTGATGTCCCTTTAAACTCTGTGCTAGCTGACTCACAATGTGGACTAAGAGAGTGGCAACTGCAGCATTTTTAAAAGTAAAACTGAGTGATTAGTTAAGGGGAAATACAAGAAAATTTATGGACTACCAAAACCAGTAATTACTTCTTTACAACAAAATGTTCACATTAAATTCCTTTAACTATTCAAATGTATTTAGTTTTAATAGTATAAAACTTGTGAAAAACAAAAATTTAGGAAAAAAACCTCTGATTTGTGAATTAAGCTGAAAGATTCATTCTTCACTGATTTTGATATTTCATTTTTTCAGGATACATCATTAATTGCATCACTAGTGTGATCTAATATAACAATTACTAATATAAGGCATACATTTCAAGTTCTGAACTAGTAAACTATGTCATTAACAATGTGTGAATATCTGGCAAGTCAAAATCATGTGACAGGCTGTTCCCAAATCATTCCTAGAAATGTAGGGATTTTATCAGTTGTATATAAACAATTCTCAAATAGACATACGTGAGTTTACTGAATTAATTATGAACTGTTAAACATGAGAATTCCTATACCATATTACACAAAGCCACTAAATCTCCTATAAAACAGATGATATATGCTTAAAATACACCTGGCAAAAATTAATTTAAAGATACTGAGTTGCTTTAAGGATAATTATATTTTCTACAACAGTATACTCAGAATATTCTTAAGACTTTTAAAGTAGATTTGCTCAGTTAAAATACATTGCTTTTATTGTAATTTTAATTGCTAAGAAGTAGTGAACAAAAGTAGTAGGAAAAGAAATCAGTTTCATGATGTGGGGAAAGGTAAGGAAAAGAGTAAATGTTTAAAATCTTGCATTTCTCCTTTGGAACACTACTGAGGACCCATGAGAAAACTAAGTAGAGCATCAGCCTCCTCATAAAGTATTAATCTCTTGGGCCTGAGAGGACTGAACACTCCCCAATTAGCTCTAATGCATTTTTCATTAACATATCCTACTGGGAAGTTCTAATTTCTTGTGTCAAAACAGTTAAATAAAGCCCATATAAAACTTACTGTTTAATGGACAAAAATATTCAGAGATGGTAGCTCATTCAAAATATTGTTGGGCTATTCAAAATTTTATGGGCTATATTCTTCAGCTCTGTAAGTGATCTGGCCCTAATGACAATTTATTTTGGCCCTCTGTTATATGTTCCCCTCTTAGAGCAAACCCTATAAACTGTTCCACTACACTATCAGTCTAAATGTGTAATGGGAAAGGGGACATGAATAGAGATAAGTGGTAAAAACATATGTATGCCAAAGAGCCATGGGTTGTTCCTTCAGCTCTTCAGGTTGCCAAACTAAAATGGCAGGGATCCATGCTTCAAATAGCAGGCAAGCAGAATCACTGGAGTGAATACAAAATTGCAGGTCCATCTGTATGATCTGTAAAATCCAGCTGCTTCTTAAAAGTTTGGTTCTACAAGTCTGACTCTTACTCACATAAACATGAAGTTAAGATTCTCCTAATGCTGTTATTATTTTTGTAGTATTTCATACATTGTCCTATTGCAATTTTCTTATCAGCCCAGTACATTTTTACTTACGAATGCTCGGTGACCTGTAAAGCACTACACGGACACTGCTCATTGTATTGTTACTTTATCTCTCCACCCATTCCTACGCCATCTACGTTCAGCTGTTGTACCCTGCCTAATGTGGAGACTGTGCGTTCTAGCCATGCCATGTGTCTGCAGAGGTCCCCAGCTAGTGGGAGAGATACCTCTCTCTCACGGTACGTCTGTGACACACCTAGTTTATAGAAAACTACAATGTCACTGAAAATATAGAAGTAAAACATCTCCATGTGCACTACTGAGAATCAGAATGATCTAGAGTAAATCATAATGGCATAATAACGACTCTCTGAAGTTGGCAGGCACAGGTTTGTTGATCAGTAGCAAATCCTCATCAGGGCTGCATCTGCCCAAAATTTACACCCCTTTTTAAGCCTTTTCTTTAAAAAAGAAAATTAAAAAAAAAAGCTGAAGAACAAATTGGGTAGGAAATTTTAACAAAAAAAAATTTAGTTTATTTCAATCTACATAGCACAGGTTTGTTTTTTGGTTTTTGTTTCCCCAAAGTGGAAAAATACAACATCTTAAATAATTTAAACATTTTTCCTCTGAAGAATTACAGGCAAGAATAACTTTAAAGTGATGTGCTGTCTGGTGTATAAGAAATGGCATTGCTTCTGTTAGTCATACTTAGAGCAAGTATAAATGGCTCCATGAGTATAACGGCTTTCTGAAACTGCATTTTGCAATCTATATTGAGATACGATGTATAGTCTACTTGACATTTCTTTGTTTAAATGTTTGGCAGTAGAAAAAACTATAGTTCATAAAGGGTTCAAACACTATGAGATGCTGCTGAGTATCTCAAGGTGCACAAATAGGATTAGCTTTTAGCACTTTTAATGACAACAAAATTAGCCATAATAGGTGTGACAATCCATTGATTCAGTGTCTTTTGAATTATTATTGCTGAAAAAGTGTCTTAACAAAGAGCCATATTTTGTTCTTTTTTTACATACTATCAGGTTAAACGTACAGATAGTGTATGAACCATGAAAACGGATTTGGAGTTTAGTGAGGCCAGTTGGACACTTTAAAAACTGTTGCTTCTTCTACAGCTGAAATTCTGTAAGATCTGGGTCAAAATTTATTATGAAGTGCATTTTTAAATAATAATTTTTCAAGCAATCCTTGTTAATTGCCTTACATTTTAATTATATATGTTCAAGTATTCAAACAGACAGATAGCAGAGAAATCAGCTGAGTTAGTATCTAGATAGATAAAATTAATACTAATTTACTCTAAATTCCCCAAGGTTTGTGCTAAGGTTTTAGGCCTAGATTTAAAATTGGCAAAGTTTCGTAGGAGAGAAAAGGGGATGAGTTTGATTCTACTTTCTAGTTCAGACCAATCTCTGGCAAAATTGCTTCCATTCATTTTTAAATATCTCTGCAAATCAGAGTCTTATTTTTGTAATTTCTGGCACATGTGCTGTGTGCTAATGGATGCCCTATTCACTCTATCCTCTGCAGGGAGCTGGCAGTCTGCAGAAATCTAAGAATCTGGAGGATCAAAGCCTTTGGTACTTAATAAATTTGCATAACTTCTTGAGACTAGTACAATGTGTTAAAAGCATTACTTCATCTTTTCCCTACTTTATACAATATTCTCTCAACTCCAAAACCATTGTAGTTACCACTGCATTTTCAATGGTAGAAGAGTATCTGTCTTGAGATATTTTCTCATATTTTGATTCCAATATTTTCCCCACCTTTAGTCCGTAAGAAAATATGTTACCCTCCAAAATATTATGATAGGTTACAAAAAGTACCTTTTGTCTGCAGGGAGAATGACACATTTTTCTGTACCCATGTTCTTCACAACTAAGAAGGGCCTCCGTCAAAGACAGCTTTCTGGGACTTCATTTCCAGGAACAATTTTCTAAAGTGACAAACACTATGGGGAAATCTGTGCTAAGTGTTAAAGAACCTACAACTGAGTTATTTGCAGTACTGTCATGCTAACTTCCACCTCAATAAGACCAAAGAAATCTCAGGAGGGGACTCTGCTAATAGCTTCTTACTGACCTCCTTGCATCAGGCCCTTCTGGTGAATGGTGGCCCAGTGGTGAATATGGCAAATGAGGTGTGAAAGCACAGATATTTTTTTTTTAAGACTACGGTTCTGACTTGTCAGGGAAAATAAAAAAAAAGAGAGAAATGAGTTATACAATAGATATATTTTTCCCCTAGAATTCTCTGCCTCAGACCTTCCATCATGGAAACCCAAGCATGACCTGGAATATTAATTGTGTCAGGTCAAGCATACTGGCAAATGTACCATTTGTTACCCAGTCATCCTTAGCATTACATTAATATTTTGAATCATTTTGCATTTCTAACACTCTATCATTTAGTTTCCTCCCAATTATTTTCTTATCTTTATAATTAATGGTGGCATATAAAAAAAGAAAAAAAATCATAAGAAAACAAATATTAATGAACATCAGCAAAGAAAAGATTTGTTGAGGGTTTTTTTATATTCTGTATTGCTTCCACCTCTAATCCTATATTTAGTCTATGCTGTAGAATATCCATTTTTGTCTTTTCCTGTTTATCATTTCTATACAGAGAGACTTAACTGTTTTTTCCCAGAATACAACAAAGAAATTATTAAGGAGCTTGCCTTGAAGGCAACGATGGAAGAGAGCAGCAAAAGAAATAGAAAGAAGGAAGGAAGAAAGGAAAGAAAAAGATGCAGGTAGAAAGGGAAAGACAAGGCTGTGTTGATTATGCTGCATAGTTCCTCAGAAAAGATCGGTGATCCCAAGCAGTATAATAAAAAGTGAACAGTTTCAGATGCTGCAATTTTTATTTATGAATGAATTATTTCTTATTCTTCTTTCTTATTTCTTGACTGAGATTTTAAAGTCTACATATAAAATTCCAAACAAAATATGCCCTAACAAATACAGTGTAGCTGCTGCACTGAAAATAATTACACACATGCAAAATCAAAAATCGATGAAGTTGAGCTGAAGATAAAATGTAAGCATGAAGTCAATACAAAGTGTACCCTCATATCTGTAAAATATTTTTTACTGTAATTTAACTAAACAATAATAAAGGTATGCTCTATTTTAATTACTTTTCCATATCAACTCTGAAAGTCTGAAATAATCAACATATATCATGAATATAAATGTTTCATTTAACAGTCATTTAATCTTGAAAAAAATAGCTTGAGGGAGGAAGCCTTTGCAAGTGATTGTCACAGTAAGAACCTAAATACAGTCCTACTTTCTCATTCTAGTCTTTTAATGAGGAGTTAAACAAGAAGGAAAAGACTTCAACAAAATAGGGACTTAACTTGAAAATCCTTTTTTTCTCTACTGTAATTTGTAAAAAAACTAAGCAAGCTGAGAGGAGAGGTAAGATATCTTTAAAAGCCATAAAAGTAAAAGCATGAAGGAGAGCTG
Source organism: Gymnogyps californianus (assembly GCF_018139145.2). Classification (NCBI taxonomy): domain Eukaryota; kingdom Metazoa; phylum Chordata; class Aves; order Accipitriformes; family Cathartidae; genus Gymnogyps; species Gymnogyps californianus. The sequence goes on from NC_059473.1 coordinate 22,914,355, forward strand.
TGAATGAAATATTTGCTAGGGATGGGATTGCTGAATCAACACTGACCAGTGCACTTCATCATAATTATCAGGACATACTACTGCCAGGGGATTTATAAAAATCCCACTCAGCAAATAATTGCCCTGCTGTTAGGAGATAGTCGGAGTGTTAACACACTGTCACAGTCCAGCGTTTAGTAAGATATTCAACATTCAATTACTCTTGCTGAGAACTAAAAGGAAACATGATCATTTCTCAGCTACTGCAGTTATACTTCCACATGAATTCCAGTGAACAATCTTGTTAATCCCCAGATATAGTTTCTCTAGGAGGTAAAAGAAAAAACTTAGAACATTAATGATTCACAAGGAAAAAATGTGTTTATATGATGCTGCAACCATGTCTGTAAAAGAAAAGGAATTTAAAACTTCTAAATAACTAGTTTACTACAGACTGTCAGAATATTCCGTATGTAGTGAAAATAAAAGGATAATATCTTTAATATGAAATTTATTGGGGAAAGAGCCATCTATAAAAATTCTGCAAATACTGTTCTAGCAACAAGTATAATAAAACTATATCCATGAACTCAAATTTGAAACATCAAAATATTTAAGCCACATTAGAATGTATTCTACTAGGAATAATCTGTGATTTTTTAAACTAATATGAACACATTTTTATATTAACAATTAAGCAATATAGTGTAAACTTTATTCAGATATTGGAAAAATACCATAGTGTGGTTCAACATTCCAATTCGAGACAAAATTTCCTTACCATGGCTGACAATAGGAAAAATGTCACCCAGCTTTATAAACGTAGATTCAGTTCTCACTGAGCTAATGCTACTCCTTAGGCCTGATCCTGTAATCCATGTAAAAATATACTCTCAGGAATTTCATCTAAATAAGAATTGGAGGACCTAGAATGTTATTCTACCTAAGGTATTTTAGCTTCGTTTGAGACACTGCTTTTATGCAGACTGAAGAATTCATAAATGAGTGATGAGTAGCGTATATTCTTTCAAGTGGGATTAATTACCTGTCTTCTGCTTAATATATATTCTGTTTAAACAGAGTAATAGAAGCATTAATTATTGTTATTCTGCCTTCAGATTGTAAAGCTTGGTTCAGTCCTTTTTATCTGTGAAATGTTTGCTTGATATCAAAACAATAGTGCAATCATGTTTAAAATGCACTTCTATGAGTAAACCAGGCTGCAATTTTATAGACTATACAATGAGGTGTTAAGGAAACATTCAAGTCCGGTATCCTGGCCACAGACCATAAAATCAACCTCTAAACCTGCACAGGCACTAAGTTCAATTGCAGGAAACAAAACTGTAATTGAGTCTCCAAACAGATACCAACTGCTTGGGTATTTAGGCAACAAGACAAAATAGAAACAAGCTCTCAGTTTAATGCATGGATCATTGTGGCACAATATCCAAAACACAGCAGCCCAGCAAATGCAGAGGCATCCCAAAAATGTATCCACCTTTAATTGATTCTCTCTCTGACTGAGGCTTACTCTGTCATATCTAATTCTTATGCAGGCTCTTGATGACTTGACTAGATCAGGGACAATAACTTGAATGAGTGAGTAGTGGCATAGGAAACAATACTCTTATGATCAAGACACAAAACAGAGACAGAGCATTCAAAGTTCTCTTACTGACTTCTCATATGACTTCTAACTGATTTCAAAACAAGCAGAAAAATACATTTTAACTTGCTTAACGACTTTATTTTAAAAACAGGAATGGGAAATTCCATTACTGTTATCATTTTTTCTTTAAGAAGTGCTGGGGTGAGTGGGGGACCACGTACAAATTATAGGAATCTCTGAAAACCAACCTGTTTCTACAACCACCCTGTATAAATGAGAATTAAAGAGCTTAGTCTGAAGAATAATCTCTGAAGGTGATTTTATTCTTCCACGTCTAAATAACTGTATGCGAACACACAGAGAGTATTTCCTTGCTTCACAGGGTTATTTTGAGGCTAAAATTATTTATGCTTGTGAGAAGTTTTCAGAGTCTTAAAACACTTATTTAACTGCATGACATTATTTACACCTTTAAAATTAAAATGCCATCTACTGTCATTGTCATAATGGAAAAGATCAGCTTTGTAAAAAAAATCAACTCGAAATTCACTCCTTTTCTCACTGGATTGAGAAAAATCCTTGTAATTATACCATTTAGTATCTTAGAATTTGTAACACCAGAAGTTACCTACAACAATATATCAGAAGACAGGAGAAGCTCTTCTTAACAGATAGAGATGGAAATCATACGGAAATTTCCTTTGTTAACGAAATAATTGCTAAATAGAGAATTCATTCGCTTCTCCAAAAATATGTGCAACTAAACAATGTAACATTTCATTGCTTTTCATTGTTTCTTGCATCTGTTGCATTGTGCTTACATGTGAATCTTCCCTCACAGACATATATTCTGACAGATTTATTAAACAATTTGCTGTAGTAAACCTATAGGATTAGACAATGACTAAAAACTCGAAAAGTGGCAGTATGTTTAACAAAGCAGTCTTCAAATGAGACCAGTAAACAATGAGGTGAAGGTTTAATGAACAGTCATAGTATTGTATACAGGAAAGAATAAAGAAGAGGGAACAGAACCATGTTAGTCAGATTAGTAAATGTAGTCAGAAATGAGTAGAAAAGAATGATGTAGTAAGAAAAAATGAAAAGAAAACAATTTTATTTAAAAATTGTTGAAATAGAAAAACTGAAAGCAAAGAAAACAATAGATGGGGGAAGATATACAGTTTTCATGATGTCTGTTGCAGGACAGACACAATTCCCAAATTAACAGTATATATTAGATACTAAACAAAAGCACTGAATATTGAATAAACTGTGCAAGTTAATGAAAGAACTTTACCATTATACTATTCACTTGCCTAAGAGCTGAAAAACAAAAGAATTGGTGTGTACATCACTCATCTTGAAGTCTCATTAAAGCAAGGATACCATCAGTGCCACTTCTTAATCAACAGGAAGATTTGCTGTTGAGAAATGTACGGTATTTTATCTTCATGACTTCTCCCATGCCATTCCTAACCTCCCTCTTCTTATGCACTTATCTCTTATTTAGCATGTACTTCTTCTGATATAATAGTTTCAAAAATTACCTGAGCAAGACTGTACATCACATCAAACTTGTATAAACACCAGATGGACTACTACACATCAACCAAATTTATCCCAGTAACAATTTCAGGGATGTCAGTGGAGTTCCACTCTGTGCAAGTCTGTGTGAATGTGGCTCTGCATGTGAGCTATTTAGTTGATATTTGCACTACATTGTAATTTCCTTGCAATATAGATTCTTTCTTAAATGCATGTACCACATCATACACAAAGCCAACATTCAATATATAACTCACTCTTACCAGTTTTCTGACCCTGCAGCTATCCAGCCCTCTTGCTACCCCAATTGACAGTAATACACAAAATGTGGTCGTGTTTTTCTAAGATCTCAGCATGTACACTTTTGATAGATCACACAGCTTGTCCTTTAAACTCTGCCAGTAATCCTACCCACAGGAGTTGAGCAAGAAGTTTGTTGTCTAGAAAAAATCCACACAAATAGAGATTATGCAATTCAGATGCTGAAAAAGACAGTGTAAGTACAGGGACCTTCTAGCTAGTGACTAATGCTAGATGACTAATGCTAGATGCAGAGATGCTAAATGCTGTAATACATGGTAGATACAGAGATGCCACTATGCTATAATAACATATGCTTAGTATGAGTGACACAGCTAGTAACAAGCTATTTAGAAGAAGCTCTGAGAAATATGGCCATGTCTACATGGATATGCCTTTAAAAACTGAGCTTGCATAGTATCAATCACAAACCAGCACTCAGACTTTACATCTTGTTGTGTGTTGAGCTCTTTCTAATGACAGACGATTTTTCAGTGTAAACTCTTTCTCATTTCTTTGCAGTTATCCAGTTATCAAACAAACTGAAATGATTTTATAATAAGCAGCCTTTAGGAAAAACAGAGTTTGCAATACTGTCACAGAAAATGCTTAAAATTATTAAATTTGTTCTATTTTTAAGTTAATTCACTCACTACCTTTAAAAATAGGATGCAAATATCTTCTTTTCCGGGAATTGTGGCAAAAGGAGAAATTATTGGTTTCTGTTGGAAGCACTTTCACTTGCCAGTTGTGCTAGAATGAGACTTATGAGAAGCGTGAATGGGCAGGAAGTACTGTTCACTGACACTGGGGAGAAATATATTTGAAATGGTGCACAGCCATCTATTTCTTATAGGAGGTAGGTTATGGTGTCAACAGATAGCACTTCCCCACCCTCTTCCCATCGCTCCGTAACCTACGGAATTACCCTTTTCTGGGCATGAAGATCACCACACTTGCCATCTTAGTTTTGGCTTTGATTGTACTTGCCCTCTCTAGGGAGACAACCACCCCTTCTTAGAGAAAAAGAAAGGCTGATTGAAAAGGATATGAGCAAAACTGGAAAATCTATGGAAGTTGTAAACTTTGTTACTAAATGGTTTTGGCAGAGTGTGCACCACATAGATTCTGGAGGTTTATGCTGGCTTCCAGGACTTGCTTTCACTTTACATCACCATGATACTGTGTTGAGTGGCAGAATTACAGTCCTTAGTGTTCCCCAGGATGAATAATCCAAAGGGCAAGACCTGGGCTCAAATTGTAACAGAATGAAAGATTTTTGATTGTGTGTGCAAATCACTTAAGGGTCATTTTTGGAATTCAGTCCTAGTGGAACTAACCTTCTAGACATAAACATTTTTCTTTGTTCAGGTGCAATGTCTTCCAGAATCACAAACAGCTCAGCTACAGGCTGCTTTCAGTTTACCTTACTTTGTCCTTCTTTTTGACAGAGACATTAAGCAACGTTAACTGAGATTCCTTTCAAGTGAACTGAGATTGTGTGTCTAGTGCCCCATGAGGCACCAGAGTTGAATGATTTTCCTATAGTGAATACCTGTGAATAGACTGATACATCTGGCTTCCAATGTGGAAGTGAATACACGAAGAAGGCTTGCTGATCAAACATACCTGTCACAAGTACTGTAAGAAGGATTTAATGTAAATTAAGAATCCTTTGGAAATAATATTTTATAAAAACAGAACACTGCAGCATGAAGTGCTTTATATACTAATGCTATTTAAATGTAGCTGCAAGCCTGCCTGAGAGCTAGGAAAGCTCACTCTCTCCTCTTTAATTTAAATGGGATTTTATATGGTACAAGCTTTGGAAGGTACTCAGAAATATCTGACTTCTTGGCAGAGAAGTGATGAGTGGATATTAAACACCCATGGATAGGTGGGGATGTTCAGTGATTGGGGCACCTACATTAAAAAAAATTAACCATTTTAGTTCATCTTCAGGAAGTATTAGTACTTATAATGAATGATAATTTCATCCCCTGAATGTTTTAGAGACAGGATAATAAAATTACAACAGTTAAGAGGGAGGAAATAAAATGTAAAAGGTAAGAGCTAATTCATTCTTTATGCCAGCTCAGTCCTTGGCCTTTCCTGAACAGACACTGCCAATAGTAACAAACTATGTAGAATCATTTTTGTGATGTGGACTGTTCACTCTGGACTAAGCTCAAACGACCAAACTTGCAGCCTTGTCTCTTAAACTGTGGATCTGAAGATCAAAGGCCAGAGCTTTATCCACTGAGTCCTCACCTTTGTAAGAATAAAACTGCCAGGTGTCCAGAGACAGAGTGGGTGTCGAACAGTGTCATTTTAGACCAATTGTTTTTCAGGTTCTTACAGGACAGCACATTAGGTTAGAAGCATATTAATCAGTTGTGTCTTCTGAATATTCATTAGCCTGCTCCAGGAAGGATTTTGTGGCTTTTTTTTTTGTCCTCACTTAGAACATTAACACCTGATGTAAGTGCAGTAACTTCAACAGAATTAACTCCTGATTTCCAGTAGTGTAAAAAGGGGACACACAGAGTCAGTGTAATGTTTATGAATTGCCATCTCTGTTGACAGGAAAAATGTAATAAAAAAATACCTTAGCATTGAATAGAATTTGAATTTAAAATATTTTACTCTATGAACTGTCAAACATGAAATAATGACTGATACAATTGATACAAGTGAATACAATTTTAAGTTCTACGATAACTACAGAAAATGAAAACGAAACTGGCCTGAAAAACAAAAGCTGAGAAGTAACCTTGGGGCATGTTTTTGCTACCTTTATACTCAAAAGCCCTAATCCAGAGTCCACAGAAGTTTGCCAAATGACTCCCATTACCCTAAAGTGGAATTGCTTATGGAGTATGGGTGTTACACAGAGAGAGTAAGAATGGAAAAACTTGGTTCTTATTGCTGAAATTAGAACTTTTCCCTGTTACTCACTTGATGGCAACATTTCCTTCCTCCTCACAGAACATTATTCTTAAGGTGTTTTTTTTTTAAATTGTTTTCTATAGTGCTAAACTATTAAAGAGTTATTGTCTCACATGTTTATGTCTCCCTGGATAGGGTTATCTCAGTCAAGACTAGTTCCATTAAAAATACTTCCTTATTTTATAGCACCAGCTATTACATCCCTACAAGTAATCCTTCCCAATGCATTAGTTCAATGGGAATAAATATGGGCAAATATCAGCCACGTATCTAAACACATTAGCCTTGCCTCAACAGGGAGGCGATGACACACTTGAGCAGGCACTGAAAACTGAAGGAACTACCGCAATCCAAAAAGATAACTCATGTCTTGTTACTGGCAGTTACTAAAAGAAATGTCAGAGATTTTGTAACTTTTACAACAAAAAGGGCCTATTATTACACATGGGCTTTGTTCTTTTCTTGCAGCTCTAAATTACCTAGGAGCTTATGAGCAGTATCTGTTCACAAACTGCCAAAGGATATCAGGAGAAATTGTCACCCTGCTAAAGTGGGCTGAAAAGTGACAGACTTTACTGTTGCTTGGAGTGGAAGAGGCAATCCGCAGAACCTCACCAAATTGTGGAGAAAGAATAAAGCACTTTGCAGTTGCATATTCTCCTGTGATGGAATACCAGAGACAGGATATGCTATGAAATGAACATGCTGCAAAACAATACTGCAAGGAGAATGAGTGAACTTGGTCTTCCAAGGAAGCATAATTTGAAAGCTAGTGTTGTGGGCCTCGATCTCTTATCACTCTCCTTCTGTTTAGGTGATTCCTTCTCTGAGTATTAAGAGAGACATGAATTGGAGGAATACAGAGGCAAAAAGCGAACACCTGAATAATCCCAAAATGGAAAGCTCTACACCAAAAAACTACAAGTCCTTCAATTACCGATTGCTGGAAACTGGGAGAGTATTCCTGGCATGTCCGTATATTGCCCCATTGCCCCATTGCCCCATTTTATTCCTCTTCCCTAGGCACATGCTGTTGGCCACTGTCAAAGATAGGATGCTGGGCCAGAGGAGCTTTCAGTCTGACTCAGTCAGATCTTCTAATTGATCAGGGCCCAAAAGAAAGATGATTCTGTATAAAAATCAGGAGTAGGCATACACACACAACTGCATGATTAATTTTTCTCAAGGTCTCAATAGTTAAAGCATTCAGATAGAAAAGAAGATCCCACAGAACAGAGGACCAGTATTAGCTCATCTAATCTCAGCATGATTTATCACAGAGCAGGAAGTCCACGTTTGGAAATGAGGCTGGACTCAGTCCACCACCCAGAGCAATGAGAAGCTTAAGTGATGCATGCATAACATCACATTCTCAATAATGTCAAAATACGTTTTGTAATTGTGTGACAAAGCTCTCAATATTTTGTAGACATTATATCACAAAGAACTTTGGCTTTCTGGACTAGTTGTACATTCATTTTCTCTGACAAAAGGTAAATGTGGTTTATCTGTTTAGAAACAGAAGAAAGTTGGAGAAAAGACAATTAAAATTCTCTTTTACCTCACCCAGTACTGTTTGCTATACGGGAAAAAACTATAGAGTAAATGGAAAAGATCTGTTGCTCTGCTAATTCTCCAATCCTTTTCTCAGTGACAGGAGAAACTGTAATAGTAAAAGGCTTTTTCAGCTGTGGCACTGTGAAGACTCTTTCCGTAGGAATCTTTTCCTGATCTCAATGACTTTACGAGACACACACCACTCTGCTCCTTCCACCACTTCTGCCGCTCTGGGTCCTTTCAGTTACCACTGCCTTCTGCTCCCCACCATGCTGTGGACTTGCAGGTCCTCCACCTGGGCAGCAACAGTAGTGTTAGCAGCAGCTGACACACTTGCTCCCACTCACAGACTCACCTCAGCATTGCCGCTTGCTCTGTCAGCAGATACTTAAACAATACAGATCTGCATTCTAGCTTGATACTGGATCTTTGGATTTAGTTTATTATGTACCTAATTCTAATCATCATTGTAAGACAAAGACCAACTGCAAAATTCGTTGGAAGGTTGGAAATACCAATGACAGGAATCGTGCGACCACGTGTTCCAACAAATGTGGGCTCTTCATACCCACTTTGTAAAAAGTGCCATCAATGTATTCAGAGATTCTATCTTTCATTGACTTTAAAGGCCGTTTGTCAGCACTTTGCAAAGGATGGCCCTTACTACAAACGTCAGCCTTGTGAATATGACAAAGAAAGAGCAGCAGTGAGAATCTATTCAATTATAGTGAATTTTGTTAATACAGAAAGGGAAACTACAGGGATATAGAAGGATAATCTATGTAGGTAAACATGTTTATAATAGAAAACCACATTTAATAAGTAGTTCATTTATTAATGACAACTAAAAAAAAGGATCATTACTACTGTAGTGGAAATAGCATACTGTGTTTATGGACTAATAAAAAAAAATTAATGATTATAAGTTTCATGCCTCAATAAGAAATTACAATGCAGTTCATGATGAAACAGATAAAAACAATGAAAAAATACATCTGCACTGTTATTTCTATTGTGTTACCAATAAGAAATGACAAGAAATATTCTTAACAAAGGCAAAGGTTTGTTAAATATGTACTGCAATTTTTATCATGTTCATCATAAAGTCAGAATTTATCAGACTGTTAAGGTAAAAACAGACAAGGAAAACATTGTTATATATATATATAAATTTTAAAATCTGAAATATAGAGAAACGTATTTTTAAAATGGAATTTAGTTTGGAAGCCCCACAGTTGCCACCTCACAGATTTATTTCTTGCTGTATTTTACAGTGGAATCTCTTGCAACAGCAACCAGTAGGTGGAGCAGACAATATAACTTATCATGTGATAAGAAGGGCATGGACTTGACTGTTGGGCTTTTTTTCATAATTACAGGAATTATGTAGGAGAAATTTCCTTCAAACAAAAGAAGCTCATGTGTGTAAGATGTTACTTGATTAGTTATTGATATTACTGGCATATATAGCAAGTTAATTAAAAGCTCAATATTTCATAACCATGAAGTTTTAGAGCTCATGCTTTATTTCTCCAGACATTATTTGGCAACTAACTTAATTTAAATCAAATAAAAATTTACTGTCTTTTTTCAAGCCCACTCTTATGCCTACAAATAGGGTTATATTTGTGTTGCATGGGTATTACTGGTACTACGGGAAAAAATATGTAGCTGGTTTTTAGTAAAGCAAAAAACTGTTTTGAAGTTGGCAGGATGCATAACATTGTACTTTCACAGAAAGACAGTCAATAATTGTATTATTAATAAAAATTATTAATATATATTAATAACAGCAAATTAACATTACTACTGTTAGTATTATTGATTATGCAAATATCCGAACTTATTTAACTTTCTTTTCTTTAAACTTCTTTGCTAAAATACTAACATTCTTTTATTCAAATGAACTACTTAGTTCTTATGTGGATTAAAATGTTTGTGTAAATGCTATGTATTTCTAGAAGTAGCAATGAGAAATAGTCATATTTGGATAAGTTTCTATGGCAAAATACACTCAGTCAACTGTTTGCAAGCAATACAGGAAAATTGTAAAGTATAGTATAATACCATACATTTTTTATCATCCAATGACTTCCCTGAATTGTCAGTTTCATAGCAATGGTACTGAATACACATAACTCCCTCCCAGAAATGTGGGGAACTGCAGACAAACCAACTTAAACGTAGGTATGCCTATATAATATTTTGTAGGCGGATCAAACTCCTTGTTCCTGAGTTTAAAGCATGCACACACTTATTCTGTCCATATTTTGAGCTGACTAGGAGCTGTGTAACTGCATTAATTCTTGAGCTAATATACCGTGGCTCTCAACAGGTCTAATTAGTTTGGGTTCAGCCCCATGTTATAGCTCCAGATTGGCTTGGAAAGTAATCAAAACAAGCTCACATCTGTCTATATAAGACTATGTGTATATACCTGGTACCCGTAACAACAAATAATGCATACTAATTCAGAGTTTGATATCCATTTCTTCCTCTTTTTTTTTTTTCTTTATAAAGGTAACAGTTTATGGAAGAAATAAATGCTTGAATAGCAAGTTCATGAAAAAGACAAAACATGTTGACTTCATCATAGGCGATGCTATTATATACACACTAGACACCCCTGTACATTCATGACACTAGCATTCTTAAGTTTTACTTTTTGAAATGTAAAACAATGCTAGCAGTTAGGAATGGGCACAACCTTACATATATATATATAATCTGTGGAATAAGAAGAGCAAATTCTGCAATCAATACAGGATTCATAGACTTTAAGGCCAGAAAGGATCACTGTATCATCTGCTACATTGTGCAATTCTACAATGTTTGATCATCTCCCTGTTTAACTTGTAACACACTTCTGAGATGGGTTTCTCGGCTTCAGCTTGTAGGGAGTGGAGAATGGAATGTGACATGCCTTTTTTTACTAAAATTGAGGAGCAACAACTCCTTAATTCCTTTCTATCAATAAGCAAACACCCTTTTCTCATCCTTTTTACCTGTAGTAAAACAAAAAGATTCGAAACTATAGGTTATATTTGAAACAATTATTGCAAATACAGATTTTGCAACGCTGTCCATATAACCTGCCTGAACATCTGCAGCCTTGATGCATGAGGTGGCTCAGCTCCATCATTGCACCTCGCTATGCATGGCAGGAAGGGGAGGAGATTGTAGCAAACTTTAGCAGATCATCTCTACAACTTATTGGGCTTTAGTTAATACATGACTCTACAATAAGTCCAGCTCATCAAGCTCCTCTCTTCATTTGCTATGCCCCCTGCTTACAAATTATATTTTTTCCTTAACTCACTCAAAAGTGTTGACTTTTGCTGCCTGTTTCTACTGAGACATGAATGGACCTTGCTCAGTAATCCAATTAACTATCCTTTGAAGGCAGCAAGACGCAGCTGTAGTCAGATCAGAAGACCAGGCATATACAGAGTAAAATGTCAGACACAGAGCATCAAACCAGTATATTCTGCACTGAAATAATTTGCCCTGTATCTTAGAAAGATATCAAATTCTATAACTATGTGCAATTGCGGAATACAGATTTTGATTGCCATAAGTAGTTTAGTTCATATACATCTTTGCTGGTTTTCAGGTTGTCTGTAGGTGTGGCACTGATTTACACTCCTTCATGTTTCAAAATACTACATGCAAAAGAAGATGGTTCTCGGAGCACAGTTCTGTGATAAAGGAAAAATTCTGTGGGCTCTGAGCCCCAGTATTCACAAACCATCTCAGCAAACAAAACCAAGCATATTTTTGTTCTGCAAAACACTGCTAGCTAAATTCTAATTCTGTAAAATTAGAAACCCAAATCCATCAGAACATAATAGTTACTGCTGCCCTCTACCAGCAGTCCTCCAGGCAGATGGCTGAAATGAGGCACTACTTGCCATTCCTTAAAAACGTGTTACAGCTTGCTAAACCAGTATCATCAGAAGTGAACTAAGTTTACTAAAATCTTTTTAGACTACAGGTCACTCAATGTCTCTAACCAGACAATTTTTATACTCCAGGTAAACATATTAATGTTTATGCATTTGTTTACTTAAATTGTTCTGTTCAAAACAAGAATTCCCCATTTTCTACAGTTTAAAACAATATAAAAACACTGCGCAGATTATTCTTCATATTCTAGATCTACATCTGGACAAATCAATTATTGTGAGCTAATTTCAGTTATTAACTAGCTCCCCTGTCTAAAAGCCACTCAGAAAACTTTTTATGCTATTTTTTACTAATATTTTACTATGTTTTTATTTTTGCAAATAAAATTACTTAAATTTGATTTACAAATTGAGTTTTTATAACTGATATCCAGTTGATTAAACTATATTTCCATTTCTTGGATAGATCACAAATGATTCCCAAACAGAGGGAAAGATTAAATAATTAATCAGTCACTAAGTGTCATGGTATTTTTCCTGCATTCTTTAGGATTAACAGTTCTTACACACAGGTTATAATTAGCAACCTATGAAAAGCAAGCATTTAGTTCATACTAGCATACCCTGATTGCACATTAATTCCTTATTCATTTGAAGAACAACCAGTCACCAAACATTTATGGACACAAAATCTTTTTTTTTTTACAAAAGTTCACAAAAGGGGACTAAAAAAAAGGCAAACCCATAAGCTTTACCAATCATATCAATTTTGTATAAGATATATCTACTGCCATATTCACCTGTCTGTAAAGCAGCTTACGTAAGAAAGCTTGAAAAAATATACCACTTTTATCAATACAAAACAAATTAATCCGTAAATATTTAAAATTTATGAGGCATTTCTAGGTGAAAACAATCATGCTAAATAAGCTGATTCAGGCAGTTCTAGGAAAAGCTTTAGCTGAAAACCTGCATTTACAATCTATCCTAGAAACAAGAAGAACATAGCACCAATCCAAGCATTAGCTCAATTAAAAAAAGGAAAAAAAATGAAATCCCTTCTCAGCTTAATAACTTGTTAGTTCTTGACAAGTGCAACAACACAACAATAAGCCAGTCAAAATGAGTTTTTAAAGCGAGGTTATGCCCTTCGTGTTGTGTTATCACAGTGGCAGATCAAACTGCTGACTTGGACTCTTTCTGCCAGCAGTGCTGATGCTGCCTCTATGAAGCTGCTGTCACAGAATAGTCATGGTACCTGCTCTTGCCTATAGAAAAGCACTAAATTGAACTCGAAGTAGTGTCTTTGTGATATCTTTTCAACAAGTCATGTCCCATTCAGCCTGCTAGTTTATCTCTGTCAGGCTGGGGGCCCAAGTGGTTTGCATGAGCTGTCAGGGACAGGTACACCAACCTGCTCAGTGCTAAGGAGGTAATGCATCTTTCGGGCTTGGTATTTCTTTTCCTTTTCTTTCTTTTCTTGGTCTTTCCTTTTCTTTTCATTTTCCTTCATTTCTGTGTACTCTTGGAGTTCACTCCTGTAATAACATAAGTCTGCTAATTATATTACAACAATAAAAGACGTGCTAATGTTTTATTTTACTTTAACCCTTTTACAGCTTCACAGTGTTCTGCTATCATGTATTAGCAGTATACTGACACCACTGGAATACAAAATTACAGTTCGTTCAGTTCCACAGCAGCAGGATTCTACATCGATATAACTGTGAAGAGACAGGATTAAAATGATAAAAACTATAAACAGTATATTAGTTCATATTGTTTACTCCTTTGAAGACTATGTCAACCTACGTATTTTTATAGCTTGATAAAATGGCATTCATAGATGTCCTTTTTTTGTCTCTAAAAGTCTTTTTAGTTTGAATTTCTTTAAGCAGAAGTTATTATAATTTAGTGATTTTCCTGCAAATGGTTTCAAAATAAAAGTTGTTCACTTATGTTTCAGCTAGTGCCTTGCAACACCTCCTTCTGATCTGCAACCAGGGGAGACCTTATGGAATGAGAGAGGATAGTAGACACAGGATAAGAGTTGACATCCACTCCTAGATCCTTAAGCCTTTTGTAAGGTTGAGAATGTAGGCATAAAGAAGAACTGGATGTAAACCTTTTATCCATCCTTAAGAGGAGTTTCCATAGCATTAGGCTTCTTGGACAGGTCACTTTCTACTCTGGTCTGATAGCAATGGTACAGGTCACCACAAGAAACAAGAACATAACTGCCTCATGAGCCACTGCATGACAGAGGTTTGCAAACACATAGTGTCATCTAAATGGGTGGGTCTGTGTATTCAACAGGTCACAGAAAATTCTTTCATTGTAAAAGAAATAAGGAACTGTACCTAATACCAGCTCTCGAAGAATGGAGAAAACTCATGATTTTAACTGAATGTTTAGAGGAAAACTTTAACAGAAAATGGGCATAGATTTCCTCCTCGATGGCTTTTTTTCATAAAGCCAGGCTTGCCATAAATTATGCAAACAGTGGAGTGAATTAATGCTCTATAAGAAACAAAATTCCGTGCTATTGTGCACAGTGCACGTGTATGGAGTTTTTTTGACCCAGTTAAAAAAGGTTAGTTTGATTAACATTTGTTATTTTTGTTATTAAGAAATGGCTAGTCCAAATTAACCTGTGTGCCAAAGACACCAAGCATATTCAGTCAAGCACTGAGATTGTTTAAAAGTTAATTAAGTGAGTAAATTCTAGTCTTTATTTTTTTTAAGCATGTATGTATATGATAAAATAAAAAGCAAAGAAAAATATACTATTCACATATCTGGATAATTCAAATATTCTCACAAAACAGATTATTTAGAGAGTAAATTAATAGTCTCAGTTGTTTCATGAGTACCAAATAAGACACTCTAGGACAAGGGTCAAATCCTGTCAAAATATGCACATGAATAAGTTTGCTGATATGAATAATCCCATGGGAAAGTCATATTGCTCCTGAAAGTGTTTTTAAGATTGTGACTCAGACTTATTCTTAATATTTTAATTATCATAATGCTAAATTAGTTCATCAAAATATGTGAAAGAGCAATAATTTCTTTATAAATATGAACACTATGAAATCACATTCTTAAATAAAGTTGCAGTGTAGGATTTTTATTTGTTTCATGCTATCTTTCAAGTTCTTATCAACTAAAATAAGTAAAATGTTAAGTAATTAAACATGTTTTATTTCAAATGTAAAAGAAAAAATAGAATGAAAAGGAAATAAATTAAAGATCAGAAAAGATGTATAGGTCTGTTTCAATCTCTGGAAATATTTTTTGTTTCAGTTTACTGTTAAAGGCTGCTAATACAATATTTCATACAAGGTTACTTATGAAGCACGCTGACGTTTAAAAATCACCATGCTATGCTTTTGCAGCAGTGTAATTTTTTTCCAACATAAGATTAAATTGCAAAATAAATGAATTACTTAGAGTGGCATGGCCCCCATTTTGCCACCCTTCTCTTGAAAATTGCTTATTAATATGAAAAAAGAAGTTGGAAAATAGCCTGTTTTACTTTATGCATAGCGTTTTGGGGCCTCAAAGCCTGCAGAGCCGGACTAGCTGCACATTTTAGATTGTGTTGGCAAGCGGGGACGATGACCTTTCTGACCTGCATCTCAAGGCTATTATTAATCGCTAAGTAACCTGGTAAAGCCAAACAAATTTGTTTCCATTGAAAGGATCTCTATCTGTGTCTGAGAATTTGTGCTGTACCAAACAAACCTCATTAACTGTGTCCATTTTTGACAAAGAACTAGGAGTTGGAGAGATTGGCGACCTTTCTTTGTCCTTAAGGTACAGATTTCAGAGTCACTGCATGTAGGCACATAAGCATTTTTACTTGGAAACTCTTTGTTCTATATCAATCAATCATAAACAAATGAATAAATAGACAATGCATATAGTATCAACTTTGTTCTTTTATTTTATGCCACTTTACCTTCAATATCAGAGTGTATGATCCATGTTTTACATATTTAATACTATTTCTTGTTCTTTTTGATTACAGAGTCCTCTATTCAGCTTTAGTACCGCTATCTATAACTGATGAAATGTCTATCAACATATTACTACAGTTTATTCATGTTCTTTTATACTCATGTACTTCTTCCCAACAGTGGATATGGAAACTTTGTTATTTAGAACACAACTGGTGATGAAAACCCCCAAATAATGATAAAAATATAACTTGGTATTACAGATGTAATGATAATAGGATGCAAAATGTTTCCCATTTTCATTAATCTGAATTTACCAGATTACTTTGAAAGAATGATTAATAATCATTATTTGCTGAAATTAAATGAAGTCTAAAATACATGTTGAAGTTCAATGTAATTCATGATCTTTTTAGACAGTACTATCATCCAAATCATCATGATCCTTCCTGATTATCACATCCTCACTAATGTTGTACCATAATCCATTTGAAATTTTGAGGTTTTTTAAGCAGTTACAAATAATTTTCAACATACTTTTGCAGCCTACGCATTTTGTCAGTTGTGCTAAAATATTTCCATCATGCATTATACTGCTCTGTACAGTTGTACAGAACATGCAGACAATTCTGTCTCAGGGATAATAGCTCCCACGATGATTCTCTCCTGAGAGGCAGCACAAAATAAGGGGTATGTAGTAGTCCAAACATTGCTTGACTGGAAAGCATAGATGTTTTAGCATAAATATAGATTTATTCTAAAGCTATTTGAACCTGAAACTTTCATCTCTTTTACAATACTTTCAAGAATTTGAATAGGAGCAACAAAAGCAGAGAATCTAAAAGTAGTTGGATATGAATATACTATTTCACACATTAGCAGATTAATACTAACACGTTATGCACTGTGCAGGGGGTTTCACTGTTACCATACAGAAAAATGTGTATAAGCATAACTGATACTAAAGACATAAACTTATACTTCAAAATAGAGTTAGACTTCCAGATAGCTTACATGTAAATGTGTTTATTGAGAAGTTTCATGCTCGTGACCTTCTACATGTATGCCTTCCCAGAGAAAATAAATCCAAATTCCATTAAAGTCAATTGAAAATTCATTGAAATTAAATGATCTTTGGATTAAACCCTTACACTTACTGCCAGTCTTCTCTTTGTTCATACTTATCTTAGGTTCATTGAATAGTTCGCAATCTTTTCTTGGGACTATATGATATTACGAATACTAGCTACGATGCATGATACTCTGTGGACTCTGGACCAAATTTTCTTCAAGATGAACCTTTCATGGTTCAGTGTGAAGTGGGAGAATTGAATATGGGCAAATTGTTTGGCCTGCGTTTTTGAAGCTTCACCAAATTTTTTGGGAGAAAAAGAGTTCTGTAAATGCAAAACATGTTTTAGGTTAATTAATAATCTTGTTCTATTTTTATAAATTATCTGTCTGTTGCATGCTCATAGTTGGAATAGTACTGCTTGTTAAACTGTTATAACTGAAAAAGCGGTTAATTTTTTTAGCACATGATTTTTCATTATCTTAAAGCTTATTTCAGTATACTAACAGCATCTATTGCATCTTGTACAAACCTGGCTTCCCATATAAGCTTAGTCCAATCAGAGTTTCTCCCATACAGATTTTTATGGAATACCCTTGTAGAAGGAATACATGTACGTTTTGACAAATGTAGTGTCTTATCATGATCTGAAAATTGTTCAACAGATCAGAAGAATATCAACATTTATTAGGACAAGTTTAGGATGCATTCATTTGTTAAAAAAGTGAATATACTCGGTAACACAAAGTGTGTTTTCCTTGTCATAGGGAATGTTTTGTGTAATTGAAAATAGGCATAGGATTATCAACGTACGTGCTGAAAGCCCACAATTAAGAATGATCTTGTGTAACAAATATGTGAAGTAGCTATTGATTTGTTTATGATAAAATTATTTGCTTTGTATAGTTTGAAAATAAAACATTTTCATATGACAAGGTAACTTATTGTTATTCTGCTACTTCATTATGCAGTAGGCAGTGGTGTTGGTTCCAGCTATGAGATGCAAATTCGGTTGACAGTGCTCCTGCTGTCTGTATAAAGGTTAAAAATACACATATAATATTGTTCCTGGCACTTTTGGAAAGGTCTTCAAGTGATGATTTCAGCAATATACAGATTTTAATAATTTTGCATAGAACTGCATCATTTTACAAATTCACACTGACCTACATTTATTGAACTTTATCAAACTATTGCATTCTGTTTGCATTTTCACTGGCATTCTGTGGTCCTTTGACCAGATAATCATAAAATTATAATATTAACTAAAGCAAAGGGCATCTGAGAAAATCAATAATTAGTATAGTTGCCTAGAGTACCCAGAAAGAGTATAAAGTTATTGTAATTTTAAACAGTTCAGATCCCAAATCATAAAATTCCTGCAACATAGGCAGTAGGCAACCTTAGCATAAAAGGAGATAACCTAAATTGATTTTACCTTCCTGACTATATATCATTCTCCCTGCTCAAATACAGAATATGGAAGTGAAAATGAAATTAGTGGGACAATACTTTTGGTACACCACTGCATGCCACTTGATTTCACATTACATTGGTGTAGGTGAGAATGGAATACGACCTGCCATGATAATATCATTTCACTTAATCTATTACATTTGGGAAAAGATGAAATATAAGTATAGACTAGCCTGGGATGTAAAAATAGTTTAGAGAGCTCTGTACTTTAAAGGCAAAGTTTTAACAGAACACACGTACTACATACTTATGTTAGCTGTGTACCATCAGACAGCTTGATCATCCTCAACCTTTTTCTGATTTTTGGAGCGAACCTGTTCAGGTTTACTGAGCGGAATAGAGCAGCTCTGTAACCCCCTTACTTCTCTCTACCATGAAGTATACTCCTGTGTGTATCCTGACAGAATCCCTTGACCGAAATGCTTGATCTCAAGTTGCAGTAAAACAGATGCTCAAAGAGGCAGTCAATTATTAGTGGTATGAGGTATCTTACTGCTTAGGAGACCTACCATAAATGGGTGTCCAAAATTCTTACTAATTTTAAATGTCAATGTCTATATCAATCCATTGAACAACTTAATCAAACTTCAAAATCTGGAGGAATAGTGCTGCTCTGTCATTGCAGTGCAGTGAACAGGAAACTAATATGACTCCTTAGGATGAAAAAAATTAAAATAAATAAAGCTCATTTGTAGGCATGCAAAAACATCCTATAGTTTCTATTAGTATTAATTTTACAGAAAGAAATTCATAACACCTTAAAATTCCATTATAATTTGTGCATCGTAGAACATACTCTGCCCATCTTTCCTTAATCACATAGTGTACACTGCCAATGGAATTAAGTGACATACCAGTTGAACTGTCAAGGTCCACGATGTGATCAATACACTACGTAGGAAATGTGATGAACATAGCAGTGAAGGGCATACAGTGAATGAATACCTTGTGCAGATCAGGAGATCAGGACACAGCATGTACCAGACGACAGGAAAGAACAGACTGATGTATCCTTCTTACCCTTCCAATTTCCACTGCTGCACAGTTACTCAAGAGAGTGCAACAGCGTTTCAAAATACTGATTGCAGAGCCAGTTTATAACTAAAAAGGGAGTATTTTCTCTAATCCATTATACAGAATCTTCTAATTAAGGTTTCAATAACAACTCATACAGAATTTTTCCTCACACCTATTTCAAACCTACTGTTTTGGTAAAATATAATCTTTTCAAATTATTCCATTTTCTGGAAACTTGCAAACTTATTGGTCTAAATGTTTTTCCCTTGTGTGTATAAATCCTTAAGCTGAATTTACTTCATACTCATTGGCAGCACAAAATGCTGTGAAGTTAAAAATTATTTTTGTAAAAGGTCTGATGTAAATGATTATGTTTTGTTAGCTTAACTATTTTGATTTAATTAAACTGTAAAACCCACCCATTATGGATGTGGCATAAGAGTAACTACAACACTGAAGCTTCTGCTGGCTGAGCAACTGGATCCCAGAATACTGGTTCAACTTTATTCACACTCAGGTCTATACTAATATAGCTAACTATAACAGGAAAAATGTTTTCACTCCATGTCTGTTTGCTATTGGACTCTTCATGGAAAATCAGCCTGATGGATTGATTCATTAGCTTAAACAGTGAAATTAGTATTTGGGGGTAACAAAGCTGATCTGGCCCAGAATGGATAACAGAGACCTGACACAAATTATTCTGATAGTAGTTTAGCAGCAGTGGTCATTTCTAGCACAGTGTCAGAGCTAAGCTGCTAAGGAGCAGTTATGTTCTTCATTTTTCCAGCAACATATAAAAGAGGATGTCTAACCACAGCCAAATACCATTGAAAGTTTTCTAGTGAATGTCATGTGAAACTATCTGTTATCTTTTGGCACTGCAATTCCCAGAAGACTATATACCCTACCATCTGCAGTAATAACTAGAGGAAAGCACACTGCTATGTTTTGCTACAGTTAAGCTGTTCCCAGTACTAGAATGAACTCATTTAAGCTAACTGTTATCTCTCTGCTGCAGTGCAGGACAATGTAGACATATCTGTATTCCTTTAATATATGGTACTTGGCAACATTTACAATATTCAACATTATGTGATTTAGAAAGCAAACATGACGTTATAACTTCTAAAGGTCATCAGCTAAGTTGATTTTCTTTCTCAGGGTATTATGAAACAATTTGACCGAGGTCTACTGCCTGACTCATATTTTTCACTTACTTTGATATAAAAGTCTGCATGTGTTTGCAAATAAAATGGTACACTTTGTTCACATTAAATAGGTTTTACAACTGCAAGGCAGGGAGAGCTTTTATGTATTGACCCATTACGTATAGCAGAGCAGTAATGCCAAATCTCACATCTTCATAGTGATTTTCACGGTACCTGATGGTTTTCTCAAATTCCATATTGATGGAACGGTGTTACCACTTGAACATCTATGATGTCATTTTTAATGAAGCGTAAAATATTACAAAATACACAGCAAAGGAGTATATTTTTTATATAGCAAATGCGATTATTTTGGGAGAGATTTGATGCATTTTTAAATACTGCAGTGCTACTTGTAAGTATGTGATTTCACAGCAGTGGCTAATTGCCAAACTGAAATTATCAACTAGATCCCAATTTTCAGAAGTGCTAGAAAATCTTATCTCTTACTGTCTTGAAAACTTCGCAGTAATCAACATCCAAAAAATCAGGCATTTTTTAGTACGGCATGCAAAGTCTATTCTCTGAAATTTGGTTTCTACCATATAAACCAGACTACTTTTAATTATAGATTTAGGCATCCAGTTATTCATGCCTAAAGAGTACATCCAACATTTAGTTTCTATTGTCTATATCTAAGCACATAATTTTCTGATCTGAGTACTAGATTCCTTCTTGAGTAGCCAAGCACAGTGCTAGATGGTGGTAAGGCCTTCCACCACCAAGTACAAGTAAGCTCATGAGTGCTGCATCATTTTGGGTGTCGTGCAAGCTGAAAGATCAAATTAGTTTGTTAGATGAGGCTGTAAATGTTTTGCAATCAGCTAGTTAATTGGACAAGAAAAGAATAGCCTGCTTGGAGAAAAGAGGTGGAAAATGTTGTTTTCTTGAAATACTTTGTCATGTTGATTTGATTTGAAGGCAGGAGGAACTATGAAGTTCAAGGTAAAATATTTGGATTTAGCTTCACTGTCAAGGATAAACAACTTAACGGATTCATGTAACTATCCCTACAAAGTGAAGAGTCTGAAGTATTTGAAAGGGGGATGATAATAAGTAAAAGTTTCGCACAGCTTAAAAAAAATCATGCTCACAGTATGAGGAACTATGGCTTTTAAAGGGGGTATTCTGAGTAAGATTCATACAGATGAAGAAGCTCTTTTATGATACTGTGATGAAAAGGTATATAAATCAATGCATAAGCTGACAATACATCAGAAGGGAAAAAAATTATTATTTTCTTAATTTCTTATGCACCATAACTGTGCTGAGTTCTGATGCTGATAGTATTTTAAAGGATGTTTAAAAGTCTGTCCAAAATGGTCACAAAAATTATTTTAAGCAGAGAGACAATATCTTGCAATGACCTCCATTGTTTATGTTTAGCACAAAGAATACTAAAAGATGGCTAGATTAACGTATGGATTCTGAATATTAAAGGAGGTTTCAGTCTAGTAGAGGAGGATATAACACGAAGCAATGGTTCAAAGATAAAATGAAACTATTTAAATGGGGAAATATGGGACATACTTTGAACATCAAAGGTAATTAACTCCTGGAGTAGAACAAAAGGTGTATTTTCTATCTTTTGGTGTCCTTAAATCAAGACTAGATTGTTCAGCCAAAGCTTAATGGCTTTTTATAGATATTGTTATAAATTTATTATTGATAGATATGATACTGGTGATAGATCTGAAGTCAGACTAGACCATCTGATTCAGAATAACATTATTTTGAGCATCACTAGAACAAAAAAACCCCACTTATTTTGTTACTCCCATTTCTGTTCTAGACTGTAAAAAATAGAATACAATTAGTTTTTCCATTTTCTTCTCTGAGTGAGTATTTAAAAGAACTGACTCTTCTTAGATAACAGAAGGATCTATTTATAATGATCTAGAAAATCCAAAAATAATTAACCAAGACTATTAATTTTTTTTTTAAATCCCTTTTTTTCATTTTGGACATTTTTCTTTTAAAACAAAAAAAAGTGATTATGAGAGACTGTATACTGCTTTGCATCTCATGCAATTCTATGATACTTCATGGGGTATTATAGGATATACCAATATAAAGGAAAGGACCATAACTTTCCACCATAAAATATCTGAAATGTCAAAGAAAGATCAATAAGCCTTCACATTCTCAGTCAAAAATCAGATCATGAACTTGCAAAAATGCAATGCATAGATACCACACTTCTAATAACAAACCACAACTGTGGTGTGGCTCTTTTTAAAGGTCTTCACCACTGTAGTCTCTATTTCTCCCACATAAATGGGAAATGAGAAAGGCAGTCTAGCTTCAAAAGCCTTCCACTGGGTAAGGCAGTGCCAGAGAACACTTTACTTAGTTTGGTCTTCCTTAATATTCCTGCTATCTCTGAACATTTTGTTAAATTGTGAGGTATGCTACTTATTTAATAAGGAGTTATGAAGTACGTGAGCAGCTAAATGGCAATTTCCTAGTTGCAGTCAGACACAATATCTTACATTATGATAAAAAAAAACTTGTGGTGTTAAATCAAATGGACTGTTGTGCATTAATTAAAAAAAAATTGACACTTATGTCTTTTGATTTTCTTTTGTTTCTTTGGAGAACTCAAAAATAAGCTACATTCCAGCATGTTCTGGAAAAGCTGTACGTGTAAATTAAGTACTCACTGATGTTTCTGTAGATACACTCACATACGAGCTGGAATATTTGGATAGCATAGAGCAAGCTTAGTTACGTAATTGTTTGTATACAAATTGCTTCTACAAATAAAATATCTTATTTTCTAATGTAACACATAAATTCATGCATTTAAATTTTATGCTTCATTATTAAACTGAAAATTGCACACCAAAAAGAACCATCACCTTGCTTTAATGACAGAAGAACTGCTTTAAGTGACTTGAGTAAATGGCACATAAAATTTGTCATACTTCTAATGATCTAAACAGCTGAAATGACTAGTTCTTCAAAAGGCACATGAAAAATATTTATATACTTTTTCATGAGTCTTTAGTCTTCAAGTGGTAGAGCTCTTCCCTGATAACCTAGTATAGCCTGTATATAGATGGCCTGTCATGTCTCTACAATTAGATAAAACCAGAACTGCTATAATTTAATCAGTTACAACCTGAAAATTATATTTTGAAAATCAAGTTTATTAATATGTAATCTTTAGGTAATCATATTTATCCTCCTAATTTACACAATATTTATGATACTCTACATGTCCTTGAAATAGGGAACAGGGACACTACACTATGAAAAAGTGGCCTAGCTGCTGGAGTTCATAAATTTTGTTCAGCTTTGGATGAGTTCAAAGAATTGCCATGTAAGAAAAGCCTTACAGAGGGAATTTATCTGATTATGGCAGTAATAATTACCCAGCTGTTTATTGCAGATAGAGAAATAATTCATGTAGGCAATAGGCCGTGGTGGCAATGACACTCCGCATTTAGTAAATATGCAAACTGTTCACTTCTAATTAACCAAGCTAGAGGATGCCCTTATTAAATGTATAAACTAAAAGTGCCTTCCTGACAAGTGATGAATTGTTACATTGCACAAACTCTTGCCACAGAATTACTGGAGTGAACTTGGGGCTTAACTTCATTAAGAGATCTTGTGGGATAGTTAAATGAGGATGGACAGCATAACAAGACCTACCTGACAGTCAATGATATGTTAGAGCTTAATGAAACTGTACCTCTTCCCCTTTTCTACTTATTTTGCAGTGAAGATCCTACTTCAGACAAAATATAAGACTGTGAAGTCTGTCTATATAAGACAATATAAAATGCTAAGATTATTCAGTCTTTGTCCACAGAAAATGTTTTATGAGCTGTCAGTAATTCTAACAGACGTATTTCAAAACAAAAAATCTATCCAGACACTACAGTGCCTTCAAAGCTCACAGGTATAAAACTATTGTTATTCTACAATACTATGCTGTCACACCTGTTTTATTCTACGTTCACCAAAAGTAATCAATCAGCTGCACCACAGACTATTTGGCCCAATGAGTGAATGCAAGGATCTCAAATGTCTTTCTACACACTCAGATTAAAAATTTTCCTTTGGATACAAGTGAAATAAAGCTTATTTAATCTGTTACTCCTAATGGTTTGTTTAGTGCTATACAAAAATACATGAGAAAATATAGCCTTCATATTTTTAAAGACTACATTCTAACCAGTTACTTATGTTACTTATGATATTCATGTTTATCTGCAAAACTTGAACTATATTATACAGGACTAGCTAAAAACATGGTAAGACTCCTTTCACCACTTGCTCAAGAGAGACATGAATAGAATAAGGCACATGAGGTATGTCTAGCTGAATCTGCATTGGAAATTCAGCTTACTGTGTAACCATAATGGTTCCTACCTTAACCTCCCTGCATTCAGAAAGTGCTTTCCTATGGAGTTAAAACAGGGTATTGCCTGCTCTATAGCTTTAGCCAGTTCATTTCAATTTCATGATCAAACTAAGAAGCCAAAATGTCCATCTAAAATGTCTTGTTTTGCAAAATGCACTATTAAAAGCCTATAGGTATATAAGCATACATGTTGTATAAAAGCACATATGTAAATGAAACTGTGTTAATATGTATAAAGGTAGGCAAAGAGAAGACCTAAAAATGGACTGACTTGTCAAAGAGGTTTTTTATGCTCGGAATATGTGAAGAAAGCTGGATTTATGGACAACACATTTAAGAAGGAATAACCATCACAAAATACATGACTGTAGAGAATATTTTAACCAGATGTGAGTCTCTTTATAATGTATTATTTTAAAGCTTTCATCTGATCTAACTCTCACTTAAGTTAATATGAGCATCTTAATATTGTTCAATGGAAACTAGGTCAAATCACAGAGAAGAATAAAATATCTCATTTTGTGTATCTTACTCACCCTAACAATCTCAGGTTTGTAGCTATGGAAGTATCCTGGGATCCTCAGTGGATTACAGCTCTATGTTTCCTACAAGATCTAGCAGTTACATCTAAAATCCTCTGGAAAAGGCATCAAATTATGCGCCCTACCACTCAAAATTAATCTTTAAATAAAAGAAAGCATATTTGGCCCTTGTCTCTATTTCTATGGCTCCCAAAGAAAGCTGACAGGATAAGTTTACATTCAGAAAACTCTAATTACAGGTAAATAAGTTGAAAAGCATAATGTATTTGCTCTAGATATCTTTGAAGACAAGGAAAAGAAGATGGGCTGAAGATAAATTAGTTAATTAAACACCAAGTGAAAGACAACATTACAAAAATGAGTTTTTTATTGTTGCAAGAATTCCAAGGAGCTGTCTGAAAGGCTTCGGCACTAATTGAAAATAGACTACAGAATCAATTTCTTCTGCAGTCAATGAGGAGGAACATTTTAATTGAATTATAAGACAATATATACATTCTTCAAAACACTTTGACACTTGAGAAAATGGCCAGCACCTGGACTTATCTTTATCAGAAAGGAACAGACAGATGGAGGCCGAGCAAGTTCTCCTCATATTACTATGACAACAGATGATTTATTTCAAGCCCACTTCATGGAAAATAGCAATACCTCAAAAGTTTTAAGAAGAAAAGTCCTTGTCATGGTAAAAGTAAATAGACCTCAGTAATGCTCCAGTAATCAAGAATAAGCTAGATACTCTTACTTTTTTCAGTACTACATGCTCAGGCATATTTGCAGAAAAGCTAAACATTGGATTAGATCATCAGCGATATGTAACAGTACTGTATTTCACTGTTCATTAAGATTATAAAAAATTAGACTGCACAAAGGATTTGTGAATATATATATTGCCAAGGAAGTGATTTTTATCACTTTGCGTTATCTATTTCCCTGACATTTCTAGAAGACCAAAAAGCTTTAATGATGACTGTGATACTAAATCCGCTGATAGAACAGCTAGTCAAATTTGGATGAAAGTCACGCTCTTCAGGGCCACTCTCAAGGCTTTTTCACTACTAAAGCTGACAACAATGGAACGGAGAATTTGGTGTCAATCCTCTAAGCGTGTGAAATTCACGATTTATAATCATAACAGTGTTTAGGTACACTATGATGCTTGCTAAAGCTAGACTCAGGTCTTGGTTTGCTACCTTTTAGCCAGTGTTTATTCATTAGCCAAGAAAGCTAAACTACCTGCCTTGATTACACAAGAACCCCAATGCCAGTACTTTGCCACTGCTTTGTTAGTTTTCTGATACTGCTATCTTACTGAGTTCTGTGCCTAGGGAAAAATTTAAATGGTGCCATTCATCAGTAAATGGAACACTACATCCCCAAAATCTTATCTCTAGTTGCACACCTGACATATAGCAAAGTTGCTTTACTGTAGTTTAAAGGCCAGTGTGTAGATAACCTTAGTCAAAGAACGGCAAGTTAATCACACAGTTGGGCAACTGACATCATCCATAAATTCTTCTGATATAATGGCACCAGCATGCTAATTTATGTGAAGTGATGTCCATTTGCTTATCATGGATTGGAAACTGTTTCACATAAAACAAAATTCTAATGCATCATATGGAGTTATAGCCTATGCTAATTGCTTTTGGCATATTTCCCCTTATAACCATTTTGCCAGCTCTTAGAGAACTTAAATGCAGCTTTAAGAATGTTTCAAAACAAGGTGTTTTCCCTTAAAATTAAATACACTAACTTCACTGAGATGTAATGGAATTTATTTTAATGCATGCATTTATATATGCAACTACCCAACTAATCCGTATTCAGAGAGAATACAGTATGTGTTGGTATTTATTTAAATACAAATGGATACTATAGATGAAGACTTATTACTAAAATCTAAATAGCAAAATTTTGTAAAATAAATATTTAAGAACAGGTTTCCTACTTGGTCGGTTTAGAACTTCCTAAATCTTGTAGGAAAAACAATTCAGGACTAATGAACGCATTTCCCCGTTACGCTGAGCCTAAACTATACAAATGTCAAGAAAAATCTGAGTATGTCCTTATGTAGACAGAGTTCAGGGTTCAAATTCGTTCTTTTGCTGTCTGTCAAGGGATTCTTCGAATCACTTCTCAACTTAATTACTGGGGACTTTACTGGGGACACCAGCAGCCATCACACCTATTGGTTCTGTAGTAGTGGGAAGTAATGGGAATGATGGAGGAAAATCCACACACTCGTCAGCCAGTCTGGGAGCTAAAGTCGACAGTTACCTTTAGTTCATACAAAAACAGTGCCTTAAGTTAGGATAAGCAGTCTGTTAAGTGAGTGGAAACTCACACATAATATGACTATTATTATTTAATTATATTTTAGGTCAATTTCTGTTAAATCAATTTCTGTTAAACTTAATTACATCCCTCTATGGCTTTAAACTGGGGCAGCTTCTATTAAGTTTACTTTCTCCTGGGGTTTTCACAGTAAAGACAAACGATAAAGGTCTGGCTACTAAATGAGGGCAGCTATTAAATAAGGACGGCTTGTATTAAAGCTGAATGGTAAAGATGTGGCTACCAGTTGAGAAAACCCCTTAGTAAGGGAAGTGTCTTGTATTTAAAAAAAAATAAGGCGAAGGAGGAGAGAAAAGGAAACAAACTTTGTTCCATAACTCTTGTAAGATACTCTTATAAGAAACTAACAGAATGTCCAAAGTTTCATGGCAACTTCCTCTGCAGTTTTGCTTAGAAACAAGTGAGTGGTAATTTGATACCAAATTTTCTGTAATGAAAGAGGAGAAAATTAAGCACAACCCCTCGTTCTGGAGACCAAGAGGTAAAAACGTATCTCAGAAGGACTTGCAATGCGATTTCAGGTAGTTGTTGATAAATAAAAATTCTGTCAGCGTTATTCTAGAAGACAAGACTGAGAACCATACATTGGAGTTTAGTTTAGAATTACATCATATTCCAGAAAGAATACAGTTTAAACAAACTTTTGAAATTATAAGCTTCTAGTGTGTATTTTGTTGGGGTTTTCTTGGGTTTTTGGGGGGGAGGTTATACCACTCCGGAGTTCTTAAAATCAGTCTCTGTTTTACTGTGGTTCTATTGCTATTTGTGGAGAAACTTGGTTCTTTACTAGCACTGACACTGCACTAATGCATATATTCTGATGAATACAGCTATAAGACAAATAAGAAAAAATGCATTACTTCATGTATCATGATGTGTTGTTTTGTGGTGTTCTAGAGATATGAAACACTCAAAGCCAGCGTAATCTGAGTGCACAAGTATATTAGTGGCTCTGTCCTCCAACATGTAAATTTCCATAACGCTGATGCTGGAATAAAACCCAGCCATTTCATAAATGCACTCCTTCAATTTCAGACAGTTCCTGGTGTTTTTTACAATGAACAATTGCAAGAATTTTATATACGCAAAAATGTTTATGAACAATGAGGTTATACTCTTACACATTTGATGTGATGGCTGACGAAAATAAGCAGAGAATCTCTCCTCCACCTTGTTCAGTATTCCTCGTAAGAAACACAGTGAGCCACTTTGGGGCCAAAGTAGTTGGCAGCAACTTAGCCCAATGACAGGAAAAATCTGTTTGGCTGAGGGCCTACACCTGATCTTCACTAAACATCTGTTAGATTTCATAAGAAGAATGTTGAAGATAATATACATATTAGTTTTCAAATGCACCCCAGTAAAGAGATTACTGCAGTGATTCTTGATTGCACTTGAGAACTGATGCATTTTTAAAACTGAAATTATACGATCCATTTCACCAAATTTGCTCAAAAATTCATTTTTAACTTTTTTTAAATCCAAAAGATGGATTTTTTAACCTGAAAGACATATATTTCTGTGAACTCTGGAAGACAGAACTCAAATTAGCAGAATATCAATATATCAGTTGCCAGGTAAGAGCTCACACAGACCAACTTTGACACATTTTAATGTACTTGAAGTCATACTGCTCACCTTACCTGTTAAAAAAAAAACAGCACAAAAGTATTTCTCGATTAAAATACCTACCCAATGCATAGGCTTTATGGTTTTTAATGACCTGGAACAAATACTAGGGAATTTGATGAACATGTCAAAGTACTGAAAGACAAATATTTTTGTAGTCCTCCAAAGTTAGATGTACCCAGCAGAGACCTATTGTGAGTGTGGGGAAATAAAATACAAAGCTCTAATCAATCTGTGTTCAGTACAGCAGGAATACCACTTGCTATCTTGTTTTGTTCACACACATCAAAAGTCAATCTAACTGACAAGTTATGAGCCTTGTTCCAGGTTTAGGCAGGGAATGGAGAAGAGTGATAGAACTATTATAAACAGAGAAGCAGGTTGTGTCTCTGTAGTTCATCCAGTTATATTCATTTTAAACTAGAAAAGTTATGGCTTCATTTACTTTCCAAGATTTGGTCTAATCTTCCTAGGATTCTACCTTTTCAAGAACAGAACATATTTCAAGGATTTCAGAACAAGAAGGTACAGTTGAAGAGATGACAGATTTTTTAAGTCTGGTTTTTCTGAGTTATGATCTAACTTTCTGCATAGAATACATTTAAATGAATAGCAATGAGAGATTAGAGGTAGGCAGTTATCAGTGTGCTTCATTATATGTAACAATGTAAAGCACGAGTTATAATGCTATGACAAAGAGGATGTAGCATCAGCTGTAATGGTGGAAAAACAATATAAATTAATAAGCAGTGTCCAAAGAAGTTGGATAATTCTTTTTTTTCATATATAACTTGCGTATGCTGTTTTCTGTAAGAGTCTTCTGGCTGAATTGTCTTTGCCATGTGATCTATACAAGACTTCCAGAAATACTTTTTCACTAGACTCCCTTATATTTCCATTCTTCAGAAAGCAAAGATTTGTCTCAGGCTTTCTGAACAGCAAAAAATGGATGGATTTTGTCCAACAACTTTCACTTACAATGAGAAAGTAATGATCATGGTCACCCAGTATTTTCTCTGTTTTTTTCCACTGTTATCTGAAGAAATAGTTATGGATCAGGACATCAAATGTGCTAGAAGGAAATAATTGCCTCTATTTTAGAGAGCTTTCAACTTAAGTACAGGGAAAGACAAGGGATGGATAGGAGAAATAAAGTAGGAACATATAGCAACAACAGTTCTAGCCAGAAATCAAATAGGCCAATGAATCTCTTCTGTAACTACGAAAAGAATCTGCTTCGCTATATCCACACCAGTATCTTTCACAATTAATATTCATAGTATGGCTCATGCATGTAACTCAGATCCAAATCTGCACTTTCATTCATTGTCAATAATCAATTTTCAAAACAAATTATGAAAAGAAAATTTTTTTTAGCTTGTGTATACTGGGAAAAAAATAATCTAGTTCAACAAACCTTATTTAGGGCATAATAATCTATGAGTTCTGAGCACAGGTGAAGAGGCAAATTCGATTTCATTAAACTAGTATAAACCCAGAGTACCTCTAATTAATTCAAAGAAATTATTCTGAATTCATAACAGTGTAAATGAGAACAGAATGTGGCACAACATGCACAGGCTTAGGATAAAGAGAATCATGACATATATATATATATTTGATAATGGAAGGGAACCTACACTCAAAGAAACAGTTTAATTAGTGCCGTAAACTTTTTACAAATAAAAGAAGAGGAAATGAATGCTTTACCACATGGAGTTTTTATCTTTACCTGACAATTTCGTTATTCACAGAAATGGCTTCCAGGTATTTCTTCAGTGCATAATAATTATGGATATATTTCCGAACATAACAGCCTCGCCATCTTTTCTGAATCTATAGGAAATAAACATTTGCTTAGTGTATTTCAAATCAAAAGTTTATATGCATATCAAATACCTGTTGTATTTCCCAAATAATATAGTTTCCTTAAAAGTGATATCAAGAAGAAGCACCAATATATTTCAATGAAGAAAATGAGGGTAGGACATAACATATTTTATTTAAATGGTGATATGAATTTACAATTAAATGTCAACATTAAAAAAATAATATCAAGTTTTAAACCACTGTTTATATTGGGGTGTGACAATGAAAAGAAGTGTCTGCTACTGTCAGTGGCACGGCTCTATGTAAGAACAGTAAAAAAGCAGACAACAGAAGTGGTGTCTTTTCTCAGGTACAACATGCATTCCCTACTGAGTCACCACCTCACCAATATCTTCTGCTACACTCTCACCTTTGTGCTCTGGATATAATCTAAACTGAATAGAAGCCTTCCCAGTAACTCAATGAATCAGGCTTTCTGGAAACATCATTTACAAATTGCAATTCTTTCATCTCCAATGTAAGATGATGCATGTCTAGTTGTTGCACATTAATTATAATCTTCTCACAAAATAATATTCCTCCTGTATAACAGATAAAGCTTAAACTGGAAAAGGAAATCTCTTTATCTGTAGCTAGTCCTAAAGTTGTATTAAGAATAGAAATTAGGTAGCATCCTCCACCAGAAAGGATTCATATTTTGGTGCTTTTAAAAAAGCACCAGTTAAAAAAAAAAAAGAGAGGAAAAAACTAAAAGACTTAGTCTAGCCTGACTTTCCCCAAGAATTTATTTCAACAAAAGAGTTTAAACCTTCTCTGATACTTAAAAATTCTAATCATGATGTTTCTGAAATGATTACACGTTTACTGGCTATCTGTTTTGTGGAAGGGAAAGTAAGTATTAATTAGGTAAAAAATTATCAGTACTGCCATTTAGTTAGCCTTATTTATCCCTATGCCATGACATGTATAGGTGGAAGATGTAACTATTCAGTCATGCTGAGGGCTGCTTTCACTCCTCATTTTCTTTCCTGTAAGAGGTCAGTGTATTCTAGATCAATACATCTGAAAAACAGATTAATGATCTTTTCCTCTGTTCTCAGTGTCTAGTTCCTCTTTCTTTACATTCTTCCATCCTTGAACTTATTTATCTTCCTGCAAAATATTCTTTACTTCCTTCCTTGCATTTTGTCTCCTTTTTTCCCTCAACATATTTCTCCCAATTTCTATCTTCTAGTCTGCATTACCTTCACTCCTACTCCAACTTCCATCTCTTTGACCTTTACAGCTTTGAAATCTTAACAGACGTAACAGCCTAAAGGCAGAATCTACATTAAAAAGGCAAGAAGATTGAGGTCTTATGATCCAGAAGCAACTCCAAGGTGAGAAGCTACTCCCTTTCACTAAAAGTGCATTGGAGAGAAGAATGTTGTAATTTGCCAAGAGCTCTCCTTTTGCTGTGGGCCTCTGGCTACTAGACTTTTCAAGAACTTAAACTCTTCAGTGTATCTACTGGGAATGTTTTTCTTTTTTTTTGCTTTACACCAACCCTTCTCTTTCCAGAACCAAGGGATGACTTGGTAAGTGGAGTGCAACTCATGTGTTTGTGGTGTTGGTTTTTTTCTTACCCTATCTCTTATTCTAAAGAAGCATGTAAAAAAAGGAAAAAGGAGTGTCATGTTTTGCTGTGTTTGATTCAGGAAGAAGGCAAGGGAAAAAAAGCTGCCCATTGACCACACTATCAATCAACCTTTGCACTCAGTGACTTCAGAGTCTGTATCATCAAGTCTTGGGAGTGCTCTTCAGTAATAGGCAAAATTCTCTCTACTCCTTCCAGTTCCACTGCAGTCCAATTCTGTACCACCATGATAACTGACAAAAGTTATTGCAATTTTTCTATCTCCTCCCATTTTCTGAGCTGAAAACAGTAACATACTGGAGCCATCTATAAGAAGACTAACTAAGGTAGGGTTGCATATTTTCATACTTTGTCTTTGGTACCATTTTGCAATCACAAAAGCCAAACCACTATTTTTTAAAGTAAAAACTAGCATTCAGTCTCAACTGATGGCACCTAGTGATACAGTTGTGATTATCTCTTTACGTGAGATTTAACAAGAGAATAAGTATCATGGGAAAGCTTTCAATAAGTCTTTGAGTGATGTGTCCCCAAGAAAATAAAATGTTGCATTAAAGCTATTAGGAATAAGAGGATATTGACTTTTAGTGTTAGTACAGTCTTCTATTTTCCCTTTGTGCACCACCAAGTATTTTCCTGTCTTCTCAAATAAGACTCAAAACTAATTTTAAAAGTTGGTATTTTCTTTTACTTATGTGTCGTTGTTTGTTTGCATTTTTTTGAATAAAAAGGGTTTGGACCTCTAGACATTGTTATAATATGAATAAATAATAGTTATGTGAGCAGTTGAACATGGGAACAAGAAAGGTTAAGCACTAGAAGTGCTTCTTTGCACTAGGTGATAGTAAATTTCATACTCTTTGCAACTCCACTTTCTCATACACAAGCTTATTGGGTTAAAAAGGGATAGAGAAAGAGCAAAGAATGAGTATGCCTTCAGACATCTGGGATTAAGCAAAATTCTTTGCATGTGAATAAGGATCTTAGCTTTGTTTTTCTGTTTGGCTTCAAAATTTCTCAACAAGAGTAACTTGGCTCCCATATAGCTGTGTGCTCATTAATGCAGGATTATGGTCCCTTTGAAACTCTTTCTGACAGTCTTCACCTCACAGTTATAAATGCAGAACTGGATATTTCTGGGTTAAAGGATCAAAACTCAAAACTGAAGGACAAAAGACTCAAATTGTATAAAGCTATAATTATCTCCAATGGGCTCAGTGTACCAATTAAATGCCGCATTCTACCTTTATTTACACCACTTTCTGTTCAGAATGACCTCACTGATTTCAACTGGATGAAATATAAGTAAGAAAAACTGCATTATGTCTCAAATTATTTTATGCTAGATTTCTGTTTCCCTAATACTATATGTCAGAGATCACAAAACTGAAGACTAATCTTGTTGGAAAAGAACATTTTACACAGAGCTTCTGATGATGTTCATATTTTCAATGTGAAAGTTCTAAATGTTTGCTTTTATAAGGAAGTATAATGTGTTACAACTATATTTCTTTTTAATTCCAAGGTGAATGTTTAAAAAATTCTTGAAAAAAAAAGAGACAAGTGTGTATGCCCTTCAAAGTAATTAGCAAGTTTCAACAGTGATTGGTACAAAACAATTATTGTCATTGATCAGCACTGAACAGATAATTTTAAACAAAGTCATTGTGTGCTCAGCAGATTACAGCTTGTTAACGGGCAAGTTCTAAATGACCTCTTAAGCTAGTCAAATCAATGATGCATATTCCTCATTAAGTAACATCAAAATGTAAGTGGTCTTATAAATAATGTTTATTTTAAGCACTAAAACAAATGGCAAAACCTTGATATATCAAAAGCCATCTGCTCATGGAAATATTTTTTTTTCCGTAGGATTACTTTTGTTGCTGAAAATTTATAGCGACCTTAAATCTTTTAAGGGAGAGAATCATATTCTGACCTAGTACTCAAAACCAAAATTGATTAAAACAAGTTCTCTGATTTAATTTAAAAAGGTGAAACTGATAGTTCTGGTTACAACTAAATGCAGTCCAGGGAGACAGAAATGTAGACTGACTTCGAAACTATGAGCATGTGTATGCCCTCAATTGCCAAAATTGAAAGTGCCTTTCTAATCAGTGACTATAAACTGAAATAAATATTTTAATAATACTATGAGGCAAAACTAAGTGGTTAAATAGAAAAAAATACACAGTTATTGTTATATATTCAGAACACTTAAGGATGTTAATCATGACTCAAGCTCACAATGTGTGAATATGAGGCACTGTTGGCTTAGGAACCCTGAAGTCTGGCCACACATCTTCTGCGCAGAAACTCAACAGGCCTTATTCTCTATTGTCCTGGACCTTGGTTAGTTCTTCAAAAAACAGATGACATCAAAAAAACTCCATTCAGTGTTTCAGAATGGTAGCATTTTAAATCTGCTCTGCAGATATGGCTGCACAAGATTTAGATAGAGGAGAATCAGATTCTGATATTTGCAACTAAATAAAGATCTGTTCTATTGTTTTCTACTGGTTTAAATTTCCATTAAAGAAAAGGACATGACTGAAAAAATGGTACTTTGAAGATTTATATCACCTAATGATTCAACATTATATTTCCATTACAAATGAATGGGAACACATTCAATTTCTTTTAAAAATGAAAGACCAAATGCAAAACTCCATTTGACTAGAATACATAATTACCTCCGAAATTTGGTCTTCAAATGCCTTCTAAAAGTACACAGCCAACTTTTAAGAGCTGGCTTGTATGTTGTGTTTTCTCACTGATTTCAGCTGCATGAGTATACAGCATTTATCCACTGTGGAATACTTTCAAACTAGCTAACCAAGGAATAAACTAAAACAACAAAAAAAAGTGCATTTCTGAGGAATTAGATTGCTGTTAAACACCTTCAGCTCTCTAACATGCACCAAATGTAAGATTCTATTTTGTGCCTTTGAGAGAACCAGCACTAAGTCAAAAACCTGATGGGAACACATCTCTTGAGTCTGAGTTATTCTGGAACCAGAAAGGCCACAAAATTAAAATTCATTCTGAGAATCTTCCTACTTTACAGGAGCTTCCTTGAGTTACTCTCCATCCCCCGACATTCTTACATTTGGTAGAATTCAAAAGGTAAGATGCCTAGCCTAAAAAGATACAGGCCTCTAAAGTAAAGCAGGTTTATTCCACAAAATAAAAGAATAAGATAAAAGTAAGATAAAATATTTCATGGAATCATAGAATGATAGAATGGTTTGGGTTGGAAGGGACCTTAAAGCTCACCTAGTTCCAGCCCCACTGCCATGGGCAGGGACACCTTCCACCAGACCAGGTTGCTCAAAGCCCTACCCAACCCGGCCCTGAACACTTCCAGGGATGGGGCATCCACAACTTCTCTGGGCAACCTGTTCCAGTGTCTCACCACCCTCATAGTGAAGAATTTCTTCCTTATGTCTAATCTAAATCTACCCTCTTTCAGTTTGAAGCCATTACCCCTTGTCCTATCACTACATGCCCTTGTAAAAAGTCCGTCTCCAATAGCCCTCTCCAAAAGTCCCTCATCCCAAGAATTATCTCATGTCCTTCCCATGTTTGTTTTACATATTTGTTTAAGTGCAGTCCCAAAGTTCAGGAAAAAAAATGTTAATTTCTAGTTAAATATATTTTGCAGTTTTCCCCATAACAAACTTCATTTGCTGTATATTTATTAAAGTTCAAGGACTGTTTACACTCTTCTTCATCTAGGAAAATTCACTCATAATATCATCAATGAGATCAGTGCATTTCCACCTCTGTTTAGGCAATGAAATTGTCCTGTGCTCTCTGAGTAACTCTTTTGAGATTCAATACATCAAATGTCATGTAATAACAAAAGAAAAAGCACAGCCACATCAACAAACATAAAAGCCCTATAGTTTGTCAGAATTGTAAATATATGTCTACATTTGTAAGAATACTCACAGATAGAATGTTTGGGGTTTTTATCAGTATCATATATGGTAGAATGAACATTTAAATGAGGCAACACACATGCAGATGCCTTAAATTCAGCTACAGTTTTCAAATACAACCCAGACTACTGAGTGTAACTTTAATTTTTAACTATGTACTATTTCCCGCTGTTGCCATCAGCATATCAATCAAGTGTATATTATTCTGGTTTGCTCATTTTATTAAAAGCAAATTCGGAGCACAATTGACTTTTCATTTGTTTAACAAGTGAAGAAATATTTACCCTGACAGCCATTTCATTGTAGAAATTCATCTTCATAATAAAATATGCTGTCTGTGAATCAAGGAAAAAAAAGATGGCATATATTTCAGTTACACAAAGACAGTGCTCCTATTTTTACATATAAAAGATAAGAATCTTTATACATAATATATAATAAGAGTTCTAGGCTTAGAGAGAATAAAATCAAACTTTGTATTGAAGAGATAGGCTTCCTAATACATAATGCAGGCTTAACCAGAAAAATCTATGGTAGTCAAACTAGGAGCTAATGGAGATATATGATCATAAAATGCTCTCCGCTGAGTTTGATAATCAATGGTGCTCTACTGAGAGTAGAATAACAAAGCAGAAATATTCACAAGTGCTGGTGACACGTAGTATTGTATGATTTATTCACTGGGGTTCTTTTAGCCAAAACTCACAGAAACATAAAAGGAATTCATATTTCAAGACGTCTGGTTTAATGAAAAATTCAAAGAAATGCTGTCTTCAGTCGAAATCGTTCAAGGATACGGATGCAGTGATGGAGCAAAATTGTGCCTTCCAACCATCTGTACTAAATGTTATGTACTTAGCTGCCTCCCGAGTAATCCTTAGGAATTTTGTTTCATTTAATATTCATTTTAACATCATAAAATCATAAATACAATGATACCATGTTACAGTGAATCCCCTGATATAGAAAACATTTCCTGAAGTCCTGGTTTCCTTCCAATAAAGTAGAATTCCTCTCATAGTGAACGAATCCCCTATTATACTAAGCAATCACTTGGCAGCATAGGTTATTTTAATGGATACATCACTTTAAACTAAGCTTTCACATCTGTTCCGCCCTCTAATTACAAATGCAAAATGAACATAATTCACAATTGTATCATAAAAAGTAAAATATAAGTACTTTGAATGCAAGAGTATGTCCTTTATTTAGCACAACATGCAGCTTTTATGTGTTTCTTATGTTTTAGACACAAATCAAAGGCAAAAGTGCTTTCCCCTGATATAGTGATTTTCTCCCCCATGGCAAACAGGAATTCACTATAAAAGGGTTTCACTGTAATTAGTGTTATTTGAATTGCCTAGTCTGATCCAAAGCAAATTGTCTGTGGAGAGCAGCAGGACTGGATTATTTATCAACAGTCTGGGCAATTAAGAAACAGTTGGCTGCAATATGTTATTTACAAATGAACACAATGATGCTACTTCATTTTAAATTCTCTTTCTTCATTACATTAAGCAAGGCATAATTCCTGCAGTTTAATTAAGGTGCATTTTAAATGCTCACTTTAATATCATACCAATCTACTAATAATGGAAACAGCAGAAAAGATATTTCTTATATAAAAGAAAAATGTAGGACTGCTAAATTTCAGAAAAGTTTCACGTAGATGTGTAGTTGTATACACACACACAAGTATACATATATATATTTGAGGGAATCTCAGCCCCAAAGGTACGAATTAGAATAAATAGTGGACTCCATCTCCCCTTTTGTCTCCATAAACGTTTTCTGAGTGATACTAACCGTAGATAGCTAATATTGGAATGAAATAATGGTTGCCAGGTCTAAGTGTATTCCTAAACTGTTCGATTAAATTGATACAATTTTGCCTTGCAGCTCATCTTTTCTTTCTTTGGAAGGGAATGTAAGAGTTGCCGCACCACCAAACAGATAAAGTACATTTTTAAGGGAAATTCCTAAGCTTAAAAATTATCATCAGATTTCTGTCCATCAATGATCTAACTAAACAAAACAATATCTCACAACTTTTTGTTTATTCTTCTCATATGTGAAGGCTGTGAGCACTTAGGTCTGAATCCATCCCATTTCACTGAAGAACCTAAATTGGAGACCTAACATCATTATGCTCTTTATATTATCAATACTGAAAGACAGTGGGACCACTTTCCCTCTGAGCTTGGCAAAGTATTGAAGAGCTCTGCAATTGCATTTCTGTCTACTATTTACAGAGATAGTCAATGGCAACTAGGGTCCTAACTTGCATACCTCACTTAGGTGTGAGAAATCCAGGCCTTACCCTACCACTACTTAACAAGGTCACTCACAATAAAAAGGAAATTACACATTCCTGCTTTTGCTCAACGTTGTTCTAAATCACAAGTCAGCCAAATACAGAATTGCTCATATAATTGCTCACAACCTTATCCTTGTTCCAAAAGCCAGAGCCTGTGTCACCATCTAGGTTCTTTTGCAAATGGATTTGCTCTCTGTTTTCTAATCCTGATTAGAATAATATGTACTACTTCTGCTATTACAAGCGATGGAGAATGTGTTCATCCCTAACATCCCATCACAAAAGCATAGCATGATTTCGTGCTTCAACCCAAGTCTATATTTATGTGCTTTCCTAGTAAACAAAAGATTCTTTCCTGAACTAGGGCCTTCTTGTCCAGAAGACTCCTTTCTTATGCTTAAGTGGAATTTCCTGCATTTCAGCTTATGCCATTGCATTACCTCTCCTTATTTCACTGGCTGCCAATTCCAAGGTGACACTGCAAGGTTGACTCTCTGGGAAGAATTATCTTGCCATCTCGCCCACATGCTCCACCTCCACTTCTGAACCATGAAGCCTTTGTATCTGTCTCTGATGTTAACATACAGGTCTCCCTACTAGTTTACTTTAAGTCTATGATTCCAAAGTATATTTGAAGCCTTTTGTGTATAAACTGTTGTACTACTTTCTCCTTTTCTGTTTAAAAACATGTTTGGGGATCACCTACAAATGTGATCTGATCCTGATTGGTGCTTTCTTTTTCTTTCAACAGTTAATACAAAGTGACAAATTCAAAAGAGAACCAGAAATTTGATTGAAAGTAGATTGCGAAAAGGAACCAACACATGGTCTAAGTTGGGAACAGGCACTTTTTTTATAGACCACATAGGCATTTGCCTAATTCGTATTGGACTGGGACTACTTAAAACTGGTTACTGAGTTGAAGCTAAACTATTTAGGGTGGTGTCAAACTACACATGAAATATTAACTTTTTTCAACTGCATCTCCTTCCAAAGTGAGCTGAAAATATGGCCATCATGCGTGCCAACTTCATATAACAATGAAATGCTACAATTCCCTTTGCTTTATCAAGTGATTTCTTGACTTTGAGAAATATTGTAAAAAGAAACACTGACGTACAGTTTGATTCATGTTCTGGTGTTTGCCTGGTTTTAAAATTCATACTTTCCTGCAGGTCATGCAAGACTTTCAGAATCCAGTACAACCAACGTAACTAAGTTATCAAGAAAACTATAGGAGTGCAGTTCTTAATTTTAACTTGAGATTAATATTAGGAAACAAAGCTTTATACCAAAGCACCTATTTTAGAATATAGAAAGGCACATAACTTTAGTCATATAAACACCATCAATAGTTTTTTTTTAAACTTAATGTATTTTAACAATCAAAGGAAGAGGCACTAGAGGAGTAACAAATGAAATACTAGTAGTGATGCACATATGGACAGCCAATCTGATGAGCCTCAGTCTTTGTTATTTTCCGCATCAGTACCACTCACATTTCACAATTTTGAGTATAATCATTAAAATGATTTATTATCAAGTAATCATGGGTATTTTGTGCATATGCTTTGCCTTGTTTGCTGGCAGCAGTTACCAATCCAATCATTATCAGTGGACAAATTTTAAAGTGACCAATTTTTTTTGTATTTAAGGAACTATCATGTCTCATGTATCATTGTGTTTCATAATCAGGAGTCATTACAACAGTTATTAGCAAGAGTTCAATGCAAACATTAACGGATCCTTTAACTTAAAAGTTGCGTTAAGCTGCTGAGAAGATTCTTGTTTCTTTTTAAAATATTCCAAATTCAGCCATTGATTGAGTAAAGATAGTATAACAATTAATATAGGGAATGAACTTGAACTTTATATTTAAGTCCACCCCAAAACAGACAATACTGAATAT
This sequence comes from Gymnogyps californianus, assembly GCF_018139145.2. Lineage (NCBI taxonomy): Eukaryota > Metazoa > Chordata > Aves > Accipitriformes > Cathartidae > Gymnogyps > Gymnogyps californianus. The sequence continues at coordinate 22,955,483 of NC_059473.1, forward strand.
AGTGGTCTAAAGGAAGAAAAAAGTGCCTTTTTATCTGCTACTTGTATGGCTTTCAGGTTAGCTTCCAATCAAGCTGTCCTATTTAGTCCTCTCCAATCAAAGAGATGGCAAGCAGAAAATGAAGTATTTGAGGGAAAAAGGTGGTTTTCTATGGTGATTGCTGTACAATTCGTAAGCTTGCTGATAAGATTCTGTTTCTTTAGAGCCCTGACTAATATTGGATAAGTACTGGAATCCAGAAACTGGATGAATTCATGGTCTGATTTAGAATGTGTGTACAAAGTGTAGGCTTGCACAATTTTTTGTCCTACATTATTCCACAGACTTCAGATTTGGCAAGGGCTTGTCAGTTATGTCTATTCGAAGAACTACATATGAACCAGGCTTTATTGGTTAAAGTAATTTTTATTTTTATTTTCAGAAAAATATTTCAAGAATGGAAAGCTGAGTGGGTTTTATGATGCTAGCTATCTCAGCTTGGTTATTACAGGAAATCTGTGCTAACTTGAAAGACTTTATCTTAAAATGTAACTGTCAGAATGTTTTTTAAGAAGAAAGAAGTAATAAAGAGATGATGTAAAAGACCTCCAACTTCATAGATGCATAGAACAATTGAGGTTGTCAGGGACCTCTGGAGCTCTAAACCATTGCTCAAAGAAGGGTCAATTAGAGCAAGTTGTGCAGGGCCTCGTTCAGTTGGGTTTTGAGTATCTCCAAGGATGGATGCTCCACAAACACAGTTTGCACTCTTTGGGCAACCCATTCCAGTATTTGACCACCCTCACAGTAAAAAATTTTCTTTCTTATCTTTGCATGGAATTCCCTGTATTTCAGTTTGTGCCTGCTGCCTCTCATCCTGTCACTGGGCACCAATTCCAAATGCCGTTGCAGGTTGGTTCTCTGGAAAGAATTATCTTGCCATCTTACCTATAGGGCACCTCTCAGAACAGTGCAATGGACAGTAGGCAAGGTGATGATGTGTTCATTTTGTACCTTATCTGGGCACCACTGTTTTCACAACCTTTATATATAAAAATAAGTCTCTGCAGTGACATCATTCTGTTCAAAATAGGAAACTGATTACTATCAACAAAGAAATTACCATTTGAACATGGGGTGGCCAAAAAATAGCTCCTTACAATTTGCGGGAATTGAAAAATATGTAAAATGGCCACCATCAGATCTTTGTCCTGCTTAAGCCTTCTTAAAGACCTAATGATCAGCTGCCCAAAACTGGCATGGTTCTTATTCTCATCTTGAAAAACACAGAAACACATAAATCACCTTGTTTCTGAAGTGAAATTCACCACTCTAAAATGTTTTAACTGTGAAAAAATGTAGAACTGGAGGGGACGTCATGAGATGACTCCACCTAAAACATTGCCTGAAGCATATCTAAGCCATTCATGATAAGCATTTGTCTAATCTGCTCTTAAAAACCTGCAGTAAAGGGAGTTCCACAACATGTTTTGGCAGTATGTGTCAATGTTTCACATGAAGTTGATTTCTTCCTTCCCTTTTCCTAGCGGCTGCATGGATCCTTTCTTTTCATTAACAAATTTTAACATACATTAACATTATCATACGTCTCTTTTTCTACAGAAGCTTTTTTCGATTAAACAAACCTTCCCTAAACTCAGAGACAATATTCAACTGAAGTCCCACTTTTTTTAAAGCAGAACCCAATCCAACCATGCAGCTATCTGCCCTGTATTCAAAAATTAGTGTTTTAGAAGATGGACTGAAAACCATAGCCTGAAAGGACGACTCATAATTTATTAGTTAAGCCAGGTAAGTTGGAAGAGATAAAATCTTTAATTAGATTACTGACACACTTGGGGGAAAAATAGACAAGCTTTCAGGCATACAAGTCCTGCTACTTGAAAACACAGTTTAGTAGGAGGTATGGACTTCAGCTTGTAACATATAAGTTGTTATGGCTCTTTTGTTTTGCTTTTTCTTGACTTGTCTGTTTTGACTGAAACACAACAATTTAACTCTAACAAAATTAATCAATAATAAATGACTAACAAGTTTAAAAACTATTGTAAAACATTAACATAATTTGATAAATTAGTGAAGTAAACTACATATTAAAAACTTAATTGTTTTATGTTAAAGGCAAATTAGTTTCTTCTTAATCTCCTAAACCTGTTAACAGAGGTTTCAGCTTGTGTGCTATCATACACTTTTGCTATCTTCAAGTCCGTCAAGGGAATTAGATTGACTGTGATCTGCTGCGTGCCTTAAGGCAAAACCTCAAATACTTCAAGGTTCATTAAGTAAGAAATTTAAACCACTAAAACATAGAACAGCAATGTGTAGACACATTGGCTTATTTTATTTTCAGAATTAAAAGTTCTGCCAGGAAAAAAAGCATCTTGAAAATCTCCAATTCTGCAATTAGCATCATGCGAGCAGGCTTCTGCATGAGCAGATCTCATTGCTGGTTTGGGGACTAATACTCTAGAGCAGCAAACACTTAAACACTGACTTAACTTGACCATTATGAGTCAGCTTACTGAAATTAACGGTGCTTTTCATCATAGTAAAGTTAAGTACGTGTCTGTGTGTATAAAGGATCAAGTTTCAGCTTTTTAATTTCAAGATGAGTGACTGAATTACTCCATATGTATTCTACAAATAATCAAACAAAATTTTTAAAACTAGTTTTCTACCTCCACCATTTTTCTGAAGTATCTTCTACTTCGATAACCTCTCCACCACTTCTGTATAAAAATCACCATTTTGTTCAGATATCTAAAATGAAATATATTAACAAAATAATCATTATTTTGAGACGTTACAATATAACTTTATTTTTTCCTAATATTAAAAATAACGTATAGTGTATTATATCCACACTTATTCCAAACAGATGGCCACTGCAAACATACTTTATACATATACATGTATGCATATATACATATGCACACACATACACACTTATAAACCAATATATACATATATTTATACATACACACATACTTTGCTTTTGGAAAAAGTGGGTTACTGCAAACTTACCTATATGCTATTTCAGTTATCATTACAAAAATTTAATGAAATAACCTTACAAATGTAGTTTGCATGATAGATGATTGTATTTTCATGAATGGTTTTAATCAACATATCTGACCAGTTCAGAATTTTTTCAGTTACATGCAACATTTTCACAGCTTTACAATTTTTAAATATTTGACAAAACCCACAGGTATCTGGAATTTTTAGACTATTACACCTAGCTTAATTGTAAGTAAATCTTTAGTCTGTCCTGATTATATACACTTCATTATGCTACTAAAAGTTCCATAACTGATGTCTCACATCAATTTTGCAGCAAATAATGCAACCATTACTTTGGGACTGCCTAGAAAAAGCTATATAGGGGAGCATTCATACCACCTAACTATGGACATCAAATTTAGAAGCCTTGCTAGAGTCACTCAGTGGAGGCAGTCTTTTCCAGCAGGTAGTTCAAAGGACCTAAATGAGAGGGTAATTCAGAACACTGACAACTGGCTATATTGAGCCTGTGCTCCTAAGTGAGATACCACATCCATCTTTGGAAAGAGGACACTGAGCAGGATCACTCTGTACACAGTCGCAGAGAAAATCCTCTTCTACACTTAGGTGATTTAGTTCTTCTTACATGCTCATTATAACTACATTGTTCTTACATTGGTCATTACTAAATACAAATGTGCGTGTGGAAGAGCATTTTCCTACAGAATAGATTGGCTAAAACACTTGGGTTTTACTTTCTTCTGCAGCATACTGTTGTTACTCGTGCTGGAAACAGAGGGGCACTAACCAATCCTCTGTCTTTGTAGGGGTTTTTGACATTGATGGCATAGCTGATATTCCTTGGAGGGCTGAAATACCATGTTTGTTTGTCTGCTGAACACTTGCATGTGATGGCTGCATCCTGTGACAACACACTTGAACCAGCAATGGAAAACAGTTTACCAGCGCTTTTTTTAAAAAGTGCACATAATGGTTGTAGCCTATCTTTTTATGAGGGAAATATTGGTCATTAAGTGATTAATGTTATTTAACCTAATAATTCTTTAGGCTCGATATAGTATGTCTAGATACATAATGACTTGCGACAGGCAAGACGTCAAACTAGAAGATATAAGAATCCCTCCCCCCTCACAGCCTTAATTTTTATGAAGATACAGAAATTCAAGCATATGAGTTTGCCTAATTGGGCTTATGATCATAAAAAATGGAGGAGGTCCTCCTGGGAGAAGGGACCAACCATAGTGTTTCCAAAAAATTTATATCAATGTCGATACGGCATTTTACAGAACAAAGTAATTGTACATGATCTCTGTTTTATAAATGGAGAAAATTATTTAAAGAAATATTTTTTTTAAATGACCTGGTCAAATCCAGCAGTAGAACTTAATTTTCTACAATAAGAATCGAGTTACCATACACTCACTAGGCAATTTTTCTGTAATGTCCACAGTAACAGCGATAAGAAAAGTCTCTGCAAACAGCATATGAGGGACATCTTTTTGTTTTTCCAGTCATGCCAAGATTTCTTAAACAATACTCTGTAAGTATTCTGAAGATGGATTATTTCCATGCTACTTATTAGCATTACGCCATTTTAATTGTATGCAGTTCTGAAAATCAAAAATTATTATTTCTTACAGTGGCACAGCATATATTTAATTCTATTTAAAAGCAGAATAATGGTTTGGGTTTTTTTCCCAAACGCTCTCATTTTATTAAAATCAAGTAATACCATGAGAAATGGGGGGGAAAAAATCAAGATTGAAATACAGATTAAAATAGGCTTAATATACTACCTCAGATAGGCTCGGACTCTGCATCCTCGAAACCAGCTCTGGATTTTGACAGCAGCTTTGTACTCTATTTTTCTGTCTTCATCTACAGATCTGAAAATATAAAAAGTAGTAATACTTGTCAGCACGGTAATTTAGTACCAAAGCAGAAAAATTCTTCTAAATATGTCTTACTGTTGCAGTTTGTGATCTTTTTCACCAGGTTTTTCACTTTTTAATTCTACATAGTTAAATAATAGTGCAGAACAATATAAGCTACATTAGTTGCATATTATGAAGATAACAAAGATAAAGAGTATCGCAACTTGCAGATGATGTAAGGCTTGGGAGAGTGTACTTCTTGTTCCCATAAAATACTGAATATCCATGTCAGCATATCATGGACTTCTTCCGTTGTAGGTGAAATATATGGATAATGCTTTAATGATAATTAGGCCTGAATTATAACAAAAAATCCTGTAGCTATGTATAAAATTGTGTATCTACATGAATATTAAATAAATTAACTGTGATCAATATTATCATGATAAATATCAATGGAATTTATAAGAAGGATATATTAAGGGTGAGATCTAGTTCAAGTACATTGTTTTATGACCAATACAAAATATTTTATTTGTTTATTACCTGAACAGTGATAGCATTAATAATGGTGACAGATACACTCCTTGTATGTAGATTTTTTTAATGAATATGAGCTGATCTTACAGGGTGAAAGTAGAGGATTTAGACCTTTCAGCTAGTTTCTTAGGAAGGAATTTAAAGAGGAGAAATATGAAAAAGAAGAGGAGGTGACCGAAGGAAAGTGAGATACAAATGTAAGTTAAAACTATTATGAGTCAGAACAATAAAGCACAGAAAAGAAACTAGACGTGGAAATTTCCAAACTTTAGAAGGCCTGGAATGTCAGGACATGAAATCTTAGTGTGGCTTAAAAAGGCAGTTGGGAATTGGAAACAAACGTTGTTAGTAATTTGGATGGGTTCCAAAGGGATGACCATGGGAATCTTTTACATGGAATTATAGTAGTCAATGCAACAGCTTATTGAGTCTTCACAGGACTTTTCACAATCGTAATTTAAAGACACGGATTTTGGAGATAATGTAGAAATGAAACTGGCAGCGTATTGGCACGTGCTGCAGACAGGCAAGGAGGGAACAAAAGGAAACAAAAGAATTAGAAAATACGCTAGGGTTGCAGCATTGATTAATATAGATGCTAGAGGAACTAATAAAAAAGGGAGGATACAGAGAAAGATGAGTTGGTTTTTAAGTTACATGAGAAGAAAGGTTATCTAGAAAGAAATACTGGTGAGGCAGCTGAAGATTCCAGACAGAAGGAGGTGGAGAACTGATGACTTCAAGGAACTTTTCAAGAACTATTAGCTGTCAAAGCTTTGTGTCAAATGACATAGTACAACAAAAAGGTATATGCGCAAGTGGGAAAGAAGCACAAGTAAAAGGACCTCATCAGAAAGTCAGAAAATAATTCCAAGAGATAGTCCTTGCTTGCCTCCTTTCTGTGACTCTGTCTATTAGGAGAATAGTGTTTGTGACAAAGGTAAAAGTCATGTAAGGAAAACGATGAATCTAAAAGAGATTACAGAAATATGTGAATCTGAAAGAGACTTTTCAGAGAGTTCAGGAAGAAATCATTACTATGATGAGTTTCAATGCTGAGGGGTAGAACCCAGCTAAGAGATCACCTCTAGTTTTTATTTACTTTTTTGTTTGTTTGTTTCAAAATGTCAATAACTGTCAAGTCTTTGAACTTAAAATTGTATTTTAATTTTCATGGATTTTTTTGCTATCTCATTTTTATTAGGAACATATTTACCAAATAGTTTAATTTGTTACACCTGCCCCAAAAGAACAATTAGGTTACTATCAGTTAGTTTTCTTAACTAGTTGATATTAGTTAGCTCTCCTAACAAAGTGTTGTGTCAACATTAATTGCCTCGGTAAACACCAACAAGATTAATTTTTATCTGATAAATTAGGATTATCCTCATTATATTTCTTGAAAAACAAAACACAGATTTACTGCCAGAGATCAAGAAACATTAGCTCCATTCATTTTATATCATCTGGTGCAGCATATGCTCTCAAATCACATGAAACAGGCACAAATTTTCATCGTCATCTGACATGCATCAGACCTGTCCAGTACCTGGAAACTGTGGAAAACAGACTTTTTTACCTAAGAGCACAAAATAAGTCAATATCAAAGCTGGCATTTATGCTAGAGAGCTTCATTGTTCCTCTCTTGTGCAGCTTCCTAGACTTCATAGGAAGCAGACCTCTCCAGAATACTTTTACCTAGAGGTAAATGATTTTGATTAAAAGGGTATGAGCTATTTGGCCCTGGACAGACGGCCACGATCACAGCCTGGAAATGAAGGGGATGTGGGACTGGCCACGTCAGAGGTGACAGCTCCAAAACCAGTCCTACCCACTTGGCAGTGGCAACAGTCTGCTTCTGGAAGAGCAGAAGCCTTCTCCTCTATTACTTCCTGTTAGGTTTTTTAGCTGGCATTCTGTCTTGCCTGGACAAGTCAGTTCAGAAGTTGTTGTAAAGTTTATTGAAGCAGACTACCAACAGCCTTGTTTTTCTTACAGTATAGTTCCACAAACACTTTCAACTGGCCTTGCCAGCAGAAGTGGTTTGAGGTATAAGTTGCTCAAGCTGGTATCCACCCTTCTGATCAGATTGCATAGTTGTCATACTGTTTGAATTAAGCTTTTAGAGTCACAGATACTTCTCAAAGACTTTACTGAACGTTAAAAAGGCATATTCAAGGTCAGCATCTAACATATAGATGTTACAGTAAATAAAAGTAGGTTCTTGAATGAGTAATTGATAAAATTGTTTAACACTTAAAATAAGAGAATGCACTAACAGATCCTGTGTATTCTAATGCTCATGCTGACAGGGTATTTGTCAAGGTGCAGGCTTATGGTATTTTTGCATTCTGCCATCATTGGGCAAGTGCTTCCCTAGAAAGGTGCTTTCCTACAAAGTCAGTTTAGGAGACATCATAACTCTGACATAAATAGAGTTCTGCATAAAGCATGACAGCAATGTTATTAAGATCAGAAGAACATTATTAAGACCAGGTAAACCTGTCTAACCACAACCAACAGGCAAGATATTACAGTCATCAACCTGCCCTAATTTTTAATGGAACAGGTGTAGAGTCCTAAAACAGCAAATGCATTTTGAAAGATAAAGAAAGTTTTCTAATTTGGGGATTTACTTTAAGGCACTTCAATTACTCTGTTCCTCCTGCAGCAGTAATTGCTAGCAAGAGTACTTAGTTTTCACCAGGGTTGCTTTAAGTCAAGCTGCTCTGGAGGGTCTGTGTGTTCTAGATGTTCTACGGAATTCTGCTTTTAGGTCTTGATAGATAGGTGAAGAAAGAAATATTTTTCTTTTGGCTTAAAATGTGTTTGACACACATGGAACTAAATCCTTCAGGTCTTACCCTTGGAGGTATTTGCCAAGAGGGCAACTCATACCAAAAAAGGTAATACTTGGTAATCTATATTCTTCTGCACCTTCTGATGCTTCAGATCAACTCAGATCGTTTGAGGAATCTGGTATTTCACTGCAGAATACTGACTTCATAGACTAAGTAACCGCTTTTTTTACAGTATCATGTATTTTCATCTGAATGCCCTCAAACTATTTGTGAATGATGAGTGACTGCACAGATTACACTGACTCATGTGCTCACAGCATCCCAGATTTGGCAATTTTAACAGATCTATTACATTATGTAGATAAAGCATAGTTCTGAAAGGGAAATTAAAGCTGTTGTCTGACTTCAAAATACAAATGCTTCAAAAATACTTCAAAGACCACTGCAAATTTGACACACATTAATGCCCAAAACTTATTTGTTAAGTTTAAAAGTTAAATAAGGATCTATCAAAATCTCTAAACAAGATAGTCTGATTTGTTTCAGGATTGTACTGAGAGCTGTGTTGAAGTAGTCCAAGATTTTCACCCTAAAGAACAGAGATCAGAGTACTGATCAGCCCTTCAGTTGCTGAGCTGGACTGTTTGAAGCCTCTCATTTATATTCTCAGCTGAAAATCTGAATTTCAAGAAGCTGATGGATTATAGCCTATTCTTAAAAGGGAAACAATTCATTTTTTGAAAGCTCTGCCAAAAACAAATCCCCAAACATCAAGCATGCTGCCCTCCAATGGATTTCCATGTCTGGCTCAGCCTGCTCTTTCTAACCTGGAATATGTGAAATACAAGCATAGCCTCCTGTAACTGATGCTCATTTAGTGAACTGCTGTGTGTACAGCCACAAGAGTACAAGCTAAAGTTCAGGGAAAGAACGGGAAAACACAACACTTTATATGCAGGCAGGACTTGGACTCAGTGTAACTTTTAGCGATGTTTGGGAGCTTTGTTATTCACGCTAATGCTGTTGTAATCGGATTCTAAAACAAATGATTCATTAATTAGTAAAGACCCCCCCCCAACTATGCTAAATATGCTTTTTTTTCTGTTTGAGTGTTAGCATTACACGTACAGCAGCAGCAACAATACAGTTGAATAAAAGGGTCTACAGGACAAATCTATGCAATATTAAAATAGGTCTTAAAACATTTGATTTCCTAAAATCTGATCTGGGAAAAGTTGGCCACCACCATCTTAGCAGTCAAAAAAGTCAGCAGTACAAACTGTCCCACTGGGTTAAGAGAAGGGTAACAGGTGATCTGATCAATCAGCCTGCCACTCTCTATGTGGGACATTTTGGATCTTTAGTAGAATAAACATCTCCTTAACTTAGTAGAAAAAGACAAAACATGTCCCAGGTGCAAGAAACTCAAGCCGCATAATCTAATTTAGAAACGAAGCTCAATTTTAAACAGTGTGGATAATAAACATCATCTCCCTCGGGAGCTGGGCGGTTCTCTGTCAAGTAACTAAAAATAATCAAAAAAAAAAAAAAAAAAAGCGGTGCCTTTCAACAGGATAAACTAAACGGCCGGTAAAAGTTACAGACCGGAGCCACGAGAGCCGGGGCTCACGGCTGGCGCGCCACTCGGGCGGCTCCGCCTGAGTCAGCCTCTGGGAAGAGCTCGGCCGCCGGAGCGGGGCGGGAGAGGGGAGGCCGGCTCCCGAGGCGGGAGAAGGGCCGGTTCCCGGGCTGAACTCGCGAGGCTCAGCGCCCCTCGGGAGTTTCCAGAGGCTCCTTCTTTTCCCTCAAAATTAGCGGGGGGCGGGGGAAGAGCGGGACACGAACTATTTTCGGTGCGTAAACGGACCCCTTGAAGAAACTGTGCTGCTGCCATCAGGTCTCCTCAGATCACTCCGGCAATGTTCGGGGGCAAGGGGGTGGGGGGTTTAAAGCTAAACCGTTTTCAGCGGGAGCGCCACCATCTCGTTGCCGGGGGAGACCGGGGGCTGCCCGCCCCGCCAGCCCCAGCCCAGCGTGTGGAGGTGCGTCCCGCCCCACCACCTGCACGACCCGGTTACCTGTTCCTACGGAAATACTCCTCCCGCAGCCCCGATAGCCTCGCCTGAAGCCGGGCCAGGGCGGCCATGCTCCCCCGCTCCTTCCCGCCCTCCCGACGCCGCCACCATGGCAACGGGACTGTACCACTCCGCGCGGGCGCAGGGGTGGCGCTCCCCACGGCAGCCCTGCCGACAGGGAACGGCAGGGCATCGGCGGCAGCGGGAGCCCCGCGGAGCTGGACCGGGACGGAAGCGGGGCCAAGGCAGGGAGTGCTGGAGGGGACGCGGCGCCGCCGGGCAGCGGTCCAGAGAGGGAGGGGAAGAGGCGAGATGGTCGCTCCCGGCTTCCTCCCGGTGCCGCAGCTGCTTCCGGGCTCTCATCATGGGGGACTGAGGAGCAGCGCTGGCCGCCCGCGTCCTCCTCTCCCGGCCCTCACTCGCCAGCCCCCGGCGCTGCCTCCGGCCCCTGCCCGGTCTCCCCTCGGCCCAGTCTCTGCGAAGTGGCGCCAGCCTCCCCGGGGAGCGGCCGGGGGAGGCGCCGGGTTCATGTTCCGGGTCGCTGAACCTACCCCGACCCGAGCTCAGGCGGCGAGAAAGAGCTGGTAAGCCCAGGCCCGGGGGGTCGCCCGCGGGCCCAGGGGGACGTCTCCGCCGCCCCCTGCCCTCTCGTGGGGCCGCGGGGGTGGTGCTGGTATTTGGGGGGCGCGATCGGAAACACCGTCTCCGCGCCCTATGTGGGGCTTGGAAACGTGGGGGCAAGTGCTGGCCCCGCTCCGGCCGGCCCTCGCCGCTGCCCGGCGAGCTGCCAGGCCTCTCCTGGCCTGCGCTCCCCCGTTGCTGCCGGTTGGGTTGGGGGAGAGGCGTTGGTGCTTTCCTCTCAGCCCAAGGCCGCCGGGGGAAGAGGGGTTGGAGGCCTGGCAGGTGCCACTGGCACGTCTCAGTGGGTCACCGCGTTTGTAAGCGAGCAGCGGGCTGGAGGAAGAAACTTCCCCTCGTTGCTAAAAAAGGACAGCAGGCAAACGATAAATCAAAACTTTTGTCACAAGTTTATTTAGGGTTTTTTTTGGGGGGAGGGGGTGTTCTAATTGTGGTAGACCCTCTAAGGCCTAAAACCTTTGCAGTGTATGCTGCAGAAACAATCGGTTGGTGTGTTTGCTGCTCTGAAGCTATTTTGTTGCAAACCAATAATCAACAAGTGCAGCTGTAGCCAATGAGCAAGGAAAGTATGGGTAGTTCCACTGCAGTAGAGTTGACAGATTTACTGTTTTATGTAATTCCATATACTAGCATAGTGACCCCAGAGGCCATATTGTTTTTATTGTAGAACTGTGAAGAGGGGAAACCGAGCAACAGAATAGAAGAAGGGAAAAGTGAGTTTTGTTAATAGGCCATGGAGGTATAAAGAGTGGTAGTGGAGAGACTTGATGGAAGCAAGACGTCCCAGACAACCAACTGGGAAGCCTTTCATTTCCTTCGTGAAATGTTAGGTATCTTGTGATATGTTAGGTATCAACTGATGTGTATAACTTTTAGTTCATTTCGCTTTTACTAATGGAAGTGGAGTGTGGTGGGGTTTTGTTTGTGGTTTTTTTCTGGAATGTTGATAATTTGAGGCCTTGAGGCTTTTTTAGACCCTACGTTATGTATACAGACACCTGGGGGTAGAGTTCCCAGATCTGAAATAGATTTTCTTTTACATTTTTCTTTGTTTCTTTTCTGAGGATGGGGAAGAAGAGAAAGAGAAAGGCTCAGCACTTAGTTTTCTTACCTAGGAAACCCCATTCCTCCTCCACTTCTGCTGATACCACCGCTTTTTTCCTGTGGGTATTTTCATGGCTTCTTTACATTTTTCTAAACGAAAAAGCTTTTGAAGAGGGATTTTATTTGCCCTGATGATATTTATTTGGTAGAAGAAGTTTGCCAGTATTGCTAGGCATCCAAATTTGCCTGGTGTAAACGTAACTTTACTTCTGCTGGTGTAATTCAGAACACTTCAGAGAATGAGGTATACTCTAGTGGCAGAAGTATTCTTATTTCAGTACTAGTGCTGCATACAGTAGAAACATTGCTTAAGACATTCCGAACTTGTATCTGTACTCTGAGAAAGTTTTCATTATATACTTAACTTGTCATTTGTCTTTAAATTTTACTATTTTGTGTCCACATAAGGTAGCTTAGTTCCAGAGGCTATAACAATAGCGTTCAGCAGCACAAGGTGTGGGAATTTGGCATATTCTTCTGTAATTGTCATCAGACAGTAATGATTTTGCTTGTGCAAATACACTATCCAGGGGAATTCAGTACAGAGAGAATTATTGAAATCTTATCTGTAGAACTGTTAGTTTAGGAGTTCCGAAGGAAGATCTGTTAAAAATCTGACTACTCCTCAGAGCCACTCTGTTTTCTTATCCTTATACGTAAGTTATTTCAGAAGCTGTCTGTCAAAGGAAACCCATTTGAGTGAGATGCAGGAAAATATTTTTTTCAATGTCTAATACTTGATGGAGAAAATCAAGAACTTATGCTTTGTAAAAACATTAAGACCCTAAAGAAGTGAGTAGATTCAGAACAGCCACAGAGTTAGAGTGTTCACTTTGGGTGGTAAAGCTCCTCTGAAGCTGAATGTTTTTCATTTATATTGTGAATACATGTGACAATTTAGGAATAGTTTGCATTTGGGGTATTTACTGGGCACTCTGATTCTTTTGATAATGACTTTGGTGCTATAGCGTATTGCCATCATTTGACAGTTCACGTGATTCTCCTCCTTGGCGATTGATTAATGAAGTCATACTTCTGAAAAAGGCAAACATATCAGTAAATGGCAGCAATGGGATTGCAAGAATTGCTACCTCTCATGATAAATTGCTCTAAATCTCATTTCTGGCTGACTAGTTCATTTGTGTTAGAGCCTTATTAAATGCAGTTCCTGTCAGCATCTTTCTGACTGTATACCATTGCTCTGTAATGAACACTTTTTCACTGTTAAATATGAGTAGACTTGATAGTATTTATTGTTGTGCCTTCTTAGATAAGCAGCAGTTGTAGAAAAGTCAGATGTACTTATTGCAAGCTTGTCTGGCCCTAATTTTTAGGGGGATCAGTGGCATAATCGGTTAATAAAATTCCATCATTCCTCAAATACTAATAACTTTTTATTGTATAAGACAAGTGTAAGGAAAATCCAAAACTTGTCTAAAGAAGTTTCTCAAATACAGAGCTGGTACCAAGAATTGATGTGTAGTATGTGATTGGAGGAATAAAATGTTGCTAGTAATTGTATACAATTAAATGTATGGGAGCTATATATTTGATATAAAAAAAAAAATTATAGAAATTTCCAGCAAGTGTAGTAGTTACGTCTTTAATTGTACAATAATGACTTTCATAAATTTTCATATTTTTTTAAACTCCTCCTGTACTATTATTATTTTGTGAGACTGATTTATATACAGACATAACTGACTGCAAAAAAGGAGAGTTGGCATACCTTGAAGATGAGAAGTAGCCTGGGATTTTGGGTTTGTTTTTCCCTTTTCAGATACAGACGTGCTCCAGCGTAGTAGCCTGACTTGTCTCAAGAGTCCTCAATTCTTGTAACTGTTCACACTGTCTTATATGAAACTCAAAATAATTATGTTTTCTGACATTTAATTTCTGTAAGTTTCTGTTCTGACACTGTCACATTTTTAAATTTTGTAATATGAAGACTACATTTGTATTAAGTTTCTTTGGTCTGCATGTCAGACTTACTCTGAATGTGTTGCCAGTGCATTGGCTGTTAGTCTTTACAGGAAGCACTGGGCAGGATCCTCAGAAATGGAAGAGTATGGGGATTCTCTGTAGCTTGATAGCTAGCTGTTATGCCCTCCAGCAACAGTTGGTACAGGGTAGAATGCATTTTGGTCATTGCGTAGCTTTGTGTACCTGGTTGTCCAGTGGACAATACCTAGCTAGGTGTGGACATGGAACTGTACGCTTTGTGTCCTCCTCTTGGTGATGGCCATTGGATGACAGGAGAGTTTAACCTAGGCACAACTTCTGTTTCTGATGTATACCGTAAGCTTCTACACAACACAAGTTTCAGTTATTTCGTCCTGTACCATAGTCTCTTGCTAGTTTTTTAATACTTTTAACTAAGTTGTGTTGCTCCGTTTTGCTTCCCCTTTTTGTATCCGAAGAACCGTGATAGTTCTCTTTTTTGAATCTGTAAATTCTTCAGGCAAGGTGGTGAGATTTATCATCTGCTGCTCCCTCCCGAATACTTGCACCTGTTCAATCCAGATTTCAGTCACATTCATCAATAAAGTAGAGGTCTCAAAACTACTGTTTCTAAGGCTTTGTGAAAATAACTTCTGAGGTGGAGAAATGGGATTCAAATTAGTACCTGTCTGAAGATAAAGGTACACTGTGAGTACAGCCATGTTACGAGACATCAGAGAATCTGTATGGGAAAAGATTATAGAAAGTCAGGTTTTATAATCCCGATGTTCAAGGAACTACTTGATTTTTCTTGTACTCTTAGCTTGTGATCAGGGTGGGTTGTGAAGGCAGCAAAAATCATGGTTCTTTTCAGAATTGATAGGAGACAGATGCAGCGTAACTTTAGCTGCAAGAAGCCCCATATCTATTTAACAGGAAAAGGTATAGAACTAGCAAGTAAATGTAAATGCAGCTGTCAGTTTAGTGAAAAGATACTGCCTCTCCTTACGAGTTGTGCAACTAAATTAGCTTTCCCGTCAGTGTGTGAGTGTTTGTTAAATATTTTGTGACCAGTCAATTGTTATGTGCTTTAGGTGGGAAGTGAGCAAAAATGATACTTGTTTTTCACTGAAAAAGCAAGTGCCCATTATTTCTGTGAGGAGTTTCAATATGGATATTAATGCTGAACACAAGCTGTGTGAACTGTTTTGGAGTAGGTGAAAGCAGTTACACTGTTTCCTGCAACAGTACTTTTATGGTCTGTTCTGGTAAGGGTTAGAGAAGAAATGGGTCAGCCTTTGGTGAACTACATTAAAATTGCTTCAGATAAATGTAAAGGTCAACGTAGGCAAACTAGATTTTCTTGTAGTAAAGTAGAATCTCCTAGTGAAGACATTACAGTTTATTGCTAGCTGTGGGCTGTTGCTCTAACAGCATTTTTATAGCCTTATGTGAGTCATGCTAAACTATGGCTCAACTTAATATTTTATGTACCTCAATATGTTGTTCTACATTCCTTATTACAACCTTTGAAATTTCTCATCTTACTGAATGCAGTTGATACTCACTGGTAATGTCTTTAATACTTCTTGTAGTTATTTTTCAACCTATTTCAAATGCAAATATTTTTGTTACAGTAACATCTGCAGCGATGATTAAAATTACTTCATAGGTTTGGAATACAAGCTTGACGGCTGGTTGTGAACAATGGAGAAAGTTGCAAAACTGAGTTTGTCTGATAAATAATGCTGTAATAGAAATACGCTCCTGAATTTTGGAAGCGGGTTTCAGATTAACTGTGCTATCTGGTTGCTGTTGCCATTTTTTTTTTTCTTCAATTATAGCAAGAGAAATGAGAGTTCCAATAAAATTAATCAAAAGAGATTTCTTGGGTTTTCAGGAGAAGGAGTTTTAATGTTGAAAGTGCAATGTCAATAAAAAGCTGCAGTAGTATGTGTATTGTATTCTCAGTCTATTACAAAGGAGCTTCCAGTGTCCCAAATTGGTCAAGTAATTCTCATAATCATCCTAAGGGAACATGTTGAAGAAATTATAATATTAATTTGTCTGGTCCAAGAGGTAATGCAGTTAGGATACAGTTATATTATACATAAGACCATGGCTGTAATTTTTAGGGTAAACAAGGTCGCTGCCCTGTACAGATCCTAGTTCAGGAGTTGCAATGAAGAGACCTGATATTCAACAGAAAACATTAATTACAGGAGTGCATAAGATTCAAAGTCGTACTCTGATGGAAATTAAGTGCCTTTACTGCTTAGGGCCTTTTAAGAATCATATTATCCCTTTACTTCAAAAACACTTAAGGGTGTTCACTCTTCTGAGTTTCATCTTTTGATCTGGCACTATCTGTATTGACAGTATTTTGGGGGGAATTCAAGGCAAGTTTAGATCAGATCTATAAATCCAAGCTGGATATATTGTGTTTGATCTTGAAGTATTTCATAGAACTAGGGCAACTTTACCACCATACTTATGCCATTATCTGGAGTAAATTGGTATGTCCACTCTAGGAGCTACTTTGATTTTAGTGATATAGTTATCCATATGGATTAAGGATACTGAATTGAATGAATTAATCATAAACTGTGGTTTAAGACATTAGTGTAGACATTAGTGTCCCTGTCTTCCCTTTCCCTTTTACTTTGTGCTGCAGCGGCACTAGCAGAATGGGCTGCAAGAGATTATGTATACTAGTTCATATTCTGGCAAGTTAGCAGAAACCTGTTTGTTTTGAGAGCTAAATGTAGGTTTAAGCCTACTAGTTCAGTTTTTGGTGCACCTCTGCTTCTATCCGTTTGCTATAAATGCAAAAGCCTGTGGCAGAAGGGCTGGGCAGGCAGCTGGGGGAATTGATGTCTCAAATTAACCCAAATAAATGTACTGGAGTTTGCCTGTTTGAGTCTTATGGCTCCTGTTATATGAGTGCAGAAGTATTAGAAAGCCCCTTAAATCCCAAGGGCATCTCATTTCTGATCCGCACACCTGTGAGGATAGCTGTCTTCATGGGTGTTTAACAATAAGGCTAAAGAGGCTAGTGCCCTCCCCATTGTGCAGTTATAGCTACTGAGAAACATGGGTTAATATATCTGTTTAAGCATCATGCGTAGAAACCACGTACAAATATACCTGGACTTGCCTCTACTGGTGGTTGAAATTTCTACTACACAAGCAAAAGCCAAACAAAACCCGCACACCCCGCTAAAACCCTCCGCAGTAATTGAAACTTTGAAAACTCGAAGTAAGAATTAGTTTTAAATCATTTTGATGCCACGTGTCTCAAAGTAATTTCCAGGTTAATTGGCTTCCACTTTTCTCTTTCTGAATTTTCAGAAAATTGTTGCTTCATTTGGAATACTTTTCCTACCGTGTTGCTTCTCTTGCTTCTGAGAAGTATTTTTTTGTGATTATGGAGGTTTTGATTCTTGTGAACCAAATGGATTAAGGAGAAACTGTAGCATTCTTCCAGAACTGTCTCACCCCTTACAAGATAATATGATGATTCTGCTGTACTAAGAGCCAAAGAAAATGTTAGGTTAAGAGGGAGTAATAGGACTAGAGATTACAGCAGGACAGAAAAAGGTATGAGAAATAAATGCAAGTGACACAGTAGTTTCAGGAATTCAAAATGAGCTTGTTTCTACCACCCTCTCTGCTTTTGGTGATCTTGCAATTGAAATGTTTAAGTGTTTCTCAAAATGGTTTAAAAGGAGAATATATAATTTCTTTAGGTAAGATATTTCATGACTAGCTTGGATTTCATCTTAAACGTGCCCTTCAGTTCCCCCATTAATATTTAAAATTTGTGTACTTGACGGTCATGACTGTCCATTCAGCCATCACCATTAAGTACCTTTAACACTGGAGTTTGTGATAAGTGAGAGAGGGAACTTGTGTGCTATGTGTCCAGATTTTCTCCACATCTATAACTCTGCTGGTATGGGTAGAAAACTATTTGTTAATTCCTCCATCAATTTATATTGTAAAACAACGTGAAGAGTCTTGCTTTTAAACATCTGCGACATAATTTACTGAGTGTCTTCCATATTTATCAGTTAGTGTAATGTAATAAAAAGCATGAACATTATTCTTTGCTTTACCTCAACGAAAGGGGTCTTCTTATGCTTTGATGTGAGAATCTGATTGCTGTGTTTACAGAGAAGGTTCACAGCCTTCACAGAAGGATTAGAGTTCAGCAGCAATCATTTAATGTTTTCTCTTCTTTTTGTAATTATGTTCATGTAATGCATGGGTGAACTTACTGAAGCATACTGAGTTAAAGACATGCTAAATGCTAGTGAAATTTGAGGAGGAAGGAGCAAAACATTTAAAAGGATAAGGCCTTAATCAGACACTGTGTGTGTTTAGGGACATTTTTCCTTACACAAGTGTGTGATTCTGTGGATGTGAGTGCCTACACGTGGTGGGAAACTTTGCCTTTAATACTCTAGAATTACCTGTAGTAGGGTATTCTCACAACTTAATATCATTCCGCTGAATCAATATTTTCAAAAAATCAAACAGATATCAGCCATTTGGAGAGACAGAATTAGTCGCTCTTTAAAAAAGAGTCATATTATCAAAGAATTACTGTCTTAACTTTATTTTGGCATTTAGGCAGCATCAAGAGATAATTATCCTCAAAAATATTTTATCATAATGACAAATCTTAAACAGAACTCCCTAACATACTGTCAAGG
Organism: Gymnogyps californianus; assembly: GCF_018139145.2. Taxonomy (NCBI): domain Eukaryota; kingdom Metazoa; phylum Chordata; class Aves; order Accipitriformes; family Cathartidae; genus Gymnogyps; species Gymnogyps californianus. The sequence continues at coordinate 22,974,199 of NC_059473.1, forward strand.
AGGCATATTATGTATTCCATTTCCCATTCATAAATTTAAAATGTGGTCCCTACCTGCCTGCAGTTAGAGTGAGCGGTCTTTTTTGATGCTCTTGCCATGCGGAATCCCTGAAAATCATAAAAATGTGGTGAGGTGAATTAAAACCAAACAATAATAGTGAGGTCAAAAACAAATGAGGGACCCACCACCACCACTTTCTTTCCAGGACAGAAATTTGGGAAGATAGCTTTTAAAAGGAATGTATGTGCTGATGTGTTGCAAATTGCGTAGGACTGATTGGCAAGGTTTTGTCTCTCAGCAGAAATATAATAATCTTTATAGGATGGACATTAAGACAACCTTGCCTAAAGTGACTAAAATGATTTTGGCAGGTAAAATTGTTATAGAGTTTATGCTTAACACTTTGGATTCATTTGTTGTTTTCTAATGTGGTTTTTTTTCCTTGAAATGTATAGGCATTTCAGTAGGACTATGGAGGAGCTGGTTCACGATCTAGTCTCAGCACTGGAAGAAAGTTCAGAGCAAGCCAGAGGAGGTTTTGCTGATACTGGAGATCATTCTCGAAGCGTGTCTTGTCTTCTAAAGCGACAGGCAAGGAAAAGGAGGGGACGAAAAAGACGTTCATTTACCACCCATCATCCCTGGGAGACTGGTCACTGCTTAAGTGAAGGTTCTGATTCCAGTTTAGAAGAATCAAACAAAGACTACAGGGAGAATCATGCTAATAAGAAAGACCACAGTGACTCCGATGACCAGTTGTTGGTTGCTAAACGTAGGCCTTCCTCAAACTTAAATAACATTAGAGGCAAAAGACCTCTGTGGCATGAACCAGATTTGGCTGTTGACAGTTTGGGAAACAGAACTTTGCGCAGGAGAAGAAAGGTAAAACGGATGGCAATAGATCTGCCATCAGAAGTCTCTAATGCACTGACAATAACTCAACAGCAGGATAATAGCAGAGATCAAGAAATGGACAATAACAATAAATCATACCAACACCAGGAGTTTTCCAAGAGCAAAGTGAAAAAAAGAAAAGTAGCTGCAGCTCGACAGGGACCGGAAATCTTGGATGAAGGAGTAGTTATAGAAAATGAAGAAGTGAACCAAGCAAATAAGGACAAAATGGAGTATGAGGAGCAAAAAGGCTCAGATGAGAACATGAGTGACAGGTTATTCTTTCTCTTCCTCTTTACAGAAACTTTGGATAATATTTGTTTGCTTTTATTACTGTTGCTTGTATTGGGAATCTTTCGATTTTTCTTTAATTCCAGAGTTAACATGCTAACATCAATAGTATCTGTTTTAACAAGTTACTCTGACGTTTTTTTTAAGTTTACTATTTTTAATATATGAGTTGCTCAGGTTAAGGAATTTAGCATAAAATAGAGAGTCATGTAGCAGAGGAATAACCAAGAGAACAGTTTCTTGACATAACACATTCTAATTGTTTCAAGATTAAGAATGACAGAATATACAAGTGATTAATATGTTTTTTTTCTGGGTATTTCAACTGATGACAGTTCTCAGACAAAAATTTAAGTGTTTTTCCAGCTTTGAGACATTGGTGCTTTGATTGTTATCTCTATTCATCAGAAAGGTTGTCAGTGTTTAGAGTCACCATTTAGACAGTATGTTCTTATGTGTCATGGGCATAAAAAGTCTGCAGGTTGCCAAGGATATACATCATTTACGAAATGCAAAAACCAATTTACAGTTCAGAAACACCTGAGCTTACCATTAGAAAAATGGGGGAATGATGACCCTTTGCCAGTACACCTCATCCATCCATTCCAGACAGCAGTCATACTACAATGGTAATTGTTTCCAAAGTACTGTTTTGACAACACAGTAAGGTGTAAGTCATTTTTCCACCATACACAAGGGGTGTTACCTGCAGGGCCTGGTAAGCTTGATTATGTTTATTCCATGTGCCTGGTTCTGAATGCAGAACTGTCAACAAGAAAGACTCATATTAAAACGTATAATTTTGGTCAGTTGCTTGACAGCACTCGTGTCCCTGGGTTTTTTTTGTAGGCATTTTATCTATAAACCGTTAAGCCTTTTCCTTACCAGAGAGGCAGAATTGAGATGCAGAGAGTACCCAGGGGTTTTGACCAGAGCAGACAGATTGGTTACTGTAATAACAGTAGTGTTGGTAAGTGACTAACTCCTGTCATTGCTGGAAAAGTTCTTCTAAGTCTCTTTATTACACACTAGTTTTGTCCCTCACCTGTGAACAATAAGCAGCTGAAAGAGCTGAATGAATCCTAAGTCTTAAAGATTGTTCCTAATGTCTTAATTACTAGAGCAGAAGCAGACCTTCAGGGCAGCCAGTGTAACTTCAGACATCTCACTTTGACATGCAAGGCAGGAGTGTGTGTTGTCAGGAAGCCTTTAGAAAACTTCCCTCTTCTTTGATGATGGGGGGATGATACTGGGCATATGTTCCCCCAAGTTTGGTACCTGAAGACAGATGGTTAAAAATTTCCTTGGAGCTAGGAACCATTGCATAGTTTATCATATGTCTATAGTCTTGTCACTTTTTTATTTATAAAATATTTTCTGTTATGCTAAAAGGGTAACAGTTCTCCAACTCAAAAATTCTGTAGCTAATTTTTGGGTGGAGAGAAGAGTGATCAGTAAAAAAATCCTCTTGTAGACTCCCAAAACTGCACTAATTCCAGGTCAGTCTGAATATCTTTTTATTTTTTCACAAAAGAAATGTTATTGATTTAAAAATTCATCTTCCTTTTCAAAGTGCTTAATGTTTTGTTACACTGAATGCAGTCGTTTTTCAAATCGTACTTCAAATGTTTGTCTCTGGCCCCAATAAATGGCCTTTAAAACCATTCTCATCTTCATAGCGTTTTCTGCTCATGCACATGATTGAGTGATGGTCTGTCATTCTACCGAATTCCTTGCAATGGTCATCTGTACCAACAGGTTTGGAAACCACTGAATTAGAAAATTTGCATTCCATAATGTGATTAGAAATCCACCATATCTAAGCCTCTCGAGTGCATACTGTATCTGAATATTTTATATGTGAATAATTTAAACTTATTTTAAACTAACTTTACTTAAATGCAATAGTGCCTCTACTGTTTGAGATCATTTAGCCAGAAGAATCGGAAACAACTAGCAAACTCTCTTCCTAAGAGTATGTTCTAAAAGTAAAAGCAGAGATTTTAAAAGGGAACATGAGTTTTGTAAGACTGGACAAGATGCGGAGAGCTAACAAAGCATCTTGAATAAGACTTATGCTTCAGCGATACTTGCTGGAAGAGGGAAAATATAAAGTATACAAAACTGCCCTAATTTTGTACATTTGTGTGCATACAGTTTAATAACTATTAAAAAAAAGGATTAATTTTTTAGAAGTTCAGTTTTTAAAAACAAAGCCAATAATTTTTAATGGGAGTTAAATTGCTTGGATCTGAAACTGGTGAGAAGTTTTCAGTGTATACATGAAATGACTTTAAAATAACATGACATATATATTTGAAGTGCACGTTAAAAATGCTAAGTGACTCTTCTTTTGCAGCCTTGTATCTGTGTGTGTTCAAACACGAAACACAACAATAACTGGTTTTTAAGTGCAGGGTTCAGGAGCAGTAGGAGGAGTCTTCAAGCTCTTAAAATGTCAGCATCTAAATGATCCCAAAGATGAATTCCTGTGAGGTTGGTTTTGAGCACTAGAAATGAGATTTTTGTGATCAGAGCCTGTCCTTTGCTCATTCCCCCTTATCCTCAATTCTTAGCTCCTTGGCCAGTTTCAGCCAAGTTTGGCAATGCATGGAGTTCTGGATGATATTTAATTCCTGCAAGCTTTGGCAATTGTTTGCGGTTTAAGTGACTAAATAGAGGAGAAATCTCAATTACCCCTTTTGAAAGAGAGCAGCAGTGAAACTTGGAGATGCCCACCCACTGGCCTGCCAGTCAGTGTGAGTACAGTGGCTGGTCAGTTCTTGGGGACAGGCTTGGTTAGTAAACAAAGGTCACAAGTCTCATATGAAACCAAGGTATGGAACAGTTTGCTAGTAGTAATAACTAATAATAAAAATCATTTCTTCTTTGTTTCCACAAATGTATAAATAAAGCTGTGAAAGCTTTTTGGATAGCAGAGCTGTTCCTTCCAAGTTTTTGCTTGCATACACTGTTTTATAGGACTAAAAGGAATCTGTGGCTTTTTTCTTTTTCCTGAAAGTCTTGCTGGGAGCAGAATTCTCATTACAAAGCAAAGGAATTAGCAATATACAGTGCAAAATTATATTAAAACTGGAAATAAATTCCATCATAACAGCTTTCATGTACTTAGATATTAATGTATTAATTCCAGAGGTTTTGAATTTATTCAGTGAAGTGACTGCCATGTAGCAATTATCTCGGCTGTAATCCCTGCCCTATTTGACTGTGGCCTGAGGAGAATGAATACTGTGGCTGCCATGGATATGCCAGTGGTACAGTTTGATTTTTTTTTTATTTTTTTTTTTAAAAACACAACATTATTATGTGTAATTTTTAAAATTTCAAGTGGTTTTGTTTTCATGAACTGGCTAATCCTTCAGTAAGAATTATTGCACAATTAAAGTATCTTATTTAAAAAAAAGAAAAGAAAAAAGGAAGGAGACTGTTCTCAAAATTGGAAATTTTGGTGGGGAAAGTGGCTGAAATACTAAGGTTGAAAGGATTTCCTAACTTTCATTTTAAAAAGTACTATTAAACAATAAATAGACAGGAAGAATCTATGAAAAGGGGATGTTTTTTCCTTGAGATATATGATGTAAAATTGTGCACAATTAAATGTAAGGACAGTAAAGCCATCTATGTTGTAATGAAAGTGAAGATGGGTTGCTTGCTAGGAGGAAGTTACTAGGATTTGCAACATTAGGAAGTTCAAGTTTTGGTCTCCCATATGAAAGATGGTTCCATTCTCATTGCATGCCTGCCATCTTTCTTCTGCTTAGGGCAATTGTGCAAGTGCTTAAGTCTGTCCTGATATGTATAAAAGATGGTATAACTATTGCTTATACAGTAAGAATATGGATAAGCAGAAGATAAGCAAAGATTAAGAAAATGTAAATCTTCAAACACAGAGCTGTGTGTGTATATATATATTTTTAAAAAAAAAAAAATCACTGCTTTGTCTCCTGATACCATATTGTGTTTCAGATCCTGTTGGGATGCCTCCCAAAGGAAGATACAAAAACCAAATATATACTTATAATTAAACACAAATTAGATTAATTATATAAAATTCATATTACAAGCTTTAAAAAAATTGAGGCTTTCTTTGTGAGAGATTATTAACATTTAAAAGGAAATAATTTTCCTAAGTGTACTAGTTATTTAGAAACAAAAATAAAACTAATTTATTATTAGAAAGTAACTAAAAATAATTGAAACCAGTTGAATTCAAGTATAGGACTGCATGTATGTTTTAATATGAGTAAGTGTAGAAAGGTAAACAGACCTCAAGTTCTTGTAAGTAGCTTGTATGCAACATTGAGAGTAGCCATAGTATTTATAACTTGTACTTGAATTTGTGTGGTGAACTGAAGTGATTTTTTTTTTCCAAATTGTTCTACATCTCAATGTAAATAAAATGTGATTAAATTTTGGTGAGAATATTACTTCCTTAGCAGAGCTACGCTGTTGACAAAAAATGAAATAAATGGCTTACAAAAAATCCTTTTGTGTGAAACTTACCGAATTGTGATCTGTGTTATTAAAAGACAAGTCTGGTTTACTGTTTAGAGGCATGTGGAATATTGTTTGTAACAATGTGTATACAGCAAAGAACAAAATTCTTTACCTATTGACATCTTTGAATTTAGAGAGAAGTGTGTGCATGTTGTATACACACATTCTAATTTTAAGGCCATGATGGAAGTCACAGAAAAAGTGAGCTGTACCTTGCTTTTTTGTTGATGTTATGATCATTGATCATACTTATTTTCTTCAGGGTGACCTTTGTTTTTATTTAATTGGCTACCTTTGTTATAAACTTTTCTTTTTCCCCAAGTAGTATGTCGTGAAACCTTAAGCAGTGTATTTTCCAGAATATTTGCAAATGATGTTCAGAAAGGTAATTCAATTTTCAGACTCTTATATTTCATGTGCTGAAGGAAGGCTTAGGCTGCTTTTGATTAAGACTTTTCCTATTTTATTGAGCAGTGGTGTTCCAGGATCAAGCTGAATTGCATGGTATAAGAAGGGAGCAGTGAGCATTTGATGGAAGCAGATAATAAAATGCATCAATTGTGTCAGCACCTCGTTGCAGTCACATCTGGCTTACTGTCAGAGTACCATTAGATTCCTGTGGTTTTATGTTTCAAAAATAATATGCTTTGTAGTTAATGGAACTAGGATATTTGCAGTTTGATTAAAAAAAAATCGTCCTGTTTTCTTTCCGATCTCTGTTGGGCTTAAGTTCAATCTGAGCACAGCCTTGTCTCCTTAAAATTTTACGACTGAAAGATCAATTGTTCTTTTGATCTGTTTCTTTCTTTCTCTTATTACAGTGAATCCAGCAGTCTGAGCAGCAGTGATGCTGGTTTGTTTACCAATGATGAGGGAAGACAAGGTATTGAAACAATCTTTCCCTTCTCCACCCCTCAAACCACATCAGTTGAAATTCTGTAAGCGTTACAAGTTATTTCATAGGTTAATTACTATATTTCAGTTGGTATTACTATTTTAATGAGTTGAAGTATAGCTTGCTTTCTGGGTTTTTTGAAATGTTACCAGAGGGTGTCCTGAATCCATGACTTCGTCAAACGTTGTCTTGAGAAGCAGTCTCTGTAATATAATAAACTTACTTATCACTTGAGCATCTCCAAAAGATCATCTATACTAAGTTTTAATTCTTCAGTTGCTCCAATTTTCAGACAGGACTGTGTGATCATAGTACTGCTTCTCAAACTATTTTTGAGGTGGCTTTTTTCTTTCTTTTCTTCCAAACTGATATGGCAGGATTTTATATTTCTTTTTCGTTCAGTAGTTCGTTTGAAAAGTAGTTTCAAACTACTTCTTCAGCAGTCTAAGATTGAGATTAGAAGATGCATGCTGTTTAAAGTCTCTCTCCTCTGAAAAATTTTTCTTTAATCTAAAATGCAGTGAATATTCAAAATTTTCCTTTAGTATGCCTAATGTTCTCACATATTTTTATGTGATAAAACTATTGAGGGTGGAAGTATAAGATTTTTTTCAGCTTTAGTGTTAATTGCCATCTTTAAGTGCAACACATTTACATGTATTATGCTAGCACCTTAGTGCCCAGCTCACGGACTAGGAACTCACTGTCTTTGACAGTATACAAAAATGGGGCAAAAAATAGTCTCTCAGGTGATTAAGACTCAGCTTTTCTGTTGGCAATTCTAAGTTAATGGTAATGGAGATTATTTTCTTATGTAGTTTGCCACAGACTACTTGAGCGTGTGCAAGAAAACAAATCCTGGCCCATTCCACAGATCTAGGTTAAAGGAATGTTCTTTTTTTTTTACTTTTCTTTCTCTAATATGTAATTCAGTCTCTTCTGTTTATCTTCTATTATAACGTTACAGTAGGGAGGTGATTTTTCAGACTTAGAACAAGGGTGTTACCTTCCTTGCTCAACACTAAATTGTGCTACATAAACTGTACTTCCAAGTTTGAGTATCTGTTTTTAGCTGTGCTAACACATAGCTTTTTTTTTTGAAGAATTTAGGCTCTATTTTAAAGTTTAGATTAATCTTTTAACTTCAGTATTTCAATACTTTAAGTATTTAAATATTAGACATGTCAAAAAGATTTGCTTTTACTTATATGAATTTCTCTTTTGACTTGCAATTTTTAAAACATTTGTCCTCTATATTTGTATGTAACATGACCTACCACATTTCATAATTACATACGTTTTTGAAGTACCCTTCTGATATATTTGTATCAATAGTTATGTCCTTAAATCCTGAACTAAATTATTTAAATCTTTGAATAATATGGTTGAAAATGTCTCAGTTACTTTCTGTTTTTCTTGTATATTTTGTGGGAGGAGAAAAGGGGAGGGATCAGTGAACAGCAGTGTTCTTTCAGTGATGTGGTGTTGCCTTTTTTAGTGTTGGTTCTTTACTATAGAGCTGTAATTCTTATTTTTTCTGTTTGATTTTTGAACCTTGATTCAGTTTGATTGTAATTTTCAAGCAGAAAGCGTTAGACCTGAAATAGTATTCTGAAATATAAATAAAAAGGACCACAGTAATTAAACTTGAGAAGGATTGTCAGGACAAAACATTATTTTTTTTTTTTAATCTCTACTTTGAACTAATTATTTTGTTTGTATGATCAGAAGACCATTAGCCCCACACTGGGTCTCAGACATTCTTAGATCTGCATTTGGTTTTGTGAAGACTTTTCCATGGAAGTACTATCAGAGATCCTACTGCAAAACCAAAATTGTTTATTTTCTAATAATACTTATTCCCCCCCCAAAGAAAATGCTAGTAATTTTTATCTCTGTACTCCCCTTATGAAGTAAGATGAGGTTATTTTATCTCTGTAAATTAATTTATAGCTGAACTGAGACACCTACAAAATTGAAAAGAATGAAGGAAGGGGAAAATAAATCTGATGAAAAGCCTAGGTGAGAGAAACAAAGCTGGAAGAGGACAGGATGAAAATGTGTTACAGGAAGAACTGGCTGATTTTGTTGTCTGTTTTTAAAAGCTACACTCTGATTCCTGTCTTCCCAGTGTCCCTCCTCCAGGATATATGTTCAGAACATCAGCATCTTGACCTCATTTGTAGTTCAAATTTTCTGCACCTCTGACTTCAGGTTTGTGCTAAGTCAAGTGGAGAACCAGAGATTGATTAATGTCGCCTGGTGAAATACTTGGTTTAAATGATGTGCCTGCCATCATTCAGAAGTTTGGGTAGCAGAGGACAAGAGGATCCTGTTCTCCAGGGCAACATTTGTTCATTTTGTGTCTTTGAGATTAAGAACCATATCTCATTTATTGCAGACAAATACACTTTATAAAACCCTAATTAATTCCCAAAGCATATTCACCCTATGGGACAGACATTCTAGAAAAGAAAGTGATCTAAAGCAGCAATTTCTTCGAGCAGTTGGCCAGCCAGTTAAATAGTTGAGTATTTAGTTCTGAACTTTGGAGTGCCTGACCTTGCAACTTTTAATATTTTCCAAAATTGTTTCAGAAAGGAAATGGAAATAAATTCCACCACAGTAACTGTACTCTTCTGTGCACAGACTCTCGGAAGAGTTTCAACTTCTATAATTTGATTCAAGAAAGCCAGGTGTAGCTGTAATTGGGGGTAGTAGTGGGTTAATTGCTAGATATATTTTAATTGCCATCAATTGCTATGATAAAAGAAAATCGCTGAGACTTGAAAGTTCTGTGTTCCACTTGTAATATGTGGTGTGCCATCTAACATTTTTTCTAAAAACCTGTATACCCTTTTCCTTTCCAGCCTGCCTCTGTTCCAGTCTCATAGCTTTTTTGTTTGTTTGATTTGTTTTGTTCCTGTGAAGTCCTCATCTGAGCCTAGCCATGCTTGTCCTCCTTTTCCAAGTTATCCAGGTGTTTATGTTAGGTCATGCGAGAGGGCAAAAGCAGCTCTCTTGCTGTGCTCTATTCCACTATCATATTACCTTCTGGCAGAAGTGATTGGTACTTGATGTTTTGCAATCCCAATGTGGCAAATGTTTCACAGAAAAAAAACCCATTGCATACTCTGTACAATTAGCCAGCAAAAGCTTAAAGATCATGGAAAATGCTCAGTGCAGGTACAGTCAGTGAAGAAGATAGCTGCTGAACTATTAACAAACCTCAAGTGAATTCTTATGGGTTGTATTTTTTTTCAGAGGTTTGTAAATTGGTCAACTTTGGGGCAAAATTTAATATAGTTAGCAAAAAACCAAAACCCCATGCAAATATCGAGCCCTTGAGTATGAAGGTGGGAGAGCCTGCCAACAAAGTAATTGAAAGAACTCAACAGTGGCTGAAGCTTGTGTGTCAGAAATCCTTATGACTTTCCTTTTTCATCCTACTCTTTCCTTTGTTACTAATAGCATTTTCATAAATGGCTGTTTTGCAATTATTAAAAATAATGATAAGCAGTGTTATGCTCGGTGTAGAAAACTTTTACAAGAGTTTCAAAACAAAAGGTCTAATCTTACATTGCAACATATAATACAACTCTATAATAGGCCTAGCTGATAGGAGCACGTGCAGTTTGAAGGCACTTTATAGGTCTGCTTTACAAAGGCACTTTATAAGTTAAAGGGCACTTTGTAAGTTAAGCTTTCAACACAATGTTAACAAAACTGTAACATTATTCAAACAGTAGTTGATATTATTGCTTTTTTGGGGAAAAAAAGTCAAATTGCAAGTATATTCCTTAATGAATTTTATAGTGTGGGTATGACAAATAAAACACATGCTGCATTCCTAGTCCATTTATACCTACTAGTACACTTGGGGAAATTCAAAGTTGACTTAAGACCTCTTAAATCATGACATGCAGCACTTGAAATGTCCTTTAAGATCTAAGCAAGTAGGAAGGAAAATTATATTAATAAAGTGTTAAACAGTTAAAATTGGAGAAGGTCGGGGAATGTCAGAGTTCTGCTATGGATGTGGCTAAGCTTTTAAAGATAGCTGTTCATTATTTTATGATTAAACATATATTCATTACTGTGTCCTCTATGAAGATGACCCACGACTGATTCAGTATATGAGAATTCCATCCTTTTGTCTTCTCTAGTGAGAAACTAATTTGGACCTTGTATGGCATCTCAGTAGCTGCAGGCATCAGGGTGTCATTCTCCATATATAAAAGAAATGGAATGTGCAGTGCTAAGTGTAATCACACCAGTTTTGAACTGTTGTGGCTCATTAGTTTATAGTCTTTGCAGGTGAAAAAGAAATAACATGAAGTTGTTGTATAGTTGAAATCCTAAATATTGCAAGTGGATCACAGTGGTAGAGGTGAACATAAAGCTGAGACCACGTGATATCCTTGTCTAATTTATTAATGGCACACCTGTACAGTCCTCCTACTCAAGAGCAGGGTATGATATTATATTGGATGGGAGGGGTGGGAGGAGGCCTTCATGTGAAGTTTTCAAGCTTGAATCAGAAGAACTAGCTGCTTAAATTGAATGGTGTCCTGCTACCCCTTTTGCCAAGGTAGCTCTGTAAAGCACAAAGAGCAAGATGCATTGTGCCTCTGTGGATAGGTAACTTAAGCTTCTGCTTTCCTGAAACTCCTTGTATGTGTTATAGTGAATCTTCAGATGTCTCCAAATGATTATTACAGCTGTTAGCAGTGGGGTTTTTTTTAACCTAGAAAGAGTACACTGGTCATAGAAAAGAGACTAGCATCCTAGGGTATTTACGCTCCATGTGGTATTGCTCTCTGTGTGCGAGTTGATGGATGATGGAGCAGCACAGTATGAAGTGGTGTTTATGGGACACTGATGCCAAACTCTTTTCACGGTAGCCTCTCAAAGTAGGTTCTGGTTGTTATAGGCAAGCACACGTACACCATATGTGACTGCTATGGAGGGTAGTCTGGCCATTTTGAAATAAAAGAAAACTAGGAAGAGGGGGGAAAACTCTATTTGTGTGCAGTGGAAAGTCTGTTTGTTATAATCCTGCAGTGCTTTAGCTGAAATAAGATTCAGGTGAAGCTATTCTGAATGTGAAACTGATGGTGATGCAAATGGGGTCTGTGTCCGTAGAGAAACCATAAGAAGCCCACATAAATAATTTTCTAAACTTCTTAAGGAGGAAGGCAAGTAATTTAACATGAAGGAATGGTGATTAGATAAATATGTAGACTCAATAATACAGAGTAAAAATTAGGGAAACAGTAATTGAGGGGAGGGAAAAACTTAAAAATAAATAAAGCCAGGAACTGAAGTGTCTTGAAATTTTAGAATTGAAGTTTACATTTCTGAGCCTTAAATTGATTTTATTTTTTTGTACTGATCAGTACAGTTATAATTGAATGTAAATTGCTTTGAAGTAATTTCTTGAAGCATTAGCATTACCCACAAACAATTTTGTTGTATTTTAAATATGTGGCTAGGAGAATGCATGGGCTCAGAGATCAGTTTCTAGAGATCTGGAGGTCATTTTACCTTTCCTGTAGCTTGGAAGAATACGATAATTTGCTGTAGTCTTGTGCTGAATCAGCATCCCTAAGAGGAAAGGACAGTGTAGTGAATCTTTTGAAGTATTTTGAACTAAAAAAATGTTGCTTTGAATTTTTAATTCTCATAATTTCATGTTGCTATGGATACTGTGTTGCCTTTTTAGAGCTGCAAATTAAGTAGGATAAAATCCAAGTATCTGGTTACTAAACTTGAGTGGGGAGGCCTCTGTGTTGTATTGCCTATATGTATGAGGCTGGGAATTGATTAAATGCAGTGGTCTTCCCTGACTCCTTTTGAAAATGACATCCTTGCAAGGTGGAGCAACTGGTAAACAAAATGCCTGTGGGTACTTTCACCTGGATAAGAATAGTAGTAATAGGCTTATGCTCACCTCAAGGTGATAATACGATTGAAAATAGTCAAAGGATTCAGAGTTGTTTAAAGTGCACAGACAAGGAAGCTAAAAACCAGGTATACCCGGATTCTGCTGTCACGTGGGAAAAGCCTCAGAGGTTCAGATCTTAAGTCTGCCTTTGATAGTAAGCAACATAAGTGCTTAGGGACGTGTATAATAGCATAACAGGTAAGATGTCTTGACAGACAGTTGCTTAATGTACTAATATTCCTATTGCACAAAAAGGAAAAGTAATTTTGTATTTTTTCCCAAAGGACCATTGTTGGGCATATAGTGAGGATACTAGTTTCCTTCCATAGCCACTATTTGCCTTATCCTGCAGTCCACCACCCCAGTCTTAAATTCTAGTTGTTTCTTCTGAGACTGCATTGCATGCCTCTTACAGGCTTCTGTCCTTGAGCTGATTGTGAAACCCAATTTCAGAATTCTGTACTTACTCTCATAGCTGAATTATGTGTAACAAGACTTCTTTTGAGTTCCTGATAGTATTTCTTATTAGCCAAGGTGTCTAGAGCTCTCATGACAAAATATTCAGACAAAGTTTATCTCCATAAAAGTTTGGAAAATCAGAACAAAGGAGTTCAAACTTAATTCTGAAAGGTGTGATTCTCCCTCCACCACCACCACTGTCTCTGTTCAGTACCCTTGGACATCCTCCAAAGAAAGGATACCTGGCTGTAACGAAACGAGGGTAGAATTAATGGTGAATGCATTTGTGAAATGTCATCTCTCTAAATGAGGATTAGAATAAATATGGAGAGTAATCTGAAATGCTTCAGGAACGCAAAGAAACTTAAATCTTGTTTGGACCTTTGTATCTCTTTCCACCTCTGTTTTCCGCTTCCTCCATCTAAAAGTTCCTGTTCTCTAGCCTCTGCTAATTTTGCTTTTAGTAGTGATCATTAAAGATGTTGGGATCATATTTCACCTGCAAGTGACCAGTGAGGGGCCTTAATTATTCTATATTTTCTTGAAGTACTTGTCCTGATGAATGTTTACAGCCATTTTCACTTGTGCTTGGTCTTGAAGTATTCTTTTCATTGCAACAATTTATTTGGAGAAAGTGTTGAATTTTATTTTTCCTCAAATTTTGGCTTGGGTTTTCAGTATTTGTATTTTCCCATTGTGGGATTGAGTGACAATGAAATTTTACAAGAATGCTTTTTGTTCTTGAAAATTGTGTCTAATAAATCTTGCATTTGTATCTTGCTTAGTTCTGCCTAATTAAAAATTGAAATGCCAAACAAATAATTTATATGCAGAAATAGTGCGGCATGGTTTGCATACTTTGAAGTAGAATTAAACTATAGAGCACATACTTTGCAATCTAATTTTTGGGTGTAAGAAAGGAAATTTGCAATGTCTTAGGAAGAGATTTTCTGATCTTCTGTAAACTACCTGGTTTACGTAAAAGAACATGTTTTAAAACAAACATAATTATTAGTTGCCAGTGTGTTTATGATCGAAGTTTAAGATCAGATTTTCAGTCTTTTCTTTCAAGTTTAAATCCAGGTATTTAAATACTACATCTATAAATATTGTCAGTAAAAATGACCAGCTTTGTGGTATAATGCAGTATAATTCTCAATCACATGGTACTGTCAGTTTTCATTTAAAATCAACTTTTTCAAAACTTATTTCTAAATGAACTTAATCAGATTAACTTCATTTAGTCACATCTGTTCATGATTGTTTTCCCCTTTTACTAGCCATACAAATCATGAAATTAAGCTAATTATATACCATTATCAGCTGCAAAGAACTAGTTTCACAGTTTTATACCTTTTAATTCCCTACAGGAGATTAAGGCTTGTTTTTTTGTTAATATGTGAAGTGCAGTAACTTAAATGGATTTCCCCGCAGTTATTGCCAAAGGATTAACTAGTTTATTATTGTTTTTCACTATTGTAAATTGGTTTTAAAACATTACATTTTATGTGGTTTCATTGATGGCAACGCTTGTCATGCTATTGAGAAACATTTTCCAAATAGAACTGCTATATACGAGTAATTGTTATACAGCTATAAAGCAAAAGAAATAATTGTCCTGTCAGAGTTTTTATTGATGGTAACATCTGATTTTTATCTTCTCTGCTCCTCCCTCTTTTTGGGGGGACTCGGGAATACTGCCCTCACGCAGGTGATGATGAGCAGAGTGATTGGTTTCATGAAAATGAATCTGGTGGAGCATGTGGAATTACGGGGGTCATTCCATGGTGGGAACAAGAAGACTCTACAGAACTGGAGAGAGAATTGCCTGATCCAGTCTTTGAAAGTATTTTAACTGGTACTTTCCCTCTTATGTCCCGTTCAGGGAGGAGAGGTAAGTAGCAATCACGCAAATGCAAACTGTAGAATCACTTGGGTACAGTAGAAAGACATCTGGATTATACAAAATATGTAAAATGTTGACAAGATCTTGGAGTTTCCAGTTTGTTTCCTTGAACTATTTCATTTTTAAGATGTCACTAGAGAGAAATAATTTTTTAAAAGTTGATTATTAGAAAAGTCAGAAAGTGTAAAACTTGGCTCATTTTGATAGCCTACTCTTTTATTTGTTGTCTTGATGTTTGCATTGAGAATTATTAAGTGTTATTTAAAGTGAATCTTTATATTCCATTTTGTTCCTGGCTTCTGTGATAATGTTTAGAATTCTATAGAAGTTCGTTAATTCAAAGGCTGGAAAGACTAGCGTGATCATCTGCTTTGCTTTGCTTTATGTTAAGGCCATATTGTTTGTAAAGAAGAGGGAAGGGTTCCTTTAGGGCAAGGATTGAGATTGTAATGTAGAAAATACCAATTTTTTTTTCTTTAAAATACTTTAGACAACTGTGGATCCAGTGTATCCAATGGTAAGTTGTACCAGTGTTAGATTGCATTTACAGCTAGGAACCCACTCTTGTCTAAAGATTGAAGTTGTCAGACCTCAGCTTGCTGCCAAGGAATTTTGTTGTACCTTCCCTCTGCCACAAGGATCTCCTTTCACATTCAAATACAGATCTTTTATGTGAGTAGTGGTCAAATCACTTTTAAACTACTCTGCACACTGAATGTATTGAATTCTTTTGTGAGGCTTATTTTCCAGATGCTTGGAATTGGTCTCTGCATATTCACCAGATTTAACATTTTCTAGTACTAATGAAGTTGTAAGTGATGCAAAAATCACTTTCCTACTGTACTTCAGTGTGCTCTGCTTATGCAGCCAACTGTGCATAGAACCGGGATGGCAGTAAAAATATCTACAGAAATGTTCATTTTCATGACAACTTAGCCTTTCTCTCACTTTTCCCATTCTGTGCTCTTTGTTTCCACCAGTACAATGTTTGACAATGTTAAGATGTCTTCATTTAACTGAAGTCAGATTAATAGATTGGTATGTAATGGTGAATTTTATTGGTTATATGGTATAGGAAATATTCTTAAATCAATTCGTACTTCTTTTTTGTAGGTTTCCAGAGTAGATTTAGTCATCTTCATGGAATGCCAGCAAGAAACATAAAAAAGGCTTCAGGAAACCAGAATGCATTGGTAGGTGCTTTTATTATTGTCAGCTAATGTGCACTGTTCTTAGAGGTTTTTCTTAAATAAGCATATTCCTCTCGTAATTGTTTCCTAATGTTGTAGATAGGTAATGGAATGGTAAGACTACAGTGCCACTGCTGCCTGACATTGTGTTTGCTTTTTTTAATAGTTAGACTCTTCCCACTGCAATTAGATTGTAATGGAATATTTGTGTGTACTTGAATGGCAGAAACGGTCTGATACTGTTTCTCAGTACTTATTTTGAACTGAGTGAAGGAAAAGGTTTGGGCGGGGAGACGTTATTTAACATTTTCAGTACGTATCTTATGTCTATATGAAAACATGTTTCTCTCCTCTTACAATGAAAATCAAACCGAAGTTATTTTAAGTTTTTCTGATACTGAAAGCATTCTAGGATGGATTGTGGTACAATTCTGATTTTTTTGTTTGTTTGTTTTTCTCCCAAAAGTTTGCTTTGAAAAATCTGTCCTTACTCTCTTTTGTTTGGTTAAATTCTGTGTGATCAGGGGAGAAGGTATATACAAAAAATTTAAAGCAAGTTAACGATGCACCTGTCATAGACATCAAGCATTCCTTTGGACTGAGTCTGTTCTAAGGCTGTGACTACAAATGAGAGCTGTTTGGATTTTTTTAGTGCCTTCAGCTATAGGAGCAATGTTTATAAGTGAAAGAAAGAAATCCAACTATCCTTGCATTTTTGTACAATCTAATCATTGGCTTTTCTCATAGTTTTTTTCTAAAATAAGATTCTAATGAATTTCTAAGAATTTGTTCTTTGGAGGAGGGCATGAGGAGAAGAGAGACTTGACTTTTTAAATTAAAATGTTAAAATGTATTCATTGTAGTGCAATTTATTCCTTTCTTATCAGAATAGTGTTTGGAAGAGAAGGAGAATGTAGGAGACTTTATCAGTGTGTAATAAACATATCCCAGCATGATAAATACTGTGACGTCGATGTTCTTTATTATTTGAGAATATTACATGTTTTCAAATTTTCATTTGCCTAAACAAAATAAGGCACTTCTGAGAAATGTAAGAGCTATTATATGTGGAGAGAATAGAAAGGAACTGTTAGAAATTTAACTCGTTTTGAAGAGGGAAGGTTTTTATAATTGAAGTCCCTGTCCAATAATTGCCATTTGGAGCTGAATAAGATGCTTTAAAACCTTGGCCTGTGATCTCTGCTGTTAGTGGTCGTGAATTAGATGAATGCTATCTAGTTCTTGGTTTCCTCTCTACCTATTTTTATTTTTGGTTCAGTGCTTGCTTGAGCATATCTGGGATTTGTAGCCCATTTTCTAGGCTTATTGCAATTTCACTCTGGTATTTTATAGGAGCTATTATAACTGATAGGTTAGCTTCATGGTATTGATGATACATGGCTTAACTACCCTAAAAACTGCCTTTTCCTCTAAATTGTAAAAAGGTGATTAAATTTCAATTGATGAAGATATACTGTGAATGCGTATATATAATAAAAAATCCTAATGTTTATTTTCTGCTACGCTTTCTGGATTGTCCTTAGGAGCCCATTTTGTCTTCCAGTCATGGTATCTCATATATAAAGATGGTATCGTAGTTCCCTTTATAACAAAAGTGCAAGCCAATCTGCTAAAGACTGATAATTCAGTTACCTCTAGTTATTAAATATATCATTTACATAGTGTTGTGAAACAAGGTTGACATGAACATACCTTCTAAGCCACTATGTTTAGGGAGGAGTGCATATATAGAATGGATGTGCAGTTGGCTCTTCAGATGCAGTTTTCTGACCTTCTTAATGACTATTTATGTTTGTGGGCACATCTGCTGCATCTGTCTTTGCGAACGTAGCTATATAAGCTAGAGCTCCTGTGCTTCCTTTTGTCAGTGATTGCTTCTTAACGAAAATCTTTTTTAGATACTTCAATCCAATGACAAAAAAAGTCATTTAATACCTGTGACATCTGATAACACAGAACAAGAAGTAATTACTGCTATTAGATGGTAACAGTGTAGAAGAGCAAGAATGCTTTTAGAAAGATTAATATCCTGAGGAAAGAACACTGCAGACTGAACTCATTGAACAGAGTTGTGGTGTAACTTAATTCTTTTTTAACAGCCAGGAGTCTGATGTCTGTATCACTGCTTTTACACAGACTTTAAAGGGAGACAAAGTAAAAAATGGAGTTTCCTACCAAGATACACTGCCTAAAACACACAGATTATATGCTATATTCAGTCTAAGGGTGTGTAGTTTGTATCTAGGGAATGTGAGCATATAGTTAGCCCTCTGCATACAGTCAATGTGTGTTTAAACTTTTTTTTGAAAGTTTAGTTGAGGGTTCACAATTATAGCAGCTAGCAAAGCCTTGAAGAGATTACTGGTTTAGGGAAGACAGAATGAATAGCTATGATAATACCTTGATATATCGTCATCCTCTGTCAAAAAGTGTTTAATGCCCAGCTGTTTGGGTGTGTTCTTGTAAGAGAAACATCAGGCTAAGAGTGTGATTATTGCTTGCTTATATACTGAGGAAACTGCCAGCTTACGTCATTTTCACACCACGGTTTCTAGAAGCAGTGGGAGCTAAGAATCAGAGGAAGAATGCTGCTCTTTATGGATCAGTTAGTGAACTTTAATTTGAAGTAGCCACAGCTGGCACTCAGATTCTGTCCAGATGCTCTTCTTGCATTTCATGGATAAGTTGCTTAATTTGAACAAACTCATGGGTCTTTCTGTCGTCAAGTGTACTGCCTTTGAGTCAAAACACTTTTTTTAAATGATCATGCAACACTGGATAAGCAAGAGAAGTAAAAACCTAGCATGCAAATACTATGAAAATCCTTGCCTAGTCCAATGTGCAGGTTGCATGAGTTGTCATACAGCAGATGACAACTGAAAAAGCTGAGCAAGAAAATGAAAAAAAAAAAAAAAATTCATCAGAAATGGCTTATATCCTTTGGATTGTCCAATTTTCTTAAGATAGGCACATTTTTTATGGAATGCGTAATTAAACGATTTGTCAGGCATATATTTTGGCATACAATTATAATGCTGGCTTTTCATGTCTTCGTTGCTTTGTTTTGTGGCAGCATCATTTGTAACAGAACTTTATTTAAAAGAAATAGAAAAACGTGTGGCTTTTCTAATACATTATGCTTTTGATGCCGCCTGTGTCAAGTTGCTAGTAGCAACTGTGTAATTATAATCAGAAACGTGATACATGTACTTTCATACCATACCGGTATTTAATGTACTCTTTTAATAAGGTATGTTGCAGGAAATCTTACTGTGCTTGATTTGAATTCTGCAGTTATATATGACCTGATCAACTATTCCCAGCCCCCACATTCTTTTATGTTAGGCAAAAGTTCTACAATTTAGAAGTAGTGTTCTATGAATGAAACACTGATTTCTTAGAAGGAATGCTTTTTTCATCCAGTCTTTTCTCTATATGTGTTTATAGACTTGCATGTCATTTATCTAGTACTGTATCTCTGTCCTTTCCAACAAATTACATGTGAAACTTTGGTATTTAGCAGAATAAAATCAGAAATCTAATGTTTTAGATGCATCAGAAATGTGAAGGTTCATTTCTATGATGTAGAGTACTAGATGAACTCTTTACCTTCAATGATTAAGGCCGCCATGCTTTTCTCAGATGGATTTCTGGGGACATCACAAAAGCCCTAGTTAAAGAAAGTAAGAGTTGTTAATTACAGTTAGTGAAAATAGAATATGACTACTTTTTAGTTTCTTTCAAAATGTTTTGCCCAACTTAGTACTCACTGAAAAATTTCACTTTTGTTCACAACTCCTCCATACAAATAAATGAAGGTTTTAAAAATCAGTGCTGCTGTCTTAGCTGTTCCTTGTGTGGTTCTAGATACAGTTCCTTCCCTGAGACACGGAGAGACATTGTAGGGTTTTGTTTGAGGACTCTAACGTGTCATCTCTTCCTGCCTGGATTCCCTGTCTGGTCTGGAAGCTAGAAAGTAATTTCACTGGGCTAAAGTGCAAAAAACATGACCAATAAAAAGGATACTTTCTTTCGACTCTGCCAATTTTTCCATCCATCACCTTTGTCATGGGTTTTGATTTCATTATATTAAGGACAGCCTATTTTAAGTCTTGCACTCCTAGGATTGATTTTTTCTTTTTTGCACAGCTATACTATTGAGCTTGACTATATATAGTTGTAATTATTCAAAAAGTATGTAGAGAATGAAAGCTACATTTCCAAGACCTGTTATCTGAAGGTGTCTGGGTATTTCTGTCAAATCCTGTGACTCTTTTTCAAAAGTTCGAAGCTAAAAGAGCTTTTATGAAAAAAATTGTTGTCAGATAACTACTACTCTATTGATGTGAGGAGAAAAGATGTATTGAGTGCTCATGCTTTTTGTTAACTGCTTTCAAAATGTAGAATCAAATCAAATATTTCCGCTTCTAGTTCTTTGTAACTGAAGAAACAGCCAGGTGTTTTCAGGAATTTTTTCTTGTCAAAATATTTTGGAAATTGAGTGAAATAGTATTAGATAAGACACCTTGTTACAGATCTAAGGAATGTTTCCTTGAAGAGGAAGTTCGGTGATGTTTTTACAGTATTAGTCAGAAGCTTCTTTATGGATGCTCTGCAACTTTTGGAAAAACACGGCTTCTCAAGTTAAAGTTGATTTCGTGTTGTGGAGGGTTCTTTTACACTGGATGTGTGTCATACAGTCAGATAAAACATAATTCAGTTTGTGAGGTGCATGCAATAAGTTATCTGTGGGGTTTTAATTATTTTCTTCACTTAATGACTTTTATCGTTTGGAGCAATAGCCTCTACATGAAACTCTGTGGAAAAGTGAGTGGTATTAGATCATGTCTGATAATAAAACTAAACTCTTGTTGGATTCCAGACTTTTCCTCGTTCAATATCAGGAATATTAGGCCTCTGTGGCTGAGTATGACATTTTGAAACCTTACGCTGCTAAAGCTGCAAATCAATTTTCCTTTAAGTAGGTAGGAGAGTAGGGACTTTTGTTTTTTGCAATGGGGGTTTTATTAAGATTTCCTGTCATCAAATATTTTCAGCTACTTAAAGCATGTCTCGCTGTGCTTTTCCTTTTTATTTTTAAAAATTTTTCCTTGTTTGTAATTGTCTTAAATTTATATCTGGTTATGCAAAATGTAGTGAATAAGTCATGCTCTCTTAATCCTCGCTTTATTTAACTTAATACCTTCATTTTACAACAGAGTAGAGGGAAAAACTTGCTTGAGGAGTGGGTGGTTTCCTGCACTCGTGCTTCCTGCAGATATGGTTTTTCAGACAGAAAAATTCAGGTTGTTAGCACAGGAGGTGCTACTGTGATGGCAGTTTAGGCCCCACCTTTGATTCTTCCAGTGTTCAGTCACTGTTGGCAAAAATGCTACAGTTTTCCCAAGGAATGAGTCAAATGGCACTCTTCTAGACTTCAGAACATAATCATGTTGAAATAGCTTTATTTTATGAGAAAACAAGAGGGGGAAAAAAAAAGCTTCTGTCAGATTTCAAAACCCCATTATAAATAACGTAGGTTTCAAAAATGCGATGTAAATCTTGGGGATGATGTTATCTGTGGTGTTCTTAACTTCATTTATCTAATATTCTTGGGGGAACTGCTTACTGTTCTTACACCTGCTATGTATTTTGCATAGTAAGAGGTTCTTTTTTCCACAAATTAATTTTCAAGTGCATTTTTGCTAAAGGTTTCACTTATACTGATGCAAGCTTAATAAAATTTGTTCCACCTGCCATGGTAAGCACCTGATGGAAGAGTAAAAGCTTCTTAGTGACTTTAGTGATAGCTTAGCATACTTACTCATCAAAAGAATTATAATTATACCTGTAGCATGTTTCATAGTAGGTCAGTATTTCTCAAAGTGGTTCCCATCAGTGGTAGTACCAATGGTGGTACACATACTTAAGGCATAGTTAAATATTGTGATCGTTCAAGGCAGAGCACTAGAATTAGTAGATTGGTTTTGTCAGTTTAGTTGTCATTGTTACAAAGTATTTTGAATTCTACCTATCCTTTGAGATCTGAATGGTTTAATAAAGTCTGCCTTACAACCTATGTTTGTTTTAACCATGAATGATTTTTGTGTCACTTGTAATTGTCTAATCAAAATCTATGATCATCTTGGTGTCATCAAACCAGTAAACAGGCACAAATAATACCACAGCATTTCTGTCTCATTTGAAGCTGCAGTTCATTAGCCAGAAAGGACTTACAGGTAACTCAAATACCAAATGTTTAGATTTCAACAAATCTAAGATTGGTCAGTTTTGTTATTTGTTCTGTTACCTAAGTGTAAAACCCCTCTGCCATAATTAAAATAGCTAGAGAAATCGTCAGCTGTTTTGTAATAGTTGTAAAGACACTAACTGGTGAAGGTGAGCATGTGTTCGTGTTATTAATTTCTTCTATATCACTTATCGTGTAAATTAGAGTATATAATCTCGAATTGTGTCCTGGTTTCATTCCTACAAAATGTATGCCTATCAAGAAAAAAAATAGTTTAAATGCATCCGGCAATTAATAGCTTGTAGAGGTAACAGTTGTACTTTAGCAACAAAATGAAGATATCTCGTAGGTATAACTAGTGAAACAGATATTCTGTTTGTGCAACAGAGCTCGCAATCGTTTTTCTTGGTATATTTCACCTGCTGTGATGATCAAAGCATACCTTTAAAATATCAAAGATTAACTTCTGTCTAGCTAAAGTGAATGTGGTGACTTAGTCTCTTTTCTTGGACTCTCACTTCAAGTATAGTGTCAAAAACAGCATCGCACTTCAGCGAAATAGTTGCCCTCCAGCATTAGTCTCAGAAATGCCAAATGTGCTACTTATTTTTTAAATGCATCTTGTGGTTTATTCATGGTGACAAGTGCTATGAACTGTTAGTCTGAGCAGTATTCCTTGTAATTCACCTTAACCCAACCGCTCAAATGATAGTCATCTACAATTTCACTTAAGTTTACTTTTAAACCAGGGCAAATAGCATAATGATATCCCTTTTATTCTTCAGTTAGTGTCTGTTTTGAATACACATTTAATACAGTTTTACAGCACTCCTTACAGATAATAATGATTTAAAAACCCTCTGACTTCAAAATATGAGGCATCGTAATTATTTCTCATGTTTTCTGCTGCTTATCACAAAGAAATCCCCCTTTCTGGGGGAGCTGCATGAAATGTTTCTTTTGCAGACATTTGGAATTTGCTTGTTTTGACTTCCTAAGTCCATATTGGTTCTTTGATGTTTTATGTTTTAGTGCAATTCTAATGGAAAGAATTTGTCTTTAAATGTAATTGGGTTTAGTGTCTTTTCTGCAAAAATTTCACTCAGTTGTGTCTCTTCTAGAAACTTCTTAATGCTTCAATAGCAATGTTTTGAAGAATTAATGGTAAAACAACAGCATCTTGTATCCAGAGTCAAGTTAGGAGTTGTGTTTCCTTGTGCTGAGCATGATGAGGGACTTGATCATTTAATGCTGAGAATAGACAGAAAATCATATGTGTAAGAGGGAAGGAACACATGCACAGATACCGTGGCTTAGCTGATGAGCAACATCTCGCTTATGCTGTAGTAACATCATAAATGTCAAGTAAATCATGACAGTGATTTCAGCTAACACATTGTTTAGCATTTTTTAACTGAAAGCAAGTACAAGATCAGATACAACTCCTAAACTGTTGAAAGTTTCTTGCTAATTCAAACCATAATAACTCATTTACGTGAGTACGTGTCTGGTTTCGGCTGGGACAGAGTTAATTTTCTTCTTAGTAGCTGCTACAGTGCTGTGTTTTGGATTTAGAGAATGATGTTGATAACACTCTGATGTTTTAGTTGTTGCTAAGTAGCACTTATCTTCAGCCAAGGACTTTCCAGTTTCCCGTGCTCTGCCAGTAAGCAGGTGTGCAAGGAGCTGGGAGGCAGCAAAGCCGGGGCAGCTGACTTGAACTAGCCAAAGGGTATTCCATACCATGGAACGTCATGCCCAGTATATAAACAGGGGGGAGTTGGCCGGGAGGGGGATCGCGGCTCGGGAACTAACTGGCATCGGTCAACGAGTGGTGAGCAATTGCATTGTGCACCACTTGCTTTGTATAGTTTAATTCTTTTAGTATTGCTATTGTCATATTATTATTATTATCATTATCATTGTTTTTCATTCCTTTCTGTCCTATTAAACTGTCTTTATCTCAACTCACGAGTTTTTTTTCCTGATTCTCTCCCCATCCAGGGGTGGGGGGGGGCAGTGAGCGAGCGGCTGCGTGGTGCTTAGCTGCGGCTGGGGTTAAACCACGACAGTACGTTTTCCACTCCATAGGAAACTGTCTTTTTGCCTAGAATAGGTGGTGTGGGAGAATGAGGGCTACCAATAGACAGAACAACTTGAAAATAGTCCATCTGTTTTTTCAGTTGCATTTCATATGGTGGCCATCTATAGGGAAAACAATGGCATTTTAGACATCTAATAGAAGTACTCTGCCTATCTCCAGATATCTAGATTAAGCCTATTAATAGTGAACTTGTAGATTTATTCTGAGATACGCAATTTATACTCAGATGCACTCATTTGTTTTGTTTGCTAGCTCTGTTCTAGCTTTACTTTATGTAATACATATTAAAAAAAAATTCTTACCTGAAAAATGATCAATACCATTTAGCAGCTTATCTTTCAAATCATTACTATAAGGCAAAGACAGGGAATTAAAATGTTTTAATCTTGTTTGATTTATAGCAAAAGCAAAAATACAAACTGCAACTTAAAATGTTGGGTTTTTTTTCTATATACAGTCTGAGTTCATATGTCTTGTACCCAGAGTAAGAGGCAGCTGTAAAAATAGTGAATTAAACTGGATATTTAGCGTCCTTTCTAGCAATTTGTCATGGAGATGCATATATCAAATAACTTCAAAATACAGCACAGAAAATAAAGTAGCAAACATACATGATGCATTGTGTTGAAATTGAATCACCCAAGAAAATTATTCTGCTGCTTTTATAACGTGAGATATAATATGGGAATGAAGAGGTACTCCTCTGCCATTCTGTTTGATTGCTGTGACTTTAGTTAGTCAGATGTAAAGACAATGTTCTATAACCTGTTAAGAATAACTGTAAAGAAGTGAGCAAACCACGGTGGTTGTAGCCTAACTTACCTGTGACTTAGCTGGAAAATGACATGTTTGCTACCATTTTGTTTCTTGAAATAAGAAAATCAAATGTGCGTATTGAGAGTGTAGTTCTGAGGAGGGAAGAAAATACTCAAAACTTCTCAGGGACTGCCTCTTCTGATAGTTATCACGTGGTATTCACAGCAAGTAAACACATAACTGAATGCAGAAGAGACCCTTTTCTTTACAGAACTGTTGGCTTTCTTGAATGTGTTTCTGAGAGATCTTCAAAATGAATGAGTTGCAGAAGTGAATACTTTTTAAACATGTTTATCCAGTATCAGAGACTGCAATGCTAACTTTAAATAAATGGTAATAAGCAATCCTAGAATGGAAAGGTCATTTCCTGAAGGTAATCAGTAATAATGCTGTGAGTTGTGAGGTGAGTCACAGGAAAATTTGAAGCTCCTCTGTTTAGTTGTCTGTTGATGTTGTGGAAAACCCTACATATAATGTTGGTATGATCTTTCCAAAAGCATAGCGATCTTTGTTTTGTGTGTACTTAAACCATTTGTCCAATTACTGAATTACATATTGTATATCGGAATAAAGAGGACAACAAGAAAAGGCTTGTTAACATTAGCACTTGCAACGGGAGTGGTTCAAGAGACTGTTGGTCCTTGCCTTTAATTACTGTCCCTTCAGTTAGGACATAGCAGCTGCTTTTTTAGTTTCTTTTCCAAGTGAAGCATAAACCATTATAACTGATCAAGTGAACCCTTTCATTCCAACAGTTTTGATAACTGTTCAAAATCTGTTCCACTCAGCCCCTTGCAATTTGATTCAGCAAACTCTTACTTGCTTCTGATGATCTGATTTTTGTTGTGGTTTGTTTTTCCTTTTGTCACCATTAACTCCAGATAGTCTCTTGTTTGACAGGTGATTTTAAAACCTGCATTCACAGGTATGAGAATAACTTTCTTATTCTGTTGTTTCTCAGCCTTGACTTAGCACTCCTGCAGGTTATGGTTTTAAAGGTCAAGAAACTTATCCTCAGTTCAGAGAATTGAAAATTGTTTAGGCAGTCATTTTCTTACTGCTAGCTGATCGGCAAATTCTGTTGCAACTGTCCTGCTATAGATGTATATTTTGTTTTTAAACACTTGTGAAATTTGCTTTAAAGAGCATTAGATAAAATGTGCCCCATTTGCTCTTCTCCCTGACCCCTTCCCGTTGGGTTGCTCAGGTCTAAAAGAAGTATTTTACAGAGACCTAAACAGATAGATACGGTAGGTTTACAGTGGATTGCATTTTTATTCTCTATAGAATATAGTCAAACTGGAGAAAAAGAAACCTTTTTCCTGGTTTATGTCATGCTGTTATGCTTTGAAAAAGAAAGCGTGCATATGGCAATTGAGACTTTGTTGCCATACTGCTTTCTCTCTTTTGTTTGTGTTTTTAAAAAATCTGGAATCTAATTGTTGGTGTCGGTCTAAGGCAATTTAAGACAATTTGCAGTACCTAGAATAACTTTAAGAACATTGTGTGTTAGAAGTTACCATAAGGCAGCTTTCCCATGCAGTAAAATATAGCACCTAAGCAAAAGAACGGAAATGACTGCATTTAAAAGGGGGGGGGAAGGATAGCATAAATAAAAGCTAGTGTTTCAGCATTAAGTTGGGCATAAATATTTTAAAATATATTGTTATCCCTTGTTCAGGAGAACAGAACACTTAAATATATTTTTTCAGATTGTTGAGAATAAACTATGTAATAGTCACATCATATATAATATTTAAAAACTCTGAAGGATTTAGTAAAGTTTTCTTTGTACACAAACTGATATCTTTCTAAAATGAATTCCCCTGTATCACTGACGTATATGCATATTTTCTTTAGGGTTTAATGGGATTTTTTGTTTCAGGAAAACAACTTCATTTACATAGGATGTTTTACTGAATCTTACATTAAATATTACTAGAATGTGGAAAATGTTTTAAAAATATTTGGGGGTTGATGGATTAGTACTCTTCAAAGGGAAACAAAACACTAAATATTTCTAATCCTGCATTATTTACCGCATGGGTGGTTAAATGCTACTTTAAGCCCCATAAAATTAAAAGGGAGAAATCTGCCAACTGTAGCAGGAATTGGATTTAGGAAGAGTGGTACAGAGCCAAAATATTGCTACAGAATTAAATGTCAAAAATCTTCTTTAATAGTAGATATATAGTTCACAGTGCCTGGTTATGATTAATACATTTAATCTAAATCACTGAAAGTTGCTCTCTCCTTTTCCATAAAATACAATAGGACACAAATCAGTTTTACTGTAGGTGGATAACAATTGGAAAATAATGCATCTTCCCGCCCAATAAATTGTCAGTTATACCTTTTAACTAAAATCGATTCATCTTTCCAAAATTTATTACAATTTCTAATAATAAATCTTTTCAAATGTTTATTCATTTGCTTTTTGATACATTTGTGCCACTTTTGCTATGGTCTAATGTTTTTTCTTTTGATTCATTGTAAATTAGAAAATCTATTTTGAGTCAATTTTCTAGTTAAGAAGTTAAAATCTATAACCGAGCCATTTTTTCATAGTCTCCTTTGCACATTTTAATACCCTTGAACTTAGATACAATCCAGTAAATTCTGATCAGAAGGTGATTAAAAGACTTTTCACTGCAACTTCTTGACTGAGGGCCAGATTCATAAAACAAGTACTTATGAGATTGTTAGCTGGTTTTCTCCTGCACATCTCCCTGATTCAAAGAGGAAGATTGAAACAATTACAGCAAATGAACAGATACATAGGTTTTAGCCAAAGAGTTTTAGTACGGACAATCAGAATTGCCCTTTTGAATTAGAATGCAGCTGTGACCATACAGGGTATGATAGAAGCCTCCTTTTGTTGTCCCTTTATAGCAGCAAGACAATGACAGTACTGGAGATCACTAAAGCATACTGTATGTTTCCCATTATTTGTTGTGTCTGTAATAATCCAATGCTAACCTCTTCAAGTGTGGTCATCTGCCACTTCACATTCTTAAAAGTAACACTTTTTAAAGAAGAAAATACTTCAAAAGAAATTTTTCATCACTTTATCTAATGATTGATCTTCCAATCTGCATTGTGAAATTGTGTTCACTGTTCAGCAGTTTCCTGCTCTGTATATAATAAAATGTGTTAGAGAGGGATAGTCTTAATTTTTTAAAAAATCTCCCAATAAGCATATTTCCTGTTCTGATCCAGTTAAACAATGTGATCTTTTAGTCAGTTTTCTGACAAGAATTATGTATGAGAAGCTTAATCTAGTATGTAGCCATATCAAATTTCTTAACGCACAAATCTGTTTTGTTTATAATATAAATGTTGGCATTAGCAGAATAGAGGGAGAGGGCTAGAAAATGTTTCAAACATAACTATGAAGAAAATTACATTCATAATTTGAACTTGATCTACAGTATCACTTATTGACAAATTTGTGTAGCTGAAAGCATCTTGAGTTTTAAAGTGATTGATTTCAGAGTTAAAAAAATCATTTGTGTGGATGGATTGGAATTCATTAATTTTACTAATTACACAGTGAAGAAAACAGATGTTTTCTTAGGCAAAGATCAGGCTTTAATTACAGGTCTTACCTGCTCATCTAAAAATAGTGTCAATATGTTCATGTCTCTCAAAGTTAATTTCTTATTTTTATATGGAAGTATGATTCTGTTACACATTTGTTAAGCCTTATTCTAATTGTGTACAAATACAAATCTAATACTCAGAATACTTAAGGGGTACATATGTCATAATGCATGTATTTAGAAAATTCTTCAAGAGTAAGTTGGGTAAAGGCTGCCTCTTTAAAATGTCAAAATCGATGCTACCCAGTACTAGTCTATTTCCAATTATAATAGTGTGTGTTACAAAAACAGCTAAAACACTTGCAGCAAAGTGGAGTTTCCAGCAATTATATGAATCTGTCTAGAGTCCCCTTAGGACTCTCATAGTGAGGTATGTACTCTGTAGGACTACAGCCTATGTGAGGAAGGCAGAGTAAGCTACCGTAGAATTAGAGGAAGAACCTAACAGAGGTATTGTTCGTTTTGTCCTTTAGCAAATCGTTATAAATATGTTGTCTGTTTTAATTGCTTTAAATATGTTTTTGTCACTGCCATGGGGCAGTGGAGATCACCTAACTAGTACTAATAATTGGCAAGATCTGGAAAGAAATTACCTTTGAAAGGAGCATTTGCAAGCAACAGCCTGAGGATGCATGATCTGTAGAAAGAATAACGCTATTCTTACCACATTCTTCTGTGCTTGGAAGAAGTGCATGAGAGGAAAGAAGCTAGCAAAGCATCAGTAAGTGTAGTTAGTATAATGAATATTTACTGGAGTGAACTGATGCAAGGCTGTAAATGAACTCAGAGAAGTAACAATTGTCATATTAGGAAAACTTGATCATTTTAACTTTGTGTAAAATCTTTCTAACTTCAAAACATATTTTTCTCAGTACTTCATTATACTATCCTTTCTCAGACTTTACTGTTTGCCAGGATTATTTATTTCAGAAAGTGCATATGTTGCATGGAAGAGAATTCTGGTATCTTTTCAGTGCAAATGTGTTTTCTTCAAAATCAGAAGACTGTCCTATAATGAGCACGATTGCTACAAAAAAAAAGTTGAGATGTGTGTGCAGTAAAGCAACACAAAATGACAAAACATAAGTAGAGTCAACATAACCCATTAGTAGCAAACTCCAGTTGTTGTCCAGATGTTCCATTATAGCCTTCTCTTTCTTTTAGATGTTATGGGGTGAGGAAGGGTGCTTCCTAAAAAGCAATCTGCTTGGGTCTTTTTTCAAGGTTTTGGTTGGGGATTATTTTGCCTTTTTTCTGTCGAGGGAGGTTTGTACATGCTTTGCTTATTTCAGGGGAGTTACTACTGTGGATGGTATGGTCAGAGCTGTTGAGCAGTCTTAGAGTGCAGCAGACCCAAAATCCCTCATGAACATGGAAAGCTTCAATATAACTATCTGCTTTTAGTTGTGGTGATGTACTGAGAGGTTGTGGGACCTTGGAGAAGTAAATCCTTAATCATTTAGTGTTCTTTTAATGCTAGGTTAATAGATATGAAACTACTCTATTGTGTTCGATTGCATCCATTGTACCTGTAGTCTGCCAGTTTACCATGATGACAGCAGAAAATATTTTAATGTCAAAGAGAGCTTTCACTGAAATGCTAGCAAAATTATCCAAGATTGTTGCAGACTATTGATACACTGTTTGTTACTGGTTCTTTGAGAGAAAATGGTGACCTTTCAGTTAATGTTGTTCTGGGTTTTCATATTCAAAAATTCTGGATTTCTTTTGGATGTGTGTCTCCTACAGGTCTTCCATTAAACTAGTAAGGCAAAGAAACTTAGTCTCAATAATTGAAATGGGAACATTGCACTGTGAAGCATGTGTTTGAATAGCTCTCTACTCATTGTGGCTAACTATTTTGATAGGATACTAAATGTTACGATACCATTCAATTTTCAGTTATGCCTTTGTTGCCATGAAGATCAACTGTAGAAGTATTATTCTTGAAAGGAGATTAATTCTTGCCTCCTGTGCATAGAAATGTTTAGAGAACAGGTGAATGTTTAGATGCTTTGCTTTGGAAGGTAAATAATATCCTTGAGGTATTGTCCACTATGCTGTCTGTGGCTTTCAAAGTGTGTTACCAAGTGCAACTATTTCTTGTGCCTTCAGAAGAAAATAAACGGGCTTTCTTGCCTACCTTAACCTAAAGGGAGACAGAAGACTGCCTGGAGATTCAGGTACATCTGGTGTTCCCTTTATTTTACTGTCTTGCTGGAGGAGCTGAAAGTGGCCAGCCATGCTTTCAGCATACACCTAGCCCAGAGGTCTCAAATGGCCTTGACTTGCGCAAAATAGATTATTCCAGTAGGGTGACAGAGCTC
Source organism: Gymnogyps californianus (assembly GCF_018139145.2). Taxonomy (NCBI): domain Eukaryota; kingdom Metazoa; phylum Chordata; class Aves; order Accipitriformes; family Cathartidae; genus Gymnogyps; species Gymnogyps californianus. Next base: position 23,005,419 of record NC_059473.1, read on the forward strand.
GTCGGCTGTTAAGAGACCTAATCAAAGCAGACACAAACCCAAGTATAGTACTGATCATTAGAAACTCTGCTGGCATCAAACTAATTAAATGTAAACACCTAAAGCATTCATTTATTTCTTTATCAAAATTATCAAACTGGTGAAGTGCCCACAGCTGGGGAGAGCTGGGACTTTTTGACCTCACTTAACCTTTCTAGTATAACTAAGAGGATTTGTCTTGGCAGCGCCCTCTCCAAGGGGAGATCATTGAAACCATTAATGATCTATCCTTTGGCAAAATGCCTGGCACAAATTCTCTGAGCAGAATTTTTGAAGCTTTGTGTGCTTTCCTTAATGCACATCTTCTAACTCTGAGCGTTCTGAGGAAGCTGGTGGTTCTTGTCTAGGTTTGTACATCATTATTCTTAAAGATTACGTGGCTGTGTGCTTTGTATAGATTAGTCGTTTTGATCTGCATGCCCAGTGTTGTTTAGTGTCATCTAGATGTTGTGTGGCCTGACAAAAAAGTATTGCTTATTGTTGTTTGAGCAGCAGCACCTATACACTTAAGAACTTGTCTCTGAAGAACAATTTAGGGAACGTTGGCAAATCCCAGGCACTTCAAGCCTTCTCTCACAAAAGTGATAATCCAGAACTGAAATCTTCATTAGTTCTCTCCATGCCAATTACACCTGGTCAAGGATCTCCTGAGAGTTTGGCAGGGTCTCACCTACTGTGCAGCAATGGCTGATTCGAAAGCTGTCAAACAAGTGAGGTTAGATAGGCAGTTTTCTTTTGGCAGGCATTACCATGAGTTTTTGTCATATGCAGCAGGATGGTAGGTTGTGGAAGGTTGAGATTGGGGAGAACCCTTTGAGATTGTTGAAGTGTTTTGCCGTGTGCTTTGTTTTAATTTGTTTAGCCTCTTCCAAGTGAAGCAAGTTGACCTAAAAACTATGAGTTATACCTGTCCTTTGCTTGTGATATTTGTGTGTCTTTCTCTTGCCAAGATATGTTCTGGCCAGGTATTAATCAATTGGTGTGCTCTCCTGGCTGTGGATTTCTGTCGTGGTTTAAGCCCAGCCAGCAACTAAGCACCATGCGGCTGCTCGCTCACTCCTGCCCCGCCCTGGTGGGATGGGGGAGAGAATTGGTAGAAAAAGGTAAAACCTCGTGGGGTGAGATAAGGACAGTTTAATAGGACAACACACGGAGAGAAGAAGCAATAATAACAATCATACTAATAAAAGAATGTATAAAATGAGTGATGGACAATGCAATTGCTCATCACCCAGAACCCGATGCTCACACCCGTTCCCAAGCCACGATCCCTCCTCCCCCCAGCCAGTTCCCCAGTTATATACTGAGCATGACGTCATATGGTATCAAATATCCCCTTGGCTAGTTTGGGTCAGCTGTCCTGGCTGTGCCCTCTCCCAGCTTCTTGTGAAAATTGACTCTATCACAGCTGAACCCAGGACAATGTCTCTGAATTCTGTATGTATTTTTGTTTACATTGGGAAGCACTGACTTAGTTTTGTGGGCTGGAAAAATGGGTGCTGCTTCTAGGACTTTCAGAAACTGAAGTGCATATGTTTAGGTTTCACATAGCAGACTCTGAACATCCATTTTCAACAGGTTGAAGGTTTAACAAAATGCTTGTTTGCATGTTGATGATATATAAAATGCAGTTAGCAAATAAAATTCTTCTTGACCATCACAAAGAACTCTAGTTTCTTAAGGATTTCTTTCTGCTGCTACTTTACAAAATCCTTTAGCTGCAGTTTAGCTCCCCCTTCTCTTTTTTTCTGACTTCAGTCTTTTCTCTGTTACCAGTGATATCCACAGTTCCCTTTTCATATCTCTTTAAACCTGCATACGTGCATAGAATCCTCATAACTCCTAACTGCCAATTTGGAAAGGGACAGCGTTATGACGTGAATTGTTCCAGGCTCCACATGTGCACTGGCTGAGTTTGTGCTGATGTCCCCCTGGAGTGAGGGCACTGGTTTGGGTGTCTCTGCCCATTAGGTGTCACAAATGCAAACTTATTTTTAAGACATCTCTCCTTTTAGAGTCAACTGAAATTTGCTAATGGGCTTAAAAGCTCGTGAGGGAGTGCCAAGAGGTCAAAAGTTGCAGATAATTATGCAGGTCTCCTTTTTCTCAGAAAACCAAGCTAAAAAATTATTTTGTGAAAGCACAAGTAGAACAATGACTTTTATGGACCAAACAATATAATAGTAAACTGTCATTACAGGAATAAAGCTCTGGGTTAGCATAAAGGGTATAGTATTAAGTATATGTGTATATTTACTAAGTACTACGATCCTAGGATAAACTTACCTGTCTGTTTTTAAGGCTGGCAGCTTTCCTGCTTAGGGGTGTGTCGTGGGCCAAAACACAGCTTCAAGTCAGGGAATGTCAATCATTTTAATTTATTGCCATTTAACAACCTTTCAATTACTGATCCTGGTGTTGAAAAATAAAAACAATCAAACACTTAAACAAGCCCACCTCACCTTCCCTCCAGACACCTCTCCTCCTTGCTTTTTGGTCTCCAGTCCCCTCGCTGCACATTACACTCAGTCCCTTTGGTGGGATGATGAGAGGTGCAGGAGATGGGAGTCAGTGTGTTGCGGTTCCTTTGCTTTTGCTGCTGCTTGTTTCTTACCAAACTGCTCTGGCACGGGTTGCCCCACCAGCTGCAGTCCCTTTGGAGTCATACCTCCTCCTCAGTCTTGTCTCCAGGCCTTGCTTGGGTGGCTCGTTTGCTTCAGCAGTTCTCCTGTTGCACTGTCTGCCCTGCCTATCTGTCTTGTTTCTCACTTGTGCCTGTTTGTGCATCTCTCCTGTCCTAGTATCAGCTCTTGCGTCTCCTCTGTTTAGCATTCATTGTCCTCTGGCATCTCCCTTCTGTATCCTCCTGTGTGTGTCTCCTTCTGGCTTTTACCTCCCATTCCTAAATATTCTTTTGCAGAGGCACCAGGGACTCCTCTGATTCCATTTTGGTGCATGGTGGGTCCGTTTTGTCCATCGTGGAGCCAACTGGTACCAACTGTGACTGGCACAGAGCAGTCCCTGACCACCTCCGACGAAGGTCACCCTGCAGCCCTCCAGCTGCCAAAACCCTGCCAGCTGCGCCCAATACAGGGTAGATAGCCTTGGTTTGGTTTTGTATATGTAGATGCTTACAGCAGTACAAAGAGAAACTTGAGAAAATGGAGAGGGGGGGAAAAGTTATGTTCAGAAGTGGTTTTGGGTTTTTTTGTCTGTTGCTAAGGTTACACAAACTATTGGCTTCAATAAAATCCCTTGGAGAAGGTAAAATTAGAACTGAAAACTGAGTACATAACTGGTACAAAACATCTCATGTGCCTGGATAACACCTATATGTAATGTACATAGCTTACTAATACTAATCATACTTTAAGAAAGCAATGCAAATTGCTTCTATGGTACCAGTTTGCTTTCTAACAAGGAGAAAGTAAATAAATTTCCAAGTACAGTGGTTAGCTTTTCAAAAAGCTATGATTTCTTGTCAGTGTAGAAAACTGTAGTTACTGTTCGTAAATGTGCTCGCTATACCTCAAGTGATTGTATGTTATATAATTTTCCAGCAGTGACTATATTGACACCATCTCATGCTTTACAGAGGAAAGAGTAAGTATCTTTTGAGACTGTAATCCAGATCCATAGAGGCTAAATTTCATCCAGTCTGAGCCTAGTATTGTCTACTAGTTAAGTATCTCTGAGCAATTAAAGCTAATAAAATCTAAGGAGCACAGACTTGGGTGGAGTTTACACTCTGTAAATCTGGATCTACATGTCTGTGGGTTTTCATATTTCTCTGTCTAATAGCTAATAATACCCTCCCTTCCATTTGATAGGAATGCAAGAAGAAAATACATAGCAACTTGTAAAGAATGTGTGTAGGGTATGGATTCTGAACATGGAACCATGGAACTTTATTAATTTTAACTATTTTTGTTAATTTCTATTATTATACTATAAGACCGACTTCTCAGTACTGTTCGAATGGATAGCAATAAGCCCTAGTGAAGTTCTTGATGCAATATATCTGCTTTTAAGCTATATGGTTTGTGGTAGTTTGTGAATTTACTGAAAAGGATTCAAGTAGCATCTTGAAAAAAAGAATGATACTAGAATACTGTCAGAAGAACCTTGAAATTGAATTACAGCTTTAATATTCAAACTGGGGCATGTATTGTTATTTGTAGTATATGTAAAATGACTTTTATAGATGAAATTTAAAATCGGTGACGCAGAATAGGGTTTATAGTGCATGGGCTTTAAGAAGAGCAAGGGAAGATCTTTGATGTAGAGCATGTAGCAGAAAGATGCATATTTATTAAATAAAGGAATTTTAAAATGGGGGTATGGTAAAAGAAAAGGTTGTTCTTGCTGATGTGTTATTCAGATGATAGTCTGTGTTGCCAAAAACAAATGCAAAGTGTTTCTCTGTGCTTAAGTATTAAATAAGTGTTATTTAGATTTACTAAAAACAATTAAAATAATGAAATATTTCTCTTGTAAAACAATGAAGAACAACCTTGTCAAATCTTGGTGCTTGAGGCTTTCATTTCTAGCAGTCTGATGCTTTGTGCTGTGATGTCAGTATTGCCCGTGTTTCTAGCGAGGTGCTGTGCTTTCTTCCCATCTCTGGCATTCTGTCTGAATTATCAGACTTGGCCAGTTAGGCATCTCTCTACCTGGTTTAGATGTATGAATTCCAGAAACCACAGAAAATCTGTGTAGCGTTCCTTAGGACTCGGTGGACATATGCATGTTAGCAGAGGCAAGTGTTCAGAGGGGCACTGCATCAAGTACCAGCGTGGCAGCAGCAGCCTTCATCATGCTCTGTTTCCATTCATGTAACCCATTGCATGGAGGCACACATTACATGACCCCAGACCATTAAGCTTCATGTATTTGGTAAGAATGTTAAGAGTTGTGTGTTGTCCAAATATAAGCTAAAAGTGTCTTGCTTAATTGTCTTAAGGGAAAAAATAAACCAGAACCCCGCTTCTGTCTTGCATCAGTCCTGCATTGGACTACCACTTAGTATCACTGCAGAGGCAGATCTGGAAGAGGAAACAGAGGGAAGGCTACCTGCTATATTGTCATATATATTGTTTCCGGGACTCTCATTTCCCACAAACATTTCATGGTGTTTTCTCTTTGTGTCTTTTCTTTGGCATTTTCATGGCATTTTCTCTGTGGGTCTTTTTGTCAGTATTCTTTACAATCATAATTTCCTTCCTTACCAGCATTGCTTGTACTGGTTTTGGTAGTAATTTCAATAAATCTATTTTTCACAGTAAGCCTAATGCTTACTTACATGTTGCTGTTAAAGAGTGGTAACAACAGAGACTGAAAAGCAACAACAGACCTTGCTCAGCAATGCATCAACGCCAAACACGACACTGTAGCTGCTTAGGAGCATTATGAGATCTGGGCTTCCAGAGACCGATTCAAGACAGTCATCCCAGCAGAAGGAATTTACATGGATTGCAAGGGATGGAGTGTTGTAACCAGCAACCCTCTTCCGTTCAAAGTGGAAAATTCTTAAGACTTTGATTAAAATCTTTGGCAGCTTACCAGGAAAGGTCAGATTTTTTTTCCACTACACAAAGTACAGCAAATACTTTGTTACAGGATGGATGTGTAGGCTGAGCGAGAAAGCTGGTTTTGAAGATAGAACCCAAATAATCAGGAAGATAGTGCAGTTGCTTTCAACATACTTTTGATATTTTGCATTTTTCACTTTTAGTGGCAAGAACATGATAAATGTTCTTTCTTAATTATTTAGTTCTCTAGTCAACCTAAAATGTCACACAAGAAACCTTTTTAAAGAACAATCGTGATATAAATACACTTCTGACTGTCATGTTAAAGCATACCAGGTCAGCCTGATGGGCAGTTACAGCAATCTGAAATACTATGACTTGATAACTGTAATAGTATATTTTGGGGGTTGCATATTCCAGTGGAGTTTAGAGGTGATTCTTAAAACACCTTTTTATTTTATTATCCACAACCATTTCCCAGGAGCCGTTTATGAGTTTATGTATTTAGATTTTAGCTTCAGATAGGAGTTAGCTATTAGAAATGAACATATTACTGGCCAGTGTTTACAGGAAATGGAGAGGAAGAGAAAAGAGAAACATTTTCTCACTCTCTATAAGATCCAAATTGCTGAAATCCAGTTTGAATGATTTAGTACTAGGCCTTGGTTCTAATGTTTTCTTACTGTACTTACAAGTAAAATAATAATCAGTCTTTTACTATTCATCACAAATTTAGCATAGCGTCATGGTGAATGAACAGTTGGCCTTATTAGCACTAATTTGTTATGATCAAAGTTGTAGTCCAATTTCAAATTGCTACAAACTTGATGAATTCATTTGCAGAAACAGCAGAAACTTTTATTATATGCTAGGCTATAGCAAATAGGGCAAATACAAAGAAGAGCAGTAGCGCTGCCAAGAAAAATTTTAGTCTATACAAGTGGTATGTAATGAAGGTGACATCATTGTTTCTAAAATAAGCAATTATAACTTTATAAATCTAAGACTAATAATTTCATTGCTGAAATAATCTGTATGGATTTTTTTCTTTTTTTCAGAATGGCTTATCTCCCTTTATCACAATTACCGTTCAGTGATAAAGATCACAAAATGAGAATCACATATAACTATTATGGAATATATTAATTAACACTTCCTTAACTTGAGATCCTTTTAAGACTGTCCCAGCTTGCCTGCTCCTTCTCCTCAAATAATTACTCTTTCGATACATAGTTAATAGATTCCTCCCTCATCCCCTTTTATTAATGATTTCCTACCAAGCTTTTATTTTCGAATTTGCTAAGAGTATATTTTGCTGACTTAGAGACTCTAATTTTACCATAGTATGTTTTTTTTAATTTAAAAAAAAGCACTGTTGTTTTTTTTCCTCTGTATGGCATACTTAAGTCCATGTTAACATGTGAAATTGAGATGATGGATTTTAGATTAGTATATTTTTACTGAAAGTTTATTAAACTTAGTACATGTAAGACTATGAAATTAGGAAAGGTAGCAGGGTAGTTTTGAAGTAGCATGGGGAAAATGTGTGGGGGCAGTGTTATACCATAAGAAAGAAATTAAGGAGTCTACTTACACTTGAGACTTGTAGAGCTGCTTTTTTTTCCTCTTTTTCTTTTCTCTTTCTAACATTCATTTTACTGAAAACTGCCTAGGTCTGAACTTTATGACAGTAGCAAGTAGGTGGAGCAGATTGCAAAACAGGCAAACTCTGAGAGTTTTGATAGTTTTTCCATACTGTCCTTTCCTTGACTTCATTAGGTAGATTCAAGACAATGGTAATAGAGTTCATTTCAACATGTTCCTATTTTTAGCTAGTATATTTTTCAAAAAGTTTATTTTTTGTTACGTTACTTGCATCTGAGCTTTGCATACCATCTTGTCTTATCTTGTCAAAACTACCCAACAAGCAAACCCCTCTGATTTGTATGTGCTAAGTGCATAGATTTACTGCTGCAGTTTGAACATTTTTAAATTAAAATATATCGCTTGTTCCAAATGTATTGATTTACACATCTCTTTGTCAATATTAAATAGAGCAACTTTTCCAATAAGTTAAAAAAGATCTGGCAAGGCAGGTTACATTTTAGTGGATTGGTTTAAGTTTATATTTCTGCATGTTACTTGTTTATGTGTTCTTGCTCTTTTGCCCTTTATTCTCAATCACTGTTACAGGTGCTTGTAATGTCCCCTAACTGAGAAAAGATGCAGCCAGTTGCACTGTGAATTCATACAAAGTTGCAGTCATTCAAATGTGACCCTTCTTAAGTTTTCTTTCTGAGATTTCAACTCCTAACAAGTGCTTAAATATGAAAAGTCTGCCTAAGGTTAGGGTTTTTTTAATACCTAAAAAAATCTTAAAATGGACTTCAGAGCTCTTAAGCTTAATGGTAGTGTAATAGTAATGAATTCTCAAAATGACTACTTTTACTGTAAGTGCTCTTGAGTAAAATGTTACAGATCTATCCTTTTTTTTGAGATAGCAATATAATTATCTCATTTGTCCACTTCTTGTCATCAGCCATCTGCTTGTGCAATAGTAATTTGTTTTTAGAATATGTGTACAAGAGTTACCAATGCAAATAATCTTACTACTTCTCTCTCTTTTCTGTTGTCTTGCACCTGAATGCTGAGCTACTTCATTTGTCCTAAGTAAGCAAATGAACAAGGGTGTAGTAGTTGATGGACTACAGAGGCAATTCTCTCCTACTGTGGTCTGGCTAGTGTGTATCTATTGGTATTAAACATGCATGTTACTTAAGTTTTAAAAGCAAGTATCTTTTAATACTGTACTAATTTTTAATCTGAATACTTGCAGCAAGTTGAAAGAACAGATTATGATAGCACTACTTTGTTTTAATGGAAATAGTATAGTAAAGAAGAAGAGGAAAATTGTGGAAACATTTTCATGGGCCATTGAAAATCTTCATTTGAGTGACGTTTGTCAGTGAAGTTGTAGAGAAACTTCTGAAAATTGGTTACGTAGTTTCTGTGTTCAGGGATAAGTTGATAGCGATTGCCAGAGCCTTGTAGCAGTGGAACATCTAAGCATGCTGTGAGGTCTGTGGTATTTGCTCTGTACACAGGCAAGAAAAATTATTTATACCAGAGCTGCTTCATATCTGTAGAGACAATATAACTTAGAAAAAAAATCTGACAGCTTTCTTTGTCTCTTCAAATCACATTAATTTGAACTTCTAGGTATCTTATCTTAGACTTTTTTATGATAATGAGTTGAAGTGCATAACTAGAATGGTATAACCTCTTTTGTGAAGCTGTATTCTATGGTGTTGGTACCTCTGTCTTTTCTAGTATAATAAATCTGTTTTGTCAGGGAGAGGGGTGTGTTATCCATTGTCATTCTCTAGTGGAAAGCCAGTTTTTTTCTTGCCTTTTTTAACTGGGTTTTCTGTGGAAGTGAGGTGAGCTATCATCAGTTTTCTTCCTTCCTTCCTGCCTCGTTCCAATATCTTCAGAAATTCCTAGTTAGTTTGACAATCCACTTAAATTTGACAGTCATTCAGATGTAGATGATTATTAAATACCTTAAGTTTCTTGAAAAGAAGTAGCCAGGCTGAGGTGACAAACCTAAATTTATTAACTCCCTTGAGGAAAGGCTTGTGCATAAACTCAGTTATTAGCATGAGAGAAACCCATGAGGGAGTAACCTTATAAATTCTTCAACATTTGATCAGTGTTTGTGCCTTCGTTAGACCTCAAAGTCAAGTAAATGTTACATGTAAAGCCATAAGAAGCCAGGTGGAGTTGTTTGTTTTGTTTCCAGTTTCCTTTATCCAGAATGCATGATGAACAAGTAGAGATATTTAGAATAGAAACTTCAGAAGCACTGATTTTATTGATTTGCTGGCCAGTTCAGTTATGTTTAGTAATTAGTATCCTCTGTTATCCTTAATCAGTTTAAACAATGTTATTTATATTTCAGTTCATTATACTTGAAGCTTTTTTACCTATAGAAGCCATACTGATTTTTTTTTTTGATGTGGCTAGATCTATGGCTGTAGTCACCTCTAAGTCTTACTTTAACTTTTGTCTGAATATTCTAAAAATGTTGTGTTTTCCTCTTTTAATAGTGTCTAAGGTTAAATTTCCCTAAGGTAAAGATAATGCCAAGAAAATTCTTGGCAAATTTTCAAGAAGGGCAAGTTGCTTGAGTTCCAAGAATGATGGGTCAAGGAGGAAGCAGACATGTGCTTTCTGGTAGCCCAGAATAAGAATTGGGTCTCTGCTAGGTTTAGTCAAGTGAAGCATGGAACAGAAAAGATAGTATACTAATTCTTTGAATGTGGACTGTATATGAAGCACATTTACATCTATCAGCACTGGTAAGTATTAAATAAAATGAAATAATTATTGCACATGCATCTTCATACTATCTTTTTTCATCCCTCACTTGGAATTTTAATTTCTAGAAATTAAAGTGATTAAGCAATTTCATTCCTTCTAATTTCCTCTTACATTGTATTGTGTCACCTGCCATTCTTGATGTTTATTTGGACCAAATAAGCAAACAGAATAATAAAATGTTACTAAGTTGCTTGAATATGATAAGTTTCTTCCTTTGATTTGCATAGAGACAAAGTTCATTGTTCAGTACTGCTGATCTTGGAGGAAGAACCCATGTTATAGCTGCATAATTCTGCAGGAATTTAATACTTTTGCTGGAAACAAATGTTTTTCATTATTTAAAAATAATGGCATTCAGGAGATAAGTGTTTGAGTCAAAAGAGAATTTGACACGATCTGTCCAGGGGATTTGCCATATTTGTCAGTAGTATTAGCATCTCAGTAAGAAATACAAACAATTAAAATTTATATTACTTCATCACAACTTCATTATTAGCTTCATTTACACTGATTGACTTATGTCCCTTATCTTATACTAAGGAAGTTGTATGCCTATGAATCTAGACCATAGGAGGAAATTGTTTGCTAAGTTTATGTATATTGTTGTTCCATGTGGAAATACACTCTTTACATGTTGAGTCTGTGTTTAAAAAGAAACTAACGATGATTGTAGCTGATGATAAAGCCAGATTGCAGCCTGATAGTTATATCAGTCAAAATAAATAATCAGTAAGAATTCCAGGTCTGCCCTTTTTCACATTACCTGGAGTATTTAAAAAGATTTACAAATAGGCTATGAAGTTCTTAAATGTCAAAAGTCCACTGACTTCCTGAAGACTACCACATTTAACTGAGAAATTTTTATGGTTTCATTTAGTACATTAAAATAGTTCTCAAGAACTAAGAAAAATACCTCTAACATAATTTAATTGCATTACTTCATGACATTCACATAATTGAGGTTGAAGTGAGTTGTCAAATTAATGTCACATCATACTCTTGCCTTAGTGCACTCCACTTCAATACTGTGTTTAGTTTTTGGCCTGGTTTTGTGATTGGCTGGAAGGCTAATGTATATAACTGCTTCTTCAGGACACGATCAGAGTTATACTGTATTCTGTATAGTATATTCCTTTCCCATCTGAGGTTTTTTCAGGCTTTCTGTAGGAAAAAAAACAGAACAGCAATGCTAGCTGTATACTGTCATCTGCTTAATCCTTATCCCCTTCGCATTGTCAATACTCATCTAATTCCACTTTAACAACAGTAATTGGCTGATGGAGTAGCAGATATAGATTTGTTTTCCTGATGACTCCTTGACTTTTTTCCTCTGGTAATACTAATAGAATTCCAAATCCTTACTGGTGTGATCATGTCATGAGTAGGTCAACAGTCATGTCAAGGTCCTATTGGAAACTTCATAGCCAACATCTTAATTTAGACTTAGCTATCTTTTTCTCTTGTATGTGCAATTGTAAGCAATTCTTTCAAGTATCACACTCATTCCATTATAACGCAATTCGTTTGATGCAAAGGGAGGCAGCTCTGCATGTGAATTGTTTACTGAATTGTAGTTGGTCACACACAAATTCAGTAAGCCTCTTTCCAGGTGTGATGCATTATCTGAATTGTGTCGGGAGCTTGAAGGAAACAAAATATTGCTTGTTTGCTGAGATTTTCAAAGTTATTTCAGTCTTTCAGTTAATGAGAACTGAAATTAATGTTATGGGTTTCTAATATTTAAGGAAAACATGTCTGAAAATTTGAAATGTAAGGTCTCTGGGGTGGCTGAGTTGATCCAATGGTTTCCTGCCACTGAAAGGAAAAGGCTTGCTTTCTTGTTTCTTGCTTTCTTTAACTTTATCCTAGCTCTTAACCATATCTCCCACCTGCTCCAGGCCATGTGGTTCCTCCCCTACATCTTGCCACAGCTCTGAATTATAAGACCCACTTCTGAGCTGCCTCAGTTCACCAAAACGGGTGAGGTTAGCTTTCTGATCTTTTTAGTGAACTGGAAGTGATCTGGAGAAGGTCAGAAACATCAACTCTGACAGGAATGTGAAGCTGACAGCAGGATGGGAAGGGGGATGTGGGACAGCCCCTGTTAGCAGTAGTGAGTTGTTTAGGACAGACTGTTTCCTGGTGGGATTTTACCTTCAGTCTTTGATTATATAAGTTAAAATTGAGAAATAAGGCTCTGTGAAGTTGTTTGGAAACCTGTCTAGGTTTGGTGGGCTAATGGTAGTCTTTCTCATCCCCATACAACTTACTTCGTCTTCTCTATTACCTGAAGCTTCATATTTATTTTTGGCACCAGTGTGTATCTAGTCTGGAAATGGGAAGTATGCGTTGTTGCCTTTCATGGACTTGAAGCAACATTGCAGAAGTTTTTGGTATTGACTTGAGTAAGAACAGAGTAGACTGCATATGCTCAAGCTGTCAGAAAAACCCGTAACAACTGATTAAACACCTTTTGTCTCTTAAAGCATGTCAGATTTAATTGAGTGGTTAAGAACCAGTTTTGGCAGAGAGTTAATCTCACTTAGTCTTTTGGCTAACTGAATAGTACTCAATATTGAAAGGGTGCATGCAGTCTCTTGATAGAGATTTATGCACTTGACCAAGTGCTTAAATTTTACAGGGAAACATTTAAATTCAAGTGCTTGGGTAGTCCTACATCAGAAGCAATGCCTATCCTGGGAATTACCACTGTTAAATCAGCAAGGAATGTTAACCAGCCAGAGTCTACAACCTGGCTGACTGCCTTATCAAAGCTCCCTCTTTTTATCCTCTGTCCAAAACCTTCACTTCGTGAAGTTGTTGACCAATTATAGTGAAGTCAGCCATTAACACTTCTCTATCTAATGTATTAGCTTCTCCTCTTAATGTTTCCGCATGAGCGATAAGTAGAAAGGAGAGAGGGGCAGGGATGAGAAGAAAACCCCCAAAACAGAGCATTTGCTGTTTAGCAGGAAGTTATCTTCAATATTAGGTTTCTTGGTGCCAAGCCATGCGGGTCTTTTGACTTCCACTTTAAAGTACAGGTAGGCCTCAAAATTATTATGCTTTCTGAGAATCTGGCCCAATATCTGAAATGTGCTTATGGAAACATTCTTTTAGTCTAAAAAAAAAAAAAAAAAACCCCAGAAACTGCTATGCTGTAAGTAAAAATGCATACTCTTTATTGAAATCTTGATTATATTGATTATCTGCTTCTGGAAAAAGAAGCCCAGAAAGCATAAAAATAGTAATCTACACTTATCTACACATGTTTTAAGTTTTTCCCTGTTCTGTAACTGAAGCAAGAAACAGTAGTTTAGGATGTTAATCTGTAGTTTTAGAAACATGGACTGCCTAAATATCTAAACTTACAAGAATGGTAATATCGTGTTATGCTAAATTCTTATATTGAAATATTTTCATTTGGTAATGTTGTATGTGTAATAACAATTAATACTTAATGTATAAACAAGTGGAACTGCAAAATTTTTTGTCTACACAATAAAAGATATATTCATTGGCCCAGCAAGGTAATTCTTGTAACCAGTGTAAGTTTAGCTTTAATAGACCTGCCTCAAGGAAACATGCTGCCTTTCTAGTGTAGACATGCACAAAGACTGTATAATAGAGCATTATATGCATCATTTTATGTGTACAGTGAGTATATTATCTACTGGTTTGGAGGGAGTGGCTGAACTCCGTTCCCCTGTTTAAGGAAGAATTTGAAATATTTTAGTTGAAATATTTCATTTTTCTTAAACTTGTATGTATCCTTCAGTGTTACTGTTTCTGCATTAATAATATATTACAATCTAGCTGTTAATCACTGGGATATGAATATGGCAACTAAAGATAAACAAAAGTACCTTGAAATTACTTTTGTTATTAACCTGAAACTCAAAACAATCTTTTCCAAAGAACAAAAATATGGATGTGACTGTGGTACAGTTTTAATTAAAAAATGTTTTACTAGCTTCTTTCACCATCAGCATACTAGTCTAATTTCAGTCTCATATTTTTCCTTTCATTAATCGTTTTGTCTGGAAGACTGAAATACATTGTGGTTGTCTAACTAGCTGAGAATTCAGATGTGAGGTAATGTCTTATTTTACTTCACCATGAGGACAGCTGAGCAATGGAAGAGGTTGCCTAAAAGGGTGTGTAGTCTCCATCTTTGGCAGTTTTCAAGACCCGGCTGAATAAAGCCTTGAGCAACCTGGTTTAACCTCAGATCTGAGGAACAGGGTATTGGACTAGAGACCTCCTGATGTCTCTTCCCACCTGAATTACTAATTGATTCCAGCCAATGATCCCATCCTATGATCCTATTATATTGGGAAGTACCACATCATAGCTTTCTAGTTATGTTTTCTTTCTAATATATATTCAACTCCCTTGTTAAATTAATTTTATCCAGCCAGTTGTCAGAAGGACAAGAGAATGTAGCTGGGGGTCCAAGAAAGTGACCAAAAACGTTATTAATACATATATGTGTATTTCCTTATTATAAGCAAGTCAAGAAATGAATAAATATTTTTAAAGGTTAGCCTTTGTTTTATTATAAAATGAACATTTTTCTGTCAGTATATTCTATGAAATATTTTTAATAGGCATGAGGTCCTTTAAGAAGTTATTATGAAATATTGTTTCAAATGATAAAATTAGTTAAAAGGCTTGTTGACTTAATGTCAATAGTGTATAAAAATTGAAAACTTTCACTATGATGATTCATCTGAAGTTATTTACTGATGTCATTCTATAGGGAAATGTTTTCTTGGTTTTGTTCCGAATATATATTTGATTTTCTTGTGGTTGAGCTTGTTGGCTTTTGGATTCTGTTTCTATCTTTCTTGTTCAAGGCAGAATAGGTTAAGTCAGCAGTATGGCCTTTGTTTCACTAAAGAACCTGAAACAATCTTCTATTGTAATCTTCCCCTACCAGCACCCTGAAGGTTAACAATTTATTCAGTATCTTAAGGAGAAGTTAAATGGAACAGCTAAACTGGCGTAACAGCTTGCAGTCCCTAAAGGAGGAGGGAGTAAGAGGATGCACATTCTCGGTTGATCCTGCTCCTTTCCACCTAGTGGAATAGTTCAGTATATCACTGAAATTACTCAACTTGAATTTGTCGACTTGCTTGCACCCTCCCACTCCTCAGCATTTCAGTGGGTTGAATCAGCTCACTAAATCCAATAAATGTCATAGCTGGTGGAAGGTCCCAAGTGATATAAGAGGAACATAGGAAAGGATGGATGGATAACACCATTTCCCCTCTCCAGTTGCAGTATGCTGTTGTTAACTTACGCAGTTCTGCTAAAAAAATAAATAAAAAATTCCAGAGCAAGGCTGGACCTAGCCTAGTCTCTAAAAGATAACTATTGGAAGAAAGAAAGCAAAAACATTGGCAGATTTAACTTTTACTATTTTAATTGGAGGAGTTCATCAGTCACTTCTAACATGTTTATAACCTGGGATTTTTGTTCCTTGTAGACTTGAGTGTCACATACTTGTACTTGTTTTTTTGTTGTTATCACAAAATAATAGGTACTTTCCAAATGTAAAAATCACTGTCCCTGCTGCAAGGAGATAAAAACATACATGCAAAGGAGATTGAGGGAAATAGTATAGCAGGGTATTTGACTGGCTGGTAAATAAGAATAAGCTGATTTTTTTTTTTTAATTAACTTGTCAGTATAAATCAGCTGGATTTCCCATGGGCAGCATGGCAGATGAGAGTCTTCCAAAGGGAATTAACTGGAGGAAGGGTGAGAGCTGTACAGATGAGTTCATGAAAAATGTTCTGTGCACAAGAGACAGGAAGAAGTCAAAGAACTGCTAATGCTAGGAGCATTAAAAAAAAAAAAAAATTAAAAAAATATTGCAGAATCTAGTCTCCGTGACAACGGAGAAGGAGATGGCATGAAAGAAAATGGGAAAAATGTGTGGAGGGCATTAAAAATTATAGAAGGCTTGAATTAGATTTTGTGATATTGGTGATGGAATTCAAATGATCCTGTAATCTTTGAGTCTGAAACCTGAACTTTTGCCTAAGATGAGAGTAACAGGGAAGGAGGAAGACTGGGACATCAGTATCACTGCTGGTCACAGTTTTGTAGGGTTATTTAAAAGGTTTTGGAAATAGGAACAAGGAACAGGTGGTTTGGGGTTTGTTTTGTTCTTTTAGAACTATATTAGTATTAAGCTGACTCTGAGATGTCTGCATGAGGTTTCAGGAAAGGAGTTGGTATATGGGTTAGATGAAAGCTAACAAATGGGAGATAGGCACATTTGAGAACCATCAACATGGATGTTCTGTGCTGCAGAACCTCAGCTGCCTCTCAGTTTTTCAGGTTGCAGAGCTAAGCATCCTCTAGATTACGGACCTAGCTTGGTATAAACCCAGCAGATACTTTGATGCTTTGAGTAGTTGCTGAAGGAGGACCCCCTTCATTTGATTCTGCTGCAACAGAAATTAGCTAAAACACTGTTTAGAGAGAATTCTGAGTGTGTCATTGAAATTACTTGCCATTTCGATCAGGCAGAGCCCAGGACCAATCTGCAGAACACACAGGAAGACTTAGAGTTTCTCCAATGATTTCTATAAAGGAGAAGATTCAAGGAGAATGACTGTTTAGAGCTCTCTGTCATAGTGAAGTCCAGATTCTTGTATGATGTGCATAGGCATGTTTTGTTAATTGCGTTGGAGATGGTGACTAACAGCAGTGAAGGAGCTGGTTCTGGGGAAGGTGTTTCATAGGGCCTAACTCTTAAGAATTTAATTTTGGAGCCTCAACTCTTAACTAAAGCACTTGTGTAGACAGTGGGACTTTTAAAGAGTGATCCAGAGCTCTAATGTTAGGTGGATGTTTCAGCAATTTCTTTTCCCTTCTCCTGTCACCATTCTACCCCTAACAGGCTTATCTCTGTTGGTAGAGGTTCCACATTCTGTATACAAGTATTTTGAGTAATGATATAAAATACAACCCTTGCGTATGTAAAACAGTACCATTTGTTTTACATATTAAGATACCAGCATGACTAAAGCAGTTTCATTTTGAGTGTACTTTTTTCAGTTACTGTAGTAAAAGAAACCTAAGTTTCTGTGAAGTTGAGTCTTTTATCAAGTAAGTTTAGGAGCTCACTTTACTTATTTGCTTGCTTGAGCCTGAATTCTGTATTTCCTTCAGAAATTTATTTCTGTGCTTTCATACTGTCACAACATTATTCTGTTTTCAAGCCTGATTTTTATGGTGGTATAATTAACAGACAGAGTATGTTGATACAAAAAAAGACATCTACTGGTTTTGACACTGAGAATTAATTATGAAATAAAAGACAGATTTGTGCTCAGGCTAGAATTAGCCTAGCAGTTCAAAATATAAGCAGTCACCTTGGAACCACGTAACAAAAAGTGACACCCTTTCTTTTACTATAGGCTAAATATATCTTGTGAACTTTAGTTAGATAAATCATCTGTGTGTCAGTTCTATCTGTTATGTTATTTAATTAATTTGGAAAATAGTTGTTGCTTTCCTTTGACAAGCACGGAGTTCATGTTTGTTAAATCTGTTAAAAAAACTGGTTATGCTTTTTGAAGTGGTTGAGATTATTATCAGAGAGGTTGTTCATTCTTACTAGAAAAAGGTGACATTCAGCATATCATTGCTAGCCAATTTTAAATGAAGTGAAGTTTCAAAAGAGTATCTATAATACCGTTTTTCAAACCCTTTAATTAGTTTTTGCATGGAATACCTTACATAAAGTGCTGGCATCGTATTTTGCTCTTGTTCCTTGCAAGTGAACACAATTTGAATGCCTTTAATGCAACTTTCCTTATTTTATAGCAACAAAGACTCCTCCAAATACCTCACGCTGGTTAATATAGAAAAACATTGTGTTAGCCTGTTAATCTTGAGCGCACAAAGAACCACTGGAGGGTAAGAGGAGGGCATCTGTTGGATAAGCTTTCAATGTGATGGGAACGATAACAGACCTATGACTGGTGCAAAAACCAGCTAATCTTTTACAGTATGTGATTAAAACCAATGCATATCTTCCTTTCAAAACTTGTTTATTGATGCAGAGGGGAATAGCCCTATATTTCCTAAGTAGACAAAGAGGGAACTTACTTTTGAGAAACCTGTCCATTCTAAGCTGCCACAATTTGTTACTAGCTGCCATGACCGTTTTAAGTTTTTAGGCCTACATGTTCTGGGTGGGTTATTTTTGTGATGGATTGTCACTGTGATGGACGATCTCCTACTACCTCCTCTATGTATTTGTCAGTACAATAGTAGTTGTAGTAGTTTTTAGACTTTTATAGTAAGAATTCTTGGGAAGATCAAGAAGTTATGCATCATCTTGGACTTTTGCATAACTAATGAAAAAGCTTCTTTTATTACAATGAAGGAGTGGTTATGAGGAAGAAAATGAAGATGCTGAGAAATCAGCTTTGGAAATCAGTAATTAATTTCCTGTTGAATAACATAGGACAGACAGTCATCGTGCATTTTCTAGTTCCAGTGTAATTGACATTCCAATGCAGATTGAACCTTCCTTTAGAAGACGGGGATTTTTAAAGACTTAGAAAAGACTTTAAACTATTGTTGTTGCTTTCAGAAAAGGGTTTAGCAATTGTGTACATTATAAAGATGACTAGCAATTAAAATATTTACAAAACAGTATGTAATAGTATGTAAACACTTTCCTAGGCCACAAAGTGTGGTAATTTTCAGGCATTTATCCTACCTTCTACTTAGTTGGCAGTGAAGCCACCAGCAGGTGACTGTTGATTATTCTTCAAACTTACAAAAACTATATGTAGAGCTAGCTGATTACTGCCAGGAAGGGTGTTTTTCGGTTTTGTACATGAATGTGCACTAAGGAGCTCTTCAGAGCTCTATTCAAACATTAGCTATTCCTATGAGCTGGCAAGCATTAAGGTAAGACTAGAAGTTTTAAGTTAGCATACATCCAAGTTTGTGGGAAGTTAGTTCTGGCCCACAGTCCCTTGCTTAGTATCGTTTAAAAAGTTGCATGCATAAAAAAAAAACCTCCTGTGTGTGCACATCTTCTGAACATTAACAAAAGACAGACAGGACAACCTGGATTTAAGTCTTTGAGTGTCAGTTTTATGGACAAACTTGTTCTATTTAATAATGCTTTCATTAAGCAATGTGTATCGTTTTAGTTACCAATGCTGGTGAAGTTTCATTTGGACTTATAACAGATACATGTGTATTCATACATTTTTCATAAAACGAAGGAAATTGGGGCTTTTGGTGTCAACTACAGGAATGAAACGAATGTGGAATAGAATCAGTTCCTTGCTCATTAAATCCAAAAGCACCTGCTGTATTATTATTTGGCTGTAAACCAAAAAAAGAATGGTTTAGTTAAAACTGGGGGGAGGGAAATCACTTAATCAAATTTATACAGCTTTTTGAAAGTTACTGGAACTAAAGTCATTGGTGATGTAATGGATGAAGTCAAAGAGTATTTTGCCATGCTGGAGAAAACTAATGGAAACATTCACTTGGGGTAAGACAAATGGTATTAAATGAGAAAACACACCATGAATTGCAAATGGAGCTGAGTTAATTTGTTGCTACAGTAGTGTTGCCCTACTGTTAAATGAAGGCTGTGTAATTATCTTGCTGGCAGAGATAATGTCAAAACCTCATTTCTCCTTACATGCCTCATTTTTACATGAGGGCTAATTGAGCTGCAAGGTGACAACTGATTATATATGGCTATCATCAGGTCCTCTTGCTCAATTTGCAAATAATGTTATCTTTTTTAAGTGATGATTTTTATCACATGTCAAATTAAGGCATTAAAAAAACTTTTTAAAGCTATTTTAGTAATTTGTAGCATTGCATTTCTGTCACCATTTTATTTATATTTTTCAGCATTAATTAATTCTTCCTCTAAGATTCTTGACATCCATTTACTTGCCATCCCTTTATTTAAAGCACAGATACGTATGTACTAGTCAGTTTTTCATGCCTCTTGATCATTATGAATGAAAGGGCATTTTGTAATCTCAAATACATTAAGTTTTCTTTAACTTTTCTGTTGGGTTTCTTGTTTATTGGAAATGCTGCTGAATAATTTTTGTTAATAAATGTCTGATTTAACAAATAACCTAGATTTAAAGCTTTTCCTTATGCCCAAAGAAGCCCAAGGATGCTGTGTCAAATAAAAGCACCATTACCTCTCTTTACCTGTTGGCTTCATGAATACCAAGGGGCCACTTCGCTTCGTCAGTGCAGAACTAAAGGCTAACGGCATTTGGCCTGACACTTTTTCTTGGTCTGCTCGGCCTCTGCTTTACCCATAGATGCTGTGCAGTCTCTTTCCAAGATCTCTAAGTTTTTTGACTCTAGCTGCATTCACAAAAACTAAAATATAAACAGTTCATTTTGCATTCCACTAACGTAAAGGAGCAACCTGGATTTCTATGTTCCTGCCCAAAAGTGCTGAGCTACAGAAGCAACGTATGAGATGAGCCTGAAGAACATGCTTGGAAAAAGAGAACTTTCAAAATCTGGCACTAATCCTGGGGAAAAAAAAATAAAATAATAATTTCACGACTCTTCATAAATTTCTTGCGTTGTTTGGGAATACTGTTCATAAAGTATATGCAATATAGTTGACAAAGAATGCAGTCTGAAATCATCTTAGTATATTTACTATGCTTTCCCCTTGCAGATACAACTTGTACTTAAGTGGAACCTGGAAAGTTTGATACCCTTGTAATGACTGTGTTGTGTTTCAGAGTACTCAGACTCTTACTAGGGAGTTGATTGTAGTCTAAATAGTATTTTATAACAAATTTAAAATAGGAAAATATTTTAAATCGTAAAATGAAACAATAGACTCAGACAGTTTGTTGCATTAAATACATTTCAAAAATAAATCATCATAACTTATAACTGATTGAAGTTTAATAACACGAGAGTCTCTTGTTTGCTAAATCCCTATACTTATTCAGGATTCAAAGCAAATATACGCTTTCATTCTCAGATCTTTTATTAAACTTAAATATGTATTTTTATGTTTTTAAGTAGATATACTTCTTCATCAGACATGATGAAGTTCAGTCCTGACTTGGCTTTTAAACAGGTGAAATAATGATGGAAGACTGTCTAAATAAACAGTCTCCTATTTTACGTTACAGTCGGGAATAACAGAATAAAGCTGTGCTTTGAGATTAAAAACCTGAAAGGTACTTCAGTATTTTCTTATACTGACACGCTTTTCCAGACTATTTGTATCTTGTGTAGGAAAGATACTCCTCTGTATTGGAAACCTCATGACTGAGACCTTAAATCACTTTATTTTATTAGATAGTTTTGCATTTGGAAATTAAATGATACTGCTTAAAAAAAAGAAATTACTCCGAGACAATTCTCTATGTCTCTTGCTTGTCTGACATCAGGGAAGGGGGGTGGGGGGTGGGGAAGAGAGCTTCTTCTGGATGAAAGGAGTTACTTGAAAGTGAAATGTGCAAATCCATCAGTGATATTTTAATAATGCTAGGTCATGTTGAGTTCTGAATAATTTAATCATTTGGTGTATGTTTGCACTTCTGTATGAGACTTTGTTGGAAAAATACCTTTTTAATGACTGACTTGAATCCTGAAGTATTTTTTTAATAACCTCAATGTTCGTGTGACAGTTCTATAAATCTGAGAGTGTATAGTAAGTTTATACTTATTAAATTCTCCATAAATATAACACAGTTCTCCTTCATGCAATATAGCTAACATAAGAACTGAGAAGATAACTTCTGATCTAACAACACCAGAATGCTTAACTTTTTTCTTGGGTTTAAGCAACATATGTAACCATTAACAAGGTCAGACTTACATTTTATTTTTATTTTTATTTTTTGAAGGCTGCACCTTTTGAATGACTTCTAGGTAGAAGCATTTCTGCTGTGTTTACTTACTACTTACTGTGAGGTCCTAGTTAACCCTCTTTACTGATGACCTTCAGCCCAGCTTAAGCCTGAACAGAATTTTAATTTTTTTCCTTCATCAAGCCACTTGACTAAAACCTTGACTTGTTCCCTCTTGCCTTAAATGACTGCCTATAATGAACAGCAGAAGCATTACTCTTGGTTTCCATATATTGAGTTTTAGGGGGTTTAGAATATTGTGGACATTAAGAAAACCTGCCAATTTCTCTAATAATATATCCTTAATTGCTAATAGAAGATAAACCCATGCTTCACAAGATTTTCACTTTAGATAAAGGTAATTGTTCTAATAATGAAAAAAGAAGTGAGTATTTAGAGTATTATAATAAAACCAGAAAATATTTCAGTAAGTAGTGGGAATGGAGAAGCTAATGAGGAACCAGTGGTGTTCTCTCAAGACAGCGTTTATCTACTTGAATATTTACCAATACTGAGGAAAACTTCAACAGTGAGTAAGCAATTTCCACTCTTAAAATATTTATGTAGTAAGAAACCCATGGTAAAAGTACATGATTCTTTGCATGGAATTATTTTCTTAAGCTACTTATTTTTGATTTGTTTAACACTAGCACATTGTGCATTGTGTTGTTTTGTAGTCCTAAGGCGGCCTGTCTGAAAAGTACACTCCCATTGTACTTAAGATAACATTAATTCTTTACAGATATATAAAATAAATATTAGTTTACAAATACAGAAGACTTACGACACTGACTCACTGGATTCTGAAGCAGGTGTAAAGTTTTATTATGCTATTAAAGAATTAGAACTTCAGGGACACTCTGAAGCATGTGTATACCGTAAGTGCAAACAAAATCTGGCATTCCAAAATGTCCAAGATAATGGTTCCATACCAGAAGTAACATCGGTGGTATTCGCTGCGGGTGCTCGTGGGGACTTGCAGAGCTCTGTGGATGTTGGGCTGCCCTAGTTCGTGACCTCATAATTTCCAGAAGCAGATGGAGGTGGCAATTATAGCTATGGCCACTATCTTCAACCTTCTGTAGTAGGTGATGAATTGTAAATGGCTAGACCCGGTGCACAACAATAAACTCAAATAAATCTTCAATGTGTAATAATGACAAGACTGAAAGACTGGCAGTTATAACAAGGCTGCTGTTGTCACCCACTTTACTGTAGCCTTGATATCCATCATTATCAGCTGGAGCTAGCTCAAGAGTCGGACAAGAAGGTCTGAAGAAGGATGAGTTGTTTGCGCTGAAGCGTCCAGTAGGTCCCATCTGGCAGAGAGTAAATGGGATTTTTTTGCCTGTTCACTGGGCCAGAGCTGTCCATCATTTTGGGCAGATATCTGATCACTTCATGCTGTGGGACAATATGGCTTTGTGCTGGTTTGTACAGCAATGGCAATTAAAATAACTAAATTTTTCATTTATTTCAAGCTTCTGTTATACCTTAGCCAAAGGTGATCCTAAGAAGTGGTCTTTACATTAACAGAGCTTTTTATTTCTTTGAGTCAGGAAGTCAAGTTAGACCAGTCAATGCCAAGTTACTGAAAACTTTAAGGTAGTAATGCAAAAAGATTTAGAAATACATGCACAGTGGATTTTTTTTGTCTGTGTTTTCCCAGTAGCATGCTTTAGACTACCTGAAAATATCAAAATAGAACACAAATTGGCAAACATGCAAAACCATCATAAATGCTACTACAGAAGTAGCAGGATTGCTTAGCCCCTGGCAAGTTTCTTGTAATTACTATAAATCCTAATTGTCTTAATGCATCTTAACTTGATACTTTTCTCTGCTAAGTACAACTCTGCTGGGTTTACGTCACATGTGTAGCTTTCAAATGTATTTATCAGACAAGCATGAAGGATTATTCCAAAAAAATGTTGTACACCAGAAATAAAATGTGAAAACTGAATACTGCTTATTTTAACATGGCAACTTATCTAATATTCATTTGATCTTTAGAGATCATAGGATTAATCAACATAACATGTTAATCAGCGAATCCCAGATTGATTTTTTCCCCCCCTTAGAGATGTAGTACTACTTCAACAGAAGACAGTTGAGTTTATTGAATATTAATTTATGAAGTCAATAAAATTGCACTTTGTAGATTTGTTTTGTACTTGTGTTTTAAGATACTTTGTTGCAAGAAAAAAAATCCCATCAGATGTCATCATTTTAAAATGAAGGTGATTTTATTAGAGGTTAGAATTTTATAGTATCTAGACTGCAAGCTGCTTAACAGCAGTTTCTTCTGTAAAGCTGTCTTATTTTGCATTCAGAGTAGGTTCTTATAAAGCTTAATCCTGGCTTTAAAAGATTCAAAGTTGTGAAGTGATGCATTATAGATATGTAGTCAGGTCTTCTTTTAATTTTAAGAGTATTAAGTGCAATGGGAGAATATTATTCTAGCTTGTATGTTCTTTTGTTTATATTTCAAAAGTATTACATTTTATACATGCCTCAGCTGTGTGATAATAGTTATTTTACAAACATTTTAATGTCTATGATGATTAAAAGTCTTTTGAGATTTCCTTCCTTCTGTAATGCAGGTTCAATAGCTGATGTCCAGGCCAACTGACATACCATCATTCATTTTTCTTTATTTCATAATAAATCTTGAAGCCTGGAGGCATCAAACCCATGCAGATTTCTCTGCATTTTAGTGTCTTGATGGAATAACAACTTCCAAATTTAAAGTAGCGGCATATTGTATTCCATCTCTATAGACTTAGCTTGAAACAGCGGTAGCCACATGAAAATATATGTCAAGAATGCTGTTTTCTCATATTGGAATTTAGGCAATTTGTTTTCAGTCAGAGAGCTGTTTCTAACCTATTTTTGGAGCCCCTCTGTGGCCTGACCGTACGTTCTAACATAATTTATGGTGGCACTGTAACATATGGACTTTTCATCATTGTCCAGCTGAAATCCTCTGTTGGACATGGATGCTACCCCCGTACACAAGCTCCCAAGGCAGGTATTTTAGAGTACTATTTAGTTTTGTGTAAGCTGAATTCATCAGTGTGTCTAGCATGTTGTCAGGGTTGTTCCGTGCTTTTTAACAGCAGTAAGATATTTCTTGTGTGTATTCTATCTGCAAGTTGTCAATTTAATTTGGAAATTTTTAGCAAATAAACTAATTACTGATGAGCATGAGCATCATGAGACCCCAAAGCTTCAGATTCTCATTGGGCTAGGCAATACAGAAATAGAAAGTAAAAGTAGTCCTAGACCCAGGGAGCTTTACAGTTTTAAATACCTAGAACAGTAGAAGCAGGAAGCAAAAAGATTATCTCACAAGTAGTGATTCCTTGTGACTGAAACAATATTGTGTTTGTAGTGGGTATGTTCTATTTCTGTTGCTTTTTTGGTAGGATTGGGTTGGTTTTTGGATGTGAGAGTATGAATTGAAGGAGGAGGGAAGACAGCAAGGGACTAGTGTGGAAAAAACGAAGGATAATAAAATAGAATGGGAAGAATTTGGAGACAAGTCACTGAATATAACTAAATTGAAAGAAATAAGAGAAAATGTTTTTAAAGTGCTTTTGTTTTTCTTCCCTGTAAGAACTGATGTAGCAAATGGTATGCAGGTGATATCAAGAATTTTGTGACAGTAACTGGGAACTGTGAAGTGATATAAATACTAATAGTTAAATAATATTTATTAATGTTGTCTAATATTCACCTTAAAAAAATTGTTATAAAAATCTTTCTCTATATAGCTGTGCTTCTTAAAGTCTGTGTCCGACCAAATTGAAGCACTGAGAGATATTAAAAATAACTCACATTTAAAGAAGGATAGTTCTCTTCATTCCCTAATTTTTTTCTTCTTGGTGTCTTCATTTTCTATACCTGCTAAATCTTAATTGCACTATTTAGAAGATGAAGTATGTTGTTTTATCAGCACTACGTCTCCAAAAGTTGGCTTTATTTTTCTGTTGACTAATGACTGACTCATTTACTACTAAGAGGATAGCAAGACTCAAAAGATGTAAAGACCTACAAACTACACTTCAATAAATATTATGTTGCTTTCTGGTTGCTAGAGAAAAATAGAAATAATAATTTTTTCAAAATCATCTGTTCCGTTCCCTAGTGTCACATTCAGTGAATGTGTAGATCATTGGGCATTTCAACGTCAGGCCAAAAAGAAGTCACACACAGAAATGCACAGCATTAGCAAATGTAGAGATATGACTGAAACTCTGTTTTCCTTGCAGAGCTTAGGCGTTTGAGGCAGGGTTGTAAGCACGTTCCTTTCCTGACACAAAATTTAGATTTCAGAGCCTTCTCGTGAGAAGTGTACCTAAAGCTGCATAGGCGTCCTGGGAAACAGTGCCGCTGGTGGTGGTGGCAGAAGCATCATCCATTCTTTGTATAACTCCTTACCGTTCGCAGTACAGAGCAGGGTAAGTGCAAGGTCTAGGTTCATTGCCCATCTCTGCTAGCAAAGCTCTTTAACCTGCATCTTACATCTCAGCCGACAGTCTCTGTAACGACCAGCTTATAGTGCTATGTGCGGGCACCGTTCTCTCTTGCTGTTGATGTTGTGTCACTGAGCAGAATGGAAAGTAGGACTTGTGGGCAAGAAATAAAGCAAGCAAGAATGTAGACTGTTGGTTGAGCTCCTAGATTTCCCTTCTGGAATTACTTCTGGGGTTTCTCCAATGACTGTTATTATCTGTGAATCTACACATAGGACTGTTTAGACATACGTTAATTTATCCTTCAGTAAAAAAAATATTTTTTCATAAATATTGCAATTTTGCAAACTAATTCAAGAGTTAGAAAGTGACTGTGTAGCTGCAAAAGAGCTGGCTTAGGGTCATGGATGTGTGACACTTTGACAGGAAGAAATTCCCAAGTTTTTTTCCAACTAAACTTTGAGTACACTTCGTATCTAATTTGAGAAAAAGTAGTCTGGATTAATACTTTTAAAGGAGTTTGAAGCTTTCCTATAGCTAGTGCTCTGATAACCCTGCACCTTCTTCAGTTTGGTTTTCTGGCTACGTTTTCTCTTTTAAAAAACAAACAAACAAAAATCGAAACAGAAAAAGCTGCACTAATACTCTATAATTAATTTGGCATCAGAAATCTGAACTATAGTACTGTTTATTAATTGAATCGGTGAATGCACTTAGTTTGTGGTGAATTTTTCTTGTTAGTATGGTGGAATCGAGGTACTGCAGTGATGGATTCTGAAAACCTGTGTGTAAAGTGTCATAATTCTCACAATCAGCCCAATACTCGTTGTTATACTAATGTGTTTATCACCTGTTGTACTGTAAAGATGTTTTTCTCTCTTCTACAGCTACGGTTCCTGTTTTTTTAACACAGCAGTTCTTTTAGTGTGTAAAGAATTAGTACAGGAAAACCATATGAATTCATAATTTTGTTCATAGAAACCTATTGTATAACAAATTATGATGGAAGCAGTTTCTGTCAGGAGTCTTTTTAGTCTGTTCTCAGTGGTATAAGATACATTTTAATTCAGTACCTTAAACACTCTCAAACTTTTACTTGCAACAATTATTTATATTTTTTTCAACTGTTCCCTGCTTGATCTTCATACTATAAAAAAAATTGTTCAGGGTTTTGAAACCTGATAACCATCATGCTAATCAAAGAATCTTCAAACAGATGTACTCCTGCTTTGTTTGTTTGTTTTGTTCCGGCAGTACTTATATTTAAAAAGCAAATAATTCTAACCAAAGAATAGATGGAAACAGTTATGGTAGTACCTCATTTGGCTCATTTTGTACAGATGTGTTGCAGCTCAACTTAGTTTTTCTTTAATATGGTAGTGCAAAAGCACCTTTTGTAGTATGAGCATCTCTACACCAGGAACTGTCGTGAAAATCTAAACTAGTTTCATTATAAAGCTCAGACTCTTAACTCGGATATCTTTACTGATATTTTTAATTACATGACTGCTCTGTAATTTCTACTGTTTGTGTTTGCAGACAGTTTATTCTAGAGGAAAAACATTCCATCATTTAAATCTGTGATATGAACTGGTTATTTGGATGTAATCCACAAAATAAATTGTTAAAGACTCTGGAATCTCTTAAAATGGTCTTTCATCATTTCAAGCAAAGTTTTTAGAAAGCCTGTGTAATTACACATGATAATTGTATAATTGCACATCTTAATTATTATATTTCTTACTTAGCAAGTTATATGTATTTGCACTAATTATACTACCAAAATGTTTAATTACTAAATTATAGTTGCATGGCGGGGGGGGGGGGGGGGGCAGCTCCAATCTGCCAGCTGAAAGCAGGTTTGTAGCTAGCATTCTACAAACATAGTTTTGTTTAAAATAAATATATTTAACATAATAAAGATGGTATACTGTTGTGGTGGTCTCAGTTTGAACAGAAGTAACAAAATGGTTGTCTGGGAGAAATATACATGATGATATAGCTGAAGACAGGATAGAGATATACCAGCAGATGGAATAGTAGAAAGAATTTAGTATACAGTATTGGGTTTTAATTGTTATAGCAAAGCACAAATAAAACCAATTTTTATAACAAGACATTATCCATAACTACTCTTTATCCCCCACCTCACACAGTCCTTCACTCTCACCTCTAATATTCCAGTATCCTGTCTGGGCTATCATTTTTTTTTTTTTTTTTTTAATATATATGATACTCCCTTATTTAATCACTGTGGAGAATGCTCCCAGCCTTTGTCATATCAGTTAATAGTGTGTGTCAGCTTTGACTTAGCTTTCTTTCTAAATCGTGTTATTTGGCTGTCTTGCTAAGAAACAGCCTTTCTTTTTCTGTCTTTCTACACAGTTTTAATCTTTTGCTCAGGCTCCCATCTTTCTGTATTTTCAGTTACAGTTTCTTGTCTAGCCTTCACAAAATGATTCTTGCCTGTTTATATCCATTAAGAATGTGGTTACGAAGATTGTTTTCTTAGCTGAATGTCTTTGCAGTGTCATCCTGCCACTGCCTTCCCTTTCCCAATTTTTTCAAACTTAAGGTGCTTTAATTTCTCTTAAGATCCTTCTCAGTTTGTTTTTGTAGCCAACAGTCCAGTACAGCAAGGTATCTGAGTTAATGTGGTTTAAGATTCACACGTTGCTTTTGGGGAATTTATATGTGGGTTTGTTGTTTTTTTCTTGTGCCATGTAGCTCTGTGTACAAGGTACTAAGATTACAATTTCCTCTTGCTGCCTTTTGTTTCTTCAAGTACCCCTAATATGAATCCAGTCAAACTGTCACTGTAAGGCCAAAAGCAAAAGCAGTTCCTCCAGTATGATGATGAGGTTTTCAGTCATACTTGCTTGTATTGTCACTTACCTTCTGTTTCAAAACCACAAAGTCAGTTCTTGGGTGTTTTTCTATAAAGCTGAAGAATCTCCATCCTTGGGGCCTCCCTATGCATTTTGCTCCAGTGGTCCATGATCTTATCCTAGGAAAGTTGGTTTTCTCTTCTTTAATCTAAATCTACTTTCTTGCAATCTTGAATTTTTTACTCTAATAAACATAGATGACAATTTATGTGCTTTTCTTTGTAGTAACTTACTGTCTTTGAAGCCCTGTATGTCATGCTTTCCCTCTATCTTCTTCACACTAAGCCAGCAATATGGGGTGTGTGTGTTAAGATATGAGGAACCAAAGTCCTATCACCACTGTTCAGTTGGTGTGTTCCCAGAAGGCGTCTGCTTCATGAGATTATCGGTTGTTTCGTAGCACGCAGCTTCCTCTGCTTTTTATAAGAAACGGCAGTGAAAGCCTGGAGAAAGCCCTCACTGTGACAGTTTTACAAATGTCAGTCCATCCCGTTGAACAGAGTTTTGATAAACCAGTATTTTCCAAGGAGGGGTGATGGGAGTTTAACGAAATAATTCAGAGTCACCAAAAAAACAGCAGCCCCTTTTAAAAAGGACAGCTTGAGAGCTGTGAAACTGATTTATCTATACTTGCCACAATAGCAACTTTTACATTGCCTGCATGCTAGCCACTGTCACTTATTGGGGTGTTTTTTCCAGTTTTGCATGCTTAGCTTTTTGCTGTTTAGTATCTTTATCAGACTCCTGTGGAATGCCACTAGGAATATGTCTATTGGAAGAAGATTCCCCATATGTAATTATTTCTGAAGATGATCAGCTGTGATTTTAATCCATTCTATATACACTAGGTGGTGTATTGATTTTTGACTAATGATAACTTTTAATAGACCTGTCATGCAGTATCAAGTCAGATTCTTTACAGAATTCTTTAGGCTTAGATGTATTTCATAACCTCTATATGGTGCGGCAAGTGTATTCACCTTAAAACAGTTGCGTTATCTCAGTTGATGAGACTTAAGATGTTCTTCCAAGCATGCCAAGAGGATCACTGTCACGTTATCTGTTTATTATGGAGTAAATGGTGTCTTGCACCAAAACCAGGGAAAAAGCCTTACTTATTTTTCTCAAGCACCATTCAATATCAGTAATGCTTCTGTGTGATGGTGTGTTTACTTAGTTTGTATAATTAACACCTAAGTGAATTTGGAGTGAGATAAAGAAGAGTTTTATTTTTGCTGAAAAGATGTGTATGTATTCTGTGAGAACAGGGGACTTTTGAGTAGGGAAAGTAAACAAATGATCAATGTTATTTATCTCTCAACTTCACTGAATAGATGCAGACAACTGATATGGCCTGACAGTGGGATCCTCAGTTACTATTTCTGTAGATGAGTTCTTGGTCCTTCCTGGGCAGTCATCGCTGACAGTTGCTTAGTCTTAGTTTTCCTGAAAAAGTATTCTTTCTTCAGTTTCTAAACTATAGCCTATATTCGCTCTACTACATAATTATATGTTTATGGAAGGTGTTCTCTGACACCAGTTCTTAAATGTCTCATTTATTTTGTGAATATTGGAAAGGAAGATGTTTTTACAGCTTTTAGTGGTTGGGTAGTTATCTGATTATTATCAAGAAAACTTTAAAATTAAGGGATTATTAAAAAAAAAGAAATCAGCTTTTACCCTTTTGATCTTAAGAATTTCCTCATATGACTGCTGACATTTTAGTCTACTTCTAGGATTGTATGTTCCAGTTTTCAACTGGAATACCTTTTGTCTAATAATCATTCTTTTGTTCATAAGAGATGTGACATACTGTACTTCTAAATACTTATTTTCAGAAAAAGGAGTCTTCCTTTTTAAAAAAGACACTTTGTGCACAAACATTTTCATTTCTTCTTTTCTTTACAGTTAGCTGAAGTAACATACTAGTATGTGAAGCAATAAAATTCTCGATATGAGATCTTTGTTAAATTCACAAGTTTGTATCAAGGCCATATTTTGTGAAGGATACAAATCCAAAATAGAATATTAGAAAAACATTGGGAGACTCTTCAGAAACATTGTGCTTTAATTTATAATGTATAATCTATACATACTGTATAAACTATATAAAGAATCAAGCAATCATGTCTTTCACTGTTATCTATTGCCATCATTCCCCATGCATTGAGGCTCTCACTATAGCTATTACTATAAAACGTTCCCTAAGTACATAAAGGCTCTAATCGTTAAGATTTTTATTACCAGCCACACATACAGAGCTGCAAATTGCCTTGTTTCAGATTTATTATGTATTACTCTAGAAATTCTATAAAGATCAAAAGAACTGATTACAATGTTGACCTTTGCATTAACTCATCTGAATTTAAATTCAAGTGTTTGATTTGGGAAAATAAGTCCATTTATCATAGGTCTGCTACTGAGGGGATTGTGCAGCCCTGATTGGGAGTGCTGAGACCAAATTTATTTATTGAGTATGGGCTTGAAAATTGTTTGTAGGACAAGAGGAACAAAAGTTTGACCTGCTATTGTGTTGCACCCAGGGAACAATGTGGCAGCTGCCCTTTTCAAATATCTAGCAGTCTGTTCTTGCTGAAGAGCCAAAAGATATTTAGAGTTTAAATATATGTAACTACTTTGAAAACGGAAGCCAATGAGCCTTTTCTCACCGTGAGATAATTAACTGTTAAATACAAATGTTACAGTATAGCAATATGGAAGAAGACATGCCGTATTCTGGATCTTAAGATTTCCTTTTTCAAGTCTATTTAAAGTTTACTGTCCTGGAAACATAAATATTTATGAATGTACATTTTAAAACTGGCTCCTCAGCTAGTAGAAGGATGGTAGCTTTATCAATTAATTAATTGTAGCTCATTTACTGTGCATATTTATACCAGCTGAAAGGCTAGTCCCTTCAGAAAAGTAAATAAGAGTAAAAGAAATTGGAACTAATAGAGCTGGAAGTAATATATCTGTACAGAGTCTTTGTAGTAGCTTTCACTTTCTTGTGACATGCTAAAGGTGGGCATTTTGTCAAATAAGTTCAGCTTACACTTTAACATGTCGGAATTGGCAGTTTCGTGGGCTTAGTCTGAGGTGTCAATGTGTGAGACACAAATTTACTACTTAAAGATATTTCCACTCTGGTTTGGAATAAACATGTTATATTTAGTGTAAACTTAAGGTAATTAAATGCAGATAGAATGCAAGTCCTTATCTGTTCGTCAGGTAGTGATAGCAGGTGTACAAATAGTGCACCATGATGCACAAAGCTGTATGTAAAACAAGACACTTGTTGTTTACATGCATGCATTCTTACTCTTAGGTTGGTAAACGCAGAAACGCTACAGTGATGATGCACCCAGTACATCTGTTAATTTTTTTATTTGAGTTTCAGTTTCCTGTTAAGGAAAAATACGTATTATACTGAATTATTTCATCAGAAAATGCTTTGGTTGCAACTTTGGTATGTTGGGAATGTGGTGATGTCACAACTGTATCCCCAAATGATTCAATTAAAAGAAGAGACAAGTAGAGATGAAATACCATTTCTGGTACGAACAGAGGCTTGTCTTCACACATGGGTTGCAACATTTTCGACTAAAGTCACTCCAGACAGCCAGCAGGAAGGGCAGGTTTCAGGAAATAAAGGTAATATTTGCTCTACCCCTAAAGAAGTACATACAGATATGTTTAAGACACCTAACAAAGTTTGATTTGGGAGCTTACTGTTCAATGGAGACATTTTTATTTATGTATTTGAGTCATATGGCTGAGAAACTAAATACTGTTAGTGGGAATGCATTTTTTGTATGTTAATGAAAATCCAGATTTTAAGATAAGTATAAGATACATTAAGTAAAAATGACATTGCTGTTTAGGGTTCCTAGGGCTTTGTGTTTTCAAATGTCTTAAAGATTACCCATCCTATTGTTCTGCTACTGTGTGGCATCTTTAAAACTTCATGTTTTGAACTCTAGATCTTCACTTCTATGAGCTGAATTCAAGTGATGATTCAGTAATAGATGAGGACTGTTTAAATGCATGCAAAGGGTGGTAAGTACATCCTGTCCTAATCAGCCTAAAGTTTTATGGGTTCTGAAGTCAGCAAACTTTCGAAACAATTGTGAGGGATATTGTCTTGTCGGTGTTTATTCCCTTTTTAGACATCCAGTGAGAACCTAAGTGCTCCATTAAAATGAACGGCTGCAGCTTTAGGGGAATTAGTGGGTTTTTTGTTTGGTTTTGCTAGGTCTTTTTAGTCTACCACACATTTTATCATCTCCACCATTGTCTGCAGGTTTATGTTTTTACTACACGAAGAAAAGTATTCCAAAGTTGGAAAGAAAGAGCTCCGTTGTATTAGGGGTAAGATTTTTCAGCTCAAAAGTTGTTAGTCATTTACTTAATGAGGACTCCTGAGGAACTGTGAAAACTTAAACATTTAGGAAGTGTTTTTACAGAATTGTGTTAAACTGGGGGGCGATGGGGACCTAACACTGACCCTGAGTCTCCAGTTTCTTTACTGAGGTCCCATATTTGTAATATTTTACTTGGTTTCATCAATAGTAATTTTGAAACCCTGCCGTAGATCTCTCACATTATTGTACCTGGTTTAAAAAATAAGTATCTTCTAATAGAAACCAAAAGCATAAATAGCCTTTTGTGAGGACGCAAAAAAAGGCCAATTACATCTATGTAGATCAGAATCCTAAAGCATATTGGGGAGAAAGTATTATTCATACGGAGAAAACTAGTGTCTGTTATTTTAGCATGAAGGTGTTCATTGGTTGACTGACGTCAGGTGGAAGGAGAACAGACAGTGAAGCGTGTTTGGATTTAAAAAGTAGCTCCTTTATTTAAACTGCAGTAATTCCCAAGCATAATGTATTTTGAAAAACTGTGTTAATACAGATATACCTACAGACTCAAAACAGAATCCCTTGGTCCTCCCACCCCTTTCTCCCCTACCTAGGTCTTGTAAATTTTAAAATGTTAAGCCTGGTGGTGTGATGCATAAAACATACTCCAGTTGCCTAAGGATGATCTGGAAGCATGTCGTATCTCTGTTTTCAGGTATCAAGGATTTTTCCCCTGCTATTCTCTGTTCGTATGTTTACCATTTGACTTCTAAAACTAAACCTTGGAGATAGTATTCTCCTTAAATGGCAGAAATTGCACAAATATTTAGGCTTAATAAAATACAATGTTACATAATTCTTGAATCAATCCAGAGCACTGTATTGTGATGTTTGCTTATGCTGCTTTTCACTAGAAATGTTTTTGCACATGGTAAACTAAGATATTATCTAAAGATGAGTGAAGTTCATTCAAAGAATTCAAGGGGCATGGCAAAGTCCCACAATAGGAAAGAGGAAGCGTTCATCAGGGTGAAATGGTGCTAATAATGGTAGATCATAAAAAAATTATAGGAAATAACTTCAGAAACTTTAAGGTACAAATGGAAAATATACTCTTGTTAATTTTAGCCACAAAATCTGTCTTAAGTAGTTTGATATGAAAACTTCTGGAGCTGATAGGCTTTCACTTTGAATGAGTGAAAACCATAGTTCTTTCCCTATGTCTTATGATAGAAGTAGGACTTTGGTTAGAGCAGAAGGTCCCAAAGCTGATCTCACAGGTCTGCAAGTAAAAGCAGGAAATAAAAATGAATTCCTGTAGTGGACTGAAGTCAAAGATATTTCCGAAAAGGTTTCACGGGAATAGGAATTTACCCACTGCTTTTACCTTGGCACCAGAGAATCAGATAAACTATTTAGCTGTGGAAGGAGTTGAGGTAAATGTTTTTAACGGTGTCTTTAAAAAAAACAGAGCATTTCTTTGTGTATAATGTTAGGTGAATATGAAATTTTCAAGGTTCAGAACACTTCATATTGTTTGAACCTGGTTTAGTTGAAGTTAAGGATGAGCTAGGCAAAACTAGAGTAGGGCAAGTATGCCTCCATCACTCAATTCCAGAGTTGCAAAGACTTTTTCCCTCAAGATTGTTGTGTCTGTTGCTTTTCCAAGCGGGTATCTTGAACCATGTAACTAGTACCATTTTTCCCCCCACCCCAAGGAATGGGCATTCCCTGAGTAAGTACCATCTTTTGATCCAGTATTGGACAGATGACCTCTGATTTAATAGTAAGCTGAATCGTTCCTTTTGAATATGAACTGCTTTGATAACTTTCCAGAATTTTCTGTAAGTTTTCTTTGTTCAATTGATTATTTTCCTCAGCACATGGCTATATGCAGGAAGAACTTGAAAATAGTCCCAAATATTTCATGGCACTTATGGCACCTTTTCAGTGAACATCTGTTTCTTGCCAAGAGCATTCCTCCTAATTAATATATCACTACATATTTATGATTTTAAAAATAATTTAAGAAAACTCAAAATTTATTTCTTTTGTGCTACTTAAATATCTGTGGGTCGTAATGCCAAATTCAAATGGCTGTTTCCATATATTTTTCTTCTTGGCCACCTGCACAATTTAATGCTATCGAGGGTATGATATATACAACAGCGTTTTCTGCCAATATATACAATTTCTTGAATGCTGCCATCAAATGCAATTTCTTAAGAGATTCAGCCAAAGTTACAGGTGTGCCTGTTTATATTTTTTTTCCCCCATGACTTGAGCTGTTTATTTTCTATAACTCCTTAAACTCACGGTTTCCAGTTAACTTTGTGGAATGCAGTATGTACCCTATTGGTGTCCAGTTAAAAACTAAATAGATGAGCTTTCTCTTGACCAGCAGTTTTCATTCTTCTAGGAGAAATCCGAGCATCTTACCAACAGTTTGGAGCCTACCATGCTTTCTAGTATTAAACCTGCCTGCAAACCAAACCAGGCCTAATAACGTGCTGAGTGCCCTCAATTCAGCCTCCATTCCGGTACTGTGTAAAGTCTTTAGGTATTTGGTAGGAAATGGAATAGTCTATCAGCATAGTATTGCTTCAATAGCTAAATAAAAGGTACTGATCCTGAAACTTGCATTTGGTAAGTAAACATCGCAGATATGCATTGGCAGCAAATGAAAAGCAAACTTAATAACTCACTTTATAAACTCTGCCCAGGATCGTACCACAACCAACTTGAATGGCAAGTAGTGGGTTCAGCAAGACTTTGTGCTGGTGCTATTTACTGAGCCATCTTGGGGGTGGGAGAGAAGATTAATCAGGTTATATTAACCTGATGTCTTTGAGCCTTGAACAAAGCAGAGAGATTCAGAGAATTCCCCAAGCACCATTTTTTAAAGGGATAGTCACTGTTATCTTTCAACAGCCTCTTAGTTTTTATCTTACTGTAGGTTTCTGTGAAGGTGTGCTTTTTCCAAATATTCTATTTTTTTTTTTTATGGTAATCTTTACACACAGTACCTTCTGCTTTCATTCTGGCTCATTTTCCTACTCCTTCCTTCCCAAACTAAAATCAAATATGTATTCGAGCATCCCCTAGGAGAATGCTTACTTTTTGTACTGGTAGAGAAAATATTTCCCTTGACTGAAAGTGAAGTTTGCATCTTGGAGACCATCAGATTGTACCACAAATAGTCTCTGAAAACTTCTGGACATGTAGAAACTTTTAGCACCAAGGCTGTCACTCATAAATAGCTGGACGCAAGGTATTTCCATGTCAGTACTCTCCTCCTTCCATCTCCTTGTCTTGGACATTGTATTGGTGAGTCATGTCATGCTCTTACACAAGTTGTAAGCTTTTAGGGCAGTTTGTGTTTTTTAGGGACTAAGTTAGCTCTAGATGTTTCCAGAATAACATACCCATAATAAATACAAAATGTCAGTGTTTGATTCAAGATCTTCTCTATGACAAAGACTGTCTCTTTAGCTTCTCCTGATTTTTTTTCCTCCCTTAATAACAGGGAAAATAACTTTCTCACTCCCCAAGGGCAACTTAGAATTCCCTTGGCATTTTGCAAGGAGTCACCGATAGCCACAGGCCATAATTCTATGATGTATGGGCTCTACCCTAAGGTGGGTGGAAAGTCAGTCTTCTCCAGGACTTGGCAAAATGTGCTTTACAGCTTTGTGTCTGAAAAATAATCTTGTTCTCTGTGCGCTGCAACACATTAAACACTTGCAACAGGGAGAAAAATGTTCTTTACTTGATCCCCTGTGTAGTCAGGACCCAACAAACCAGTTACTCCGTTTGTCCTTATTTCTACACTGATGCTTCATAAGTAGAGAATATGCTTTTGGTAGCCAAAAATTGCCTGTATGTGGTTTTATCAGGAATTTCAGAAGCCCAAGGCAGCTAATGTGTTGCATAGGGACCAAAACCTATTCTCATGGATCTGGCCAGAAAAGTAAAATTGATGCCACCAGAGACATTAGGGGAAAGTGAATTGTCTTTCCCCCATGTTAATCCCAGGAACAGAAGAGCCTGTAAATGAGAACAGTGCCCTGATTTCTGTCTTGCAACAGAGGCAGCCACTAAGTCAGACATGCTTCCCTGCCCTCAGTCACACACACGCTTGTCTAGCCTATGGTTAAACTCTGTTTCCTGTATATAGTTTTAAATTTTAAAAGAGGAAAAGTTTTTCACATGCTAAGCACAACATTCTGACAGAAACACTGTTTGTAAAAGTAAGTTTAACTTGACAGCACAATTCTAGAAACATCCACTGTTTTAACAAAATAGCATAAAACTACCAAGGAAATGTGTGTTGTGTGCCCTGAAAAACATAGGACAAAACATAGTAATGATATTTCATCTTGCTGGAGGAGTGGATAGCAGATACAAGCAGTGTTCTGCTCCTAGAACACAGGCTTCACCTTCCTTTATGAATTAGCGTTTTGTGATAGCTATCATTTTAATGTATTACAAGTTTACGTTATTGTAAGGAACTATAGGTTCTCTCTTAAGAACATACTGTGGTGTTTTCCATTATGTAGGGCTTGGTATCATACAAAGAGAACCTTGGAGCACTTTCACTGATAAGGAGGGATTTGAGAGTAAAATAATACAGTTTAGTCTTCAAATCAAAGTTAATGGTGACTTTGCACAGTCCATTCATGAGCTTTTGGCAGGATAAATCTTTGGTATCTGCATTATGTTAGAAATTTTGAAATGCAATGCTACCTTATCCAAGTGTTGATATCCCAATGTGGGACTGCTATTAAGTCTAACAAGCTTGACAGTTTCTTTTAAAATGTATGACTGTAATTCCCACTTTTGATTTCTTTTTTTTCCCTGTTAGAACCTACTTGTTTCCATTTCTTCTATAATAGAAGTCATGAATTATTTACATTTGATATTTGAAGACAAGATGATGGAAAGGCTTGAGAATGTCTTGCTAAGAAAAATTATATTTATTGTAATACATTTTAAAACGTATTTTATTTCTATGTCATTTTGCTTAGGGAGAAAAATAAAAAAAAGATATCTTAAGCTGAATTTAGCTTGACCTTAAAAGTGGCCAATGAAGAGTTGATTTCTGAGCTTCCCGCTTGCTTCTCCTGTTCATCTCTACTGGCATTTACAATTTGAAGCAATGGTTATAGTTATACATTAGAAGTTCAGATGGCAGAGGAAGTGGCAAATACAGAAGGATTTCTAAAATCTACCAGCATATAAGTGTGCAAGGTAAAACATTTATGTACAGGCAAGCTCAAAATAATGAAAAGTGTCATCCATGTACAATACTGTCAACAGTGAAACTGGCCAAGTTTGTATCTGAAACTCCCCTAAAGCCTTTTTCCTGCTGTTTCACCACTGGTGTGAGTCTTTCTGGTGGGAATTTCACTTGAAACGAAGAAAAATTGTTTTGTGGGCACTAATAATTTAAATGTTATCTAACCTAAAGAGCAAAAGGTCATGCTTTTATTTTAGCAGTTCAAATGTGTAAATTTCGTAAAGTCTGTTATTGATCAAACTGTATACATTTTGAAAGGTATTTTATTCCAAATCTTACCAAAGTGTAACCTTTTAAACCAAAATTTTCTGATACCTGAATTATTTTCTTCATGTGGGAAATTGTTAGGTACGCTGCTATCAGCATTCTCTTGTGCCCAGTCTTCCAATCATCTCATTCTCCTGAAAATAGTTTGGGTATTGTGTGTTTTTTGTTGTCCAGGTTGTAATATAGCTCATTCGGTGCCCCTGTTAAAAACAAAAGGTAACGAGATTTTCATGCAAATGGGACTTGACTGGTTCAAGACTTTAAGGCTGTGCAGAACTGTAGGTGCTACAATAGGAAACCATTCGGCGGCTGAGAGGGAGAGGAGAGTTATCCTAGCAGATCAGTTCTGCCCACCTCTGTCTAGGGCTGCTAATCCTAACTGCTTTCCCAGTCACTGGAAGTGTAGTAGTGTGGAAAAGATGGGACAGAAAGAATGGGACCTCACTGTACTTCTGTCTGCTACGAGCCTTTTTTCAGTGAGATAAGGCTGTTAGCTTCAGTGCAATGCAGGCAGCAGGGCATGCTGTTTAATTGCAGTGGCTGGCCGTTTGTTTTTCATTTAGTTACAATTTATTAAACCAAAATCCCTTTCTCTTTTGAAAATAAAAAGGCATTTCTTGCAGTCTGCATTCTACTCATAGTACTTTTCATCTGTTTTCTGGTAATAGTCAAAATCTAACATTAGAGTGTCTAAATATGTTCATGGCTATATAGATTAATGGAACTGATGTCAGCATGTTTAAAATGAGTTTTAATGTATAAGTGAAGTGAAAAGACTTTAAAACAAATTATTTGGCTCGAAGCTGCATTTATATGGTGTATGTTTCAAGCTAATAATCAGGGCTTACTGTGGGTCAGCATGTCATATCCCGGTGGTGTCTAGTGAGATGGAGGGTTATCTTATATGTCAGCCAGATAACCCTGTGAACAATTTTGAGCAGTGGAGATAATGGGACTGAATTCTGAAATGAGGTAAAATTCTGAAATGGGGCAGAATTCAGAACAGGAGCTGGAAATATCACAGAGTACAGTGTCGTGTGTGAGCACTGTACGGCTGCTTATGAATGCAATCACCTTTTGGCATCAGTAGTCGCTTATATTTGACAATAATCCTTGTTGATAGAGTGCAATTAAAATGTGGGAGAATGGCAAATCAGGTACATATTCCTATAGAAAAGAAAGTGAAGTAAAAAAATTACTTCCTTGCTACTGGTGCTATCTTTTTATTTTTTTGATCTAATCTTTATTTTTTGTAGTTGAACACAGATATTGCATGGTAATCTAATAAGTATTTTTTGCAATGTTTTGGACATCTTTTACTCTCCTCTCTTCAAGTTGTGCTGTGCACAATTATTGTGTTTTAAAAAAAATTATGGTTTATTCTCCTTTTTTTCTCAATGAAAATGTAATTTTTATGTACTTTGAGGAAATTGTAGATCATCTTTGGCAATAGAAGCGCTTTCATACTTCAGTTTTTTCATTTTTTTATTCTGTATTTTACTGTTTTTAATTTTATAAGTAAGGAAAAGACCAAATTTGTTGCAGATTTATGAAAAGAATAGTTATGTAGTCTCTGGTTTCATACTTTCTCAGATGACGCAACAGGCTTTCTAATTGTGCATCTAAATCAAACCATTGATTGAAGTAATTCAGTCTTCATACAAAATCTATAACTTATATAAACAAATTATAAACTACTTGAGTTTCAGGTTTGTTTCCACCTTTAGAGCTAGCACAGTATATCCTGCTGAATTCCGTTACCAGCTTTTGGAAAATGGACTTTTGCATGTGTATATTTACGTTATATATTTTGACAAATCTTAGGAGCACTGGTATTAAAGGTATTTTTTTCCCACTGTCTATTGTATCACTCATCTTGTGTTTGCCTTTTATTTTTAGCTGTAACATGAACTATTTAGCACTGTCGAGCATATTCTTTCTGTTAGCATTTCTTCACACGCTTGATAACCACAGTTGTAACTCATAGCAAAAGCTTTGTGACTTCTGTAGCCTTTGGTCAGCCAGTAGAGGCCACTCATAGCTTGCTACTGAAGCTGGGCGGTGATTTGAAAATGGGGGTTTTGTTGTGTGCATGGGTTTTTTAATCCACTCTGAGCAAGCTTATGCTACCATGAACTGTCATAGTATGACTTGTACCTGCAAAGAGATCTGTTATGAGTAATTCTGCTTATACATGTAAATGCATTTAATATTGACATTTTTCTGTTTCCTATAATAAGTCCCATGACAGTAGGAATAAAAATCACCTTCAGCAGTATACTTCAAGCGGTCTTAAAGCAAATGCTTTGATGACATCCTTTGTTGTTGGTGCAATCTTTACTGTCATTATATCACATTACTTTAATGAAGTAAGAAAAAGCTATTACAGATTCGGGGGGGGCGGGCAAAGGAGAGTCTTGTTTGTATGTTTTTCTTGTTTTTCCCAAATGAGGAACTGAGCTGCAGAAAAAAACTTACCAAAGGTCAAAACAGCAAGTCTGCAGCAGAACAAGGAATTGAACCTGCATCTCCCAGGTCAAGGCTAGTATCCTAATCACTGCTCTGCTCCTTCCTCCTGTCTATATCACCGTGTGGGCAACTTCACTTATTGATGATAATTTTACAAGTAAAAACATTATTTCAGCATTTTAGATCATTCTTAATAAGGATACAGTCCCAGCAGTACTGGAATCAAAATCCTGTTGACTTAGTGAAGCTAAGATTTCACCCTAGAAGTTTATATCTAAACAGACAGCTAAAGTATCATAATAAAGATTTTTCTATACACAGCATATTACTGCAGCATTTAATTAGTAGCTCTTTGTACTAAGAGAAATTTAGTTTCATTTAAATAAAATTTGTTAAATGTTAGCTATTTACAGAGTAATGAAGTAGCAAAATTTTGGCCATTGTTTTGTTGCCATATCTGATACAGTTCAGCTGCCCTGAAGATTTTCCCTTTCCTAATATAAAAAATTGAAATAGTGGTGCTGTGTGGTGTGTTTATGCAGTCCTGAGGTTCTTACATTTGCCTTTTAACAAGGAATTGGTTTAATTTAAAAAAAAAAAAAAAAAATATTCTGGTTTACATTTTCTTCTTGAGACTTATAAATCAGTCCATTTTTTGCAGTGCTGTGAGCTGCTGGTGAAGCAATGGTGCCACATAGTACTATTTCATATTAAATATTAGGAATCTCAAAAGAAACTCTCCTACTGACTTCCTGGCAGATAGGACACTTGCATTTTTCACTCTACATGGTGCTTTCTCTATAGACCAAATAATATTTTACATTATACACTAGTACTTATTTTCTCTGCTTTAATAGCTACTCCAGTGTTACCGTATCACATACCTAAAGGCAGTGTGTATGCAGTAATGTATATCATTACAATGCATCATTAAACTTATTCTGTTGCCTATTCTATAGTATATAAAAGCTTGTCCCTTTGACAAAGATTTAGGACAAAACATGGTCTGTGATATTTTCTGCTAGTGTTACCATTTAAAACAAACAAAAAACCTTACAGCCAGGCCAGTCTTTTTTCAAAAGTCTTTTTTGTTTTAAATTTATAATTATTTAATTTCAAATTCAGGTTTTTATCTTAAAAGCAGCAGAGAAAAACTGTGTAATAGCCAAGATTTACAAAGAAATTCCCTGTTTTGCTTTTATACATAACATTTAAATTTTCCATATTTCTCTGAAGGAGCTATGTTCAATAGTGGACTTTTCTTCTTTTAATCTCCAATACTGTAGTTCTTCTTTTCCATCTGTTAATCATTCAGTTGAAAACCATATATGAAGAGATAGAGGTATTTTGATCAGTTGTGTGAAAAGAAATGTAGGGAAAACTCTTAACAGTGTGTGAAATCACTAGAGAGACTGGGGAGCTGGGACATATTCTTTAACTCCAAGAAACTTACTGATTCTCATTTTATCTAGGATGTTTAGCTCTTTCATTTCTTTTTTTTTTTTTTATTAAGAGAAAACAATAAAACATGTAGAGGGAGATGTGTGTTTGTTTTAGGATTAAAGTCCACGTCTTTTGACCTATTTTTCTTGAGGTTTTTCTCCTTCCTTATCACTTGCATATATTTTGCAAGCAGAATGGCAATGTTCCATTGATTTTTGCAACACTGTGTTAGTAAGAGGTCAATTTTAAAGAATTATAACTAGAGTAACAAGAAGCTGGCAGAGAACTATTTGCCAGTGAACCATGTCTTCATGAAGACTTTGTAGAGTTTGACTGAGCATCACTTAAAGGTACATTAAAGAGATGCTTCTCTGGAATGGTCAATTTGGGCCCTTCAGCAAGAGTGTGCTTGTAGAGGGAATAAAAATGTAATGTCAAGGTAGGTTTATGGCAATGATTCAGTAATGTATACAGGTAGTGTTCAAGCAACCTGTGACTGTACTGTAGACGTTTTGCTCCCTCTCACTCCAGTGGTATGACCAACTGGTCAAAAGAGGTGATTATCCCACTGTATTCAGTGTTGATGCGGGCTCACCTTGAGTACTGTGTGCAGTTCTGAGCCCCACAGTTGAAGAAGGATGTGAAGGTCCTCGAATGCGTCCAGAGGAGGGCAGCAAAGCTGGTGACAGGGCTGGAAGGCATGTCCTGTGAGGAGCGGCTAAGGACTTTGGGCTTGCCTGGTTTGGAGAAAAGGAGGCTGAGAGGTGACCTTACTGTTCTTTACAGCTTCCTGAGGAGGTGAAGTGGAGAGGGAGATGCTGATCTCTTCTCCCTGGGATCCAGTGATAGGACGCATGGGAATGGTTCAAGCTGCACCAGGGCAGGTTTAGGCTGGACATTAGGAAGCATTTCTTTACCGAGAGGGTGGTGGAACACTGGAACAAGCTTCCTAGAGAGGTGGTTGATGCCCCAAGCCTGTCAGCATTTAAGAGGCATTTGGATGATGCCCTTAATAACATGCTTTAACTTGGTCAGCCCTGAATTGGTCAGGCAGTTGGACTAGATGATCATTGTAGGTCCCTTCCAACTGAAATACTCTATTCTATATTATTAGCATTTAAAAATAAGAGTTGCTGTGCTCAACATTATTTCTGCAGAGTGAAATCCTCTATCTTTCTTGTCCTTCTTTTTCTGTTTAATCCCACCATCTTTCCATATATCACTTCTGAAGTTTGTCATGTGTAGTATCTCGGGCAGCAGTATACAATGTTGTGTATTTTGAGGCAAAACCTCTTAGTCTTGAATACTTTTCCATTTTACTGTGTCCATCAGTATAGGTCATAATTTCTTAGGCAAAGCAATCTTTGCAAAACAGGAAGAGTACTTTGCCTCTGAGTTGGAG
The DNA here is from genome assembly GCF_018139145.2 of Gymnogyps californianus. Lineage (NCBI taxonomy): Eukaryota > Metazoa > Chordata > Aves > Accipitriformes > Cathartidae > Gymnogyps > Gymnogyps californianus. The sequence goes on from NC_059473.1 coordinate 23,049,888, forward strand.
TACCTGTGTTTCAGGGTCTCTGAAAACAGTATTCAACCACCACCTTGTTGTCTTGTTCAAGCAATGGTAAAAGGAATTGTATCCAAAAGAAATTAAGAGTTCCAAAGATGACCCTAATCTTTATTCATATTAAAACAGTTATAGCAGCTGTAGATTACAATATCTCTTGTGCAATATGTTGCTGGAGAGACTTTGCACAGGAGGAAGATAACAACTAAGGAGGCTCAAAGGTTTCCCTAGTTTCCTTTTACACTCCTACTTATTTTGCTGCTTTATGCAACTAAGCCACAGTAAAGACTGCAACACAGTTGGGCTGTGTGAAGACCCATGATATTTCTTTTGTACTTTTTGAAGGTCAATATTGTTCCTCATCCTCTAGGATATAATTCTTAGTCATTTGCTACATCTAGTAAGTTTTTAAAAAGCTGCTATTCTTAATTAGAGGAAATAGTTAGAAATACTTCCACTTTTTATATTATTTATAGTTACCTAAGTTCCAGTATGAGTCTGATTATGTTCAGTTATGGGCTAGTGTGACTTCTAGAAACACAGACTATTAAATATACTGCTAAAAAGCTTGAAAGAGGTTATTGGGCATTTCCTAGGTATTTTAATGTGTCATAGGAAGGAACTTTTGAAGCCAGAATTCTGTTCGTGTTGTGTATGAACTTTAAAGCATGCCATGGCATTTTTTCCCAGAAGTTTTTCCATCAAAAGATTGGAAAAAATTATTACTATATTTATATTATTAGAAAAAAATCTGCTGCATTTTTTCCTGTAAAGCACGTGGCAAGAGTAGTCTACAGCACTTGTTGGACATTATCAAAGTGTGCTTTTTCAGGTTGCACTTAACTTGCCCATGGCTCAGATCTTTGTTACAAAAAAGAGAAGGCACCCCCTCCCTCACTTTTTCGGAGGGAACAGTAACATAAAGACATCAGACATAAGCAATGAGAATTTGATGAGAAGGAAGACAAGCCCACTTCAGTTCCAACGTCTTTTCTCAGATGGCTCAGTCTTGGTCACCTTGACCCCTGTGGCTAAGAACCATCAAGGACCATAGCCATCAGTGCTAACTATACAGTATCAGCTCTATGATATTGTGTACTCACAGCTAATTTAGCATACAAGTGTCAAAAACTAACACTCTTGTGTATATAAGGAGGATGTTTAATAGCGTGTAAGAATTGAATGTTACCAAGAAGAGTGTTGTTAATGAATGAACTTAGTTTAAAGTTTAAAACAGGCCTGATCTGTCGGTCTTCTGAACACTCCCATCACAGCAATTTTGATTCCCTGATACACGTGTGTGCATGCAGACGTGCACACTAGCATACGTTCAATTGCAAAAAAAAAAACCTAGTTGTGCAAACCTTCAGTGCTGTTTGTTCTTAGTTACCCGATGGAAAGCTAGTACTTACTTTACCCCCTGATTTCTTCTTGTGCACTGGGATTTCATCACCTAAGACAATTCTAGATAACTATGCATTTTTCTGCCTGAATAAAGAATCTGAACAGTCGAGGGGGTATTTGTTTTGATTTTAGTGTACTGCAATCTGCTGCCACTTTCTGGAGCAATTGGCGCTCTCTTCTGTGGAGATTCAGCAGATCTTTGGACTAGTTTTTTCTAATAGTGAGTTAGCAGATGAAGATGGACTGTAGGTTTTGTTTTGGCTTTTTACACCCTAGATGAGTTTTGCAAATAGGAATTCATTTACATTAACATAATGTGAATCTTACAATAATCAGCATTCAGTTTTATGCAAAGATCTATATATATGCATTATGAGTTTGTTTAGTTTTATAAAAATTCTGTGGCTGCTTGGTAACTGAAGCTATCTGAGATGTGCAAGAGAAACCTGAGCAGTGTACTTTGTGATCAGTTGTAACTGTATTCCAAGCAAGTTCATATTCTCATATAAATTAGTGGAAAAACATACTTCTGCGGTTTATATATCATTTTAAAACTGGCAATTTATCAAGTGATTTTTCTTGAAATTTCTGTGCTTATTAAATTTCAGATTATGTATTTTGAGTAAGCTGAAAACTTAAACTTGTTTCCTTAAGTATGGCTGCAAGTAAACAACCAATTTTAGTCCAGAAAATAGCTTTTGCTTCTGTCAACATGTTGTTTATTTTCTCCCTGAGATAAAAAGTTCAGTTTTCTGATATTTGTACCAAGATAAAGTCTGTAAACAAGATTAATATAGTGTGGAAAAGGTTGTCAGCAGCCCTGGCAAAGGAAATAAGTTGCCTGTACGCAGAACATACTGTAAACTGAATAAAAGTGTCAGGTCCACCATGAGATAATGTGATCATGAACCTCTAACAAAGCATGACATAGGCACAGTCGGCTTTTCTTATAGCCACAGTGTAGAAAATGGATTACTATATTCCAGGGATACCCACTGGAATAGCATGAAAACCTCATTTTGAGATTAATGCAAGATGTAACTCTCGAGCTGAGCTACATGTTTACCTATAGTGTTAAAGTAACGGTTTAGTTATTAATCTTGAAATTTGGAAATTACATATTAAAATACTTGCTCGTATTTCTAGGTCTGTCTTCGTGAATTGACATTTCTCACTCTTATTATTTAGGTGAACTGTGACATTGCAAAAGTAACGTTTGGTCACTGTTTTATTATTGTCATGTGGCCTTGTAAGGCCTCAGTAAGTCTAGTAAAACAGTAAATTCCAAATGCAGGTAAAGCAGTAGGTGCTGTTCTCCCATGTAGCTGCCATGATTTCCTCTACTAGGGATTTGTATGTTTGCATAGATTTTTCTGCGGTAAGGCATTACCATTTCTTTTCAATCACGATCAGCCAGAAAAGTGGCAGCAGCTTAGGGTTTCTCAGTTCGGCCCCAAGTGACATCATTCTTCAGGTCAAAGAAACAGATTTTGGTCAAATACCTTAACCACATGGAGCTTTCAAATTATTCAATGAGTGTTCTTTGAAAGTTTTCCAGACTTGGAGCTCTGACTGCCCTGGCTTTTCTCCGTCATGACACCAGATGAATAGGGAAATTTTTCTTTAAAAGTTGGGCGCATTGTTCTTTTAATAAAGAGTCGGCTGCTTTTATCTGTGAATCTTCTGCTTATGTACTTTTGGCAAGCCTGAGACACATAAATGTATTATCATTGAGTTTTTGTGGTCTCCTTTCAAAACTGGCAGAGCATCTGACTTCATTCCCCTCTGGTCATCTACTGGCTATAAAACTATCTCCAAGGAACTGAAACTTTATTCCTGCATTCTTTCCAACAGGAATAGTTTGCCTTCTGCTCTGGTTCTTCGAGCATGAGTTTCATCAGGTGGTCTCATTCTTCTGCTTTTACCTGTCTACGTGTGCAGACAAATTAAGCAGATTCTAAAAATAAACATAAAGCTGTTTGAATGCATTCTTGAGCAATACCAGAATATCATCTGCAAAAGTCTGCATGTGCTATCATGCATTCTTAAGATCATTCTTAAATTGAGCATATTATGTATTTTTGGCTTCAGTATGTATAAAGCACTAGACAAGGACTACGGTACAGTGTGGTAACAATTATTTTATCTTTGCTTTCTGTCCCACATCAACTTGAATTTCAAAAGCTTTGTGTTGGGATACAAAGACTGGGAGCGTTTTTTAATAAATTTATTGCTGTATTATCCATAAATAAGGATAGTATGTTGAATATGATTTTCAAAACATTTAACTTTCATTTTTCGGCGATAATGTGCTTCATGGACTTTTCAACAGTAACTTAGGCCCCTGACATCTGTAAATGTCTGATATCTGACATCCAATCAGAATTATACATAAAGAATTTTGGTAAGTATTGTATAGCACTTTCTGCATTCAGACTTTACTTAAAAATTGCAGATATCGCTAATTGCATTTACTGTACCTAGTGTACTGTCTCTATTTTGTATTTAGTATTTGTGATATGTTTTCTTAATAAACAATCACTGTGTGCATATGCTTCTCCATTATTCAAAGACTTTTTTTTTCCTACTTTTTTTCCATTAGATAACTCCAGGACCAGGCGGTAGCAGGAAAACGGTTCACTTGTCCCAGGATTCTCTTCACCATGAGTGAGTATCAGTAATAGGATCAGTTACAACTTTTTATTATTGTTTGCTTTACAGTAGTACCTCTGTCCCAAAGCCACAGTTTACAACTGTACAAACATGTGATAAGAGCCTCAGCTCAGTTGCATAATGATCTTTATTTAATAATAATATTTATAATCCTTTGTAATTCATTTTATGTTTCTTAAGGAAATGTGAAGTTCAATGCTTTGTAAATGTGTTTTTATTAACTTGCTAAGTATATGCTTTCCTAAAACACAACATTTTTTAAGACTAGATACCAAATCTGGGTTGTTTAAAAAGACCTGCTTTATTTTTCTCCAAAAGGAAATTCAGAAATGCCAAGCTTGAATATATGAAAATAAACAAGCATCACATCTTTGAGTCTTAAACATGATGTATTATGTGAGGAAGAAGGTCATCATAAATTCCACAAAAAGACATTGAATTATTTGCTTAGATACATGTAAATAGGGAGTGTCATTCAGTTCATTTCGTTACTCCAGTGTGCCGTTACTGCAAACTCTTACTCTGTTCACCTGACAACATTTGGCAACATTATTTCTTGGTTATCTCTTTTGAATACTTACAATAAGAACATTAAATTTTCCTATATTTTCCAAATCAGAAATCTAAAACACAGACACACATGATTAGGAAATAATATATTTGGGGAAACATTTATATGTTCTAGCTGCTACTAGATGTAGCATCCACAGTTTAAAACAAAACTTGCCAAAGCATATATACTACAAACATCAGATCCTCAGTACCAACTGTTTTATGCTACTAATCCACTTCTGTTGCACCCCATAACTTGCTAATGTGTGTGTTGACTAAAGAGGTTGTGATTTCATAAGTTATTTCTACTCTAAAGTAATTCAACGGGTATTTTATGGGTTTTACTTTTGTTGATTTTATTAAAACAAACAAGCAAACAAATAATACTGTAATTAAGTGAATGGACAAAATCATAAAAATAGTGTGATATGAATATCACTTTCTCATTACAAGAGGTCTTATTCTTTATGAAGGATTTTTAATGTCTAAATATGAGATGCATTCAAATTACTTTGGTATGTTTTTTCAATAGAAATATGTTTTACTAATAATTTAATCTGTAATCCACTGATTTGTCACAAACCAGCAGAGTTTATGTGGAGGAGGATACCCCAGTTTGCTGCTCCTTCTTGAGCGTTTGCTGTTGACACTGGTCAGAGACAAGACACTCATCTATGTGGAATTTAGATCTAACCCATTATATTTCTTATCTTCATCAGCTTCTGGATGTTTGTGACCTTATTTGTTGGGTCACTCACAAAGGTCATGGTTTTTCTTTTCATCCACTGCCAACATCTAAGTTGTGTGTACGTGAAATCTCCCTGTTTTCCTCAGATTTCGAAGTATTTGGTGCAGTTGATGAACATTTCATGTCCAAAATATATAAATGTCTACCTTATCTCAAGGGATACTTTTAACTTTATTGCTGTCATTCCTTTTTCATTTCCAACTTCTCTTCCTTCATCACATTAAAAGTAGAAAAAGGAGTTAGCGGTATGCAGGTTTTGGTGACAGCTGGTCTTGTATACAAGAATGAAAGGGTTGGCTGCTCATCAGCAAATTCACAAAAAGTGAGTGACAAAAAGCCACAAAACTTTCAGATTTGTGACTTAAAAAAATAATAATTTAGGTGAGACAATTCCATGGAATCTGCTTCTTAGTATATTAATTAAAGTAAAAATTTTAGTGTCATTATGTGGCTGCTGTGGGGAAAAAATGAGAGTAAACTATTGAATTTAACTACTTCAGAAGAAGCATGATTAGGTTAAGCTTATAATCTTTGATTACACTTCCAGAGGAACTTACAAGCATAATAGCAGATAATGTGATGGTCTTTTTGTGCAATATTATAATGAATGGAATTATTTTATCCTTTGCCCAAAATCTATTGCTTGCTTACATGAGTAGTATCTAGGTACTATATGTAATTTCAGATCCCCCTTGTTTTAGTTGTTTTTTCCTTCTCCTTTTCATTTTGCAAGTGTCAAGATTTGCCATAGGTTTGTATAATGCTTACTACAGCTCCACTGAGATGATAATTCAGTTCTATGGGATCACAGTGTGTATGTGAACCAGTATTAATATGCTTTTACTGCTATTGAGGGAAAAGTCACGTTGTGAGTTCTTGTCCCTGCATGTCAACGCCTTAGTCCAAATTTTCGTCTCTAAGAAATAAGGCTACCAATAGTCAAAATTGTGCAGTTGTATGGAGATATGAAGCCACTGAATTTATGGACTTTGAATTTCACTTTAGTTTCAAACTCAGACCTCAGTTTGTGAAATAATACATTAACAGCTACCAGGTAGTCCACAGTACTTAAAGATCTTTTCAGCTGTAATCATTAATAAGTAACACTTCAGTACTAAAAATGGGATTACTTTTATTTATAGCACATGCATTATAGTATATTAAAGTACTATCATTTATTTTAGCTTGTTTGACAAAATATAATTACCTATAAAGCCAATAGCTACTCAGAAATGAAATTTGTGGTGCATTCTTTCAAAACTGTTACAGACTTAGAGAGTTCAATAAAAATATCCCATTAAAATAAAGCATAGCCAAAGGCTGTATTTTCCTGGCAGACAATAAAATACCCAAAAGCACGCACAGACTGGTCATATGACAGCATGTGCTTTGTTAGTTATATTGTTAAACCTGTCTTTTCTTTTTCTCCCACAGCCACTGGTTTAGCCCTGGGGCTAGGAAGGAACATAGCCAGGTAAGAACTGCTTTGATCAAGAACAGTTTACTTGAGATGTATAAAGGAATTTAACTACCTCTACTCCAGAGGTAGTGGGCTAATATTTTAAGAAATTATAGACAAAGCAGGTATGATTTCATATTTTCTTGTAAGGAAACATATTAACAGCAGTGCATTTCAAAAAGTCCCTTAATTAAAAATCTTTAATTAGTCACTTAATTTCAGTTAAGTATCTTTGAGTTTTAACAGGTTAAATTAAAAGTTTGAGTATTATTTTTTTTTAATGATTTTGTTAATCATAGTATCTCCAAATGTTGCATTTCTCAAAATGCTGGAAAGCAAAACATTTGACTCAAAATCAAGAAATAAAGAACAGTGACAAGAGTGGGCAGGCTTCTACGGGAAGATCTTCAGTTCCATTTTTCTGCATTTCATTGGTTAAAATGACCACAGCAGTAAAAAAGGAACTGTTAGAGCTCCATCATGGTGCAGATATTGGTGAAAATATCTCACTAGTTTGTCGTCTGAGCCCCTACAATGTAGTCCCTAGGAGGTCCAAGCCTAGAGATGTGGTTGAGGGAATGTGAAGACATGTTTAATATTTGATTAGCGACATGGCACTTATTTCTTTAGCTTGTCTTCAGACGTGGAGAAATACCTTCCTTTATGGATGGTAGTAATGTCTAAACAGAACATACTGTCCAAGAACTATAAAATGTGAAAATAAGTCTGGTTTCATTTCATAAATGTATAGTTAACTTCAACTATTCAGTAAAAGTAGCTGAATATATCATCAATGCATTGAAATTTAAGACTAAAGTTCCATAGTACATTTTTTAAGTTGGTAAAAATTGATATGACACAGTTGATTTCATTAGATCTGTGCCAGTTCACTAGTACATTTACAAATTTAAATAGACTTGAAACTTCAAAAGAAAGTAAGATCTATAGAATCTTTGGAGGGTTCATCTTAGAATGACCCATTATGAACACTTGTATCTCCAGTAAGTCATATTTTAAATCGGTGTATGCTCTTTCATGTCCCCTCCCCCTTCTTTTGAACTCCAGAGTAAGCTGAATCTCTCAAAGTTATATTACTTACCCAAAACTGCCGGAGTGGATAAAACATAGTACAGTTTTAGCTGTAAATTGTGAACTTCTAACATGTTACAGTAAGCTGACTGACACTTAACATCTAAATAGGTGGCTTTATATGGTTCACATTTAACTCTCATTATTTTGAAACACATTTCCTAGTAGAAGAAACACATAAAAAAGAGCATTTTAAATATGAGCATGCTTTGTCTTAATCGTGATAAAAAGTTCTCTTGGGCTAATCTTTATCCTGTTCCTGAAATTTTTATGCTATAAGTAGTCAAATTCGCTAGGTTAGAATGAGTTTGAGTGATTATTTTTTTTAAATTGGATTTTTTAGTATATTGATTGTCTCACATAACAGAGTAGTTAATTGAAGGTGTACCATTTACTTCTTTAAAAGATTCTAAGCTTAAAACAGGTTGGAAGTTTCCATGCTGAGAAATACATTAACCTATATCATACATACTGGCAGTATCAATTCAGCATAGAGTGTGAGAAACATCTGCTTAGCTGGTATATAATGACAAATTGATTTATTTTTCTCAGATAATAGTACATTTGAATTAATTTTAAATTTCATGTGTTTATTTCATATTTCCGAAGAGCTATGTTTTCAGAGTTTATCTGAAGTTCACTGTATTTGTAACTTACAGATTACTAATGGATTGTGAAGTAAAGCTAATGTCATCAAATAATATAGGTGTTACTGGCACAGAATGGGTTATTTTTTTCAGACAACTAAGAGAAATGAGAATAATGATGCAATGTAATTTTGACAGTTTTGACAGCCTATAAAATTCTCACTAAATTTGCAAAGGTTCATACTGTGTAACTATTGGTTGCATGGGTTTACTACTTTCTCTTTTAATTAATTTCTGGAGTTTAAGTTATTATGTTAGAACACAAGTAACTAACTAGCCAAATTTAAAGTCTGGCAGGTGATCTGTATTTGTACATGCTATAACTGCAATTTATTTATCAGCCAGAGAATATTGATAACAATAAGACTGTTCTACTTAGCTTGATCATGAAATAGATACACATTGTATGAATGTCATGCTGGTAAAAATTGTGGCTACACTTAAATCTGAATTGTAAGTGCTCTGATTCGTTGACAGTAAGAAAATGAAAAAATTATTTTGCAAAAATATATCAGAGCAAGGTGCCTTACCTTTATGTGTCCTTCAGATTGCCTTTTAAAATGAGACTATACTATTACTGCATCTGAGAACTAGGTAGTTGAAATGATGAGGAGCATTCCTTATGCAAGAAGCAAGCTATAGAGAGTTGGGGAAAAATTAATCAAGTGTAACTTTATAGATAGGTGTCTCTTTTTGGAGTCCATGCTCATGTACAACATTAAGGTGTGGTTGGCCAAGTCATAAAGTTCATAATTTCCTAATTTCCAGTGGACTTCTAAATGTGTTTGCTGTGAATATTGGCTGTGAACAGACCTGTAGTCTGTTTCTAAATAGTGTTTAATTCTATACTTTCTTCAATGTGATTAGTTTCAAGAAACATTTGTATTTTTTTATACCGTCGAGTTTTAATTTCTTTACTGTAACTTTTTGACAGTCGTTTTTTACTGTTACTGCCACTTTACTCATCCTGACAAATATGCTGGAAATAGACTTCTGAGTATTGGAGACAGTCTGAATGAAAAGTCTTCCTTTATTTGTCTAAAAATAAATAGAGTAAATTGGAGCTTGTTTGAGAAGCTGAGTCACCGTTTGAGTTAAATAAATCCTTCATTATTCCTACTTCCCCACTATTATGGGAAGCTTTAATACCGTGTTTTTGTTGATTCTGCAACTTTCAAATTACAAAAGCTCCTGGGGCTTAGAAGAGTTTATAGCTGTTTCATAACTGCTTAGATACAAGTGCCAACCTGAGTAGTTTTTCATAATTTACGTGTTCTCCAACACTTTTCGTTATAGAATTTTGAAAATTGAAATTGTGAAAATTGTAAAATTTTACAGATAAGTTAATTGTGAAATTGTGAATTACATGGCTTTCTAATATACTTTGAGAATGCTTTAATTTTTACATTTTCAATCATTTAGGAATTTTAAATTGATGGATATATCTTGAAATATTAGCTATTATTGTAAAATTCTATTAGATGTCCCTCTGTTTTAGAGTCTTGGGTGAAAACTATTGAAAGATTACTCAAGACAGGAAAGAATGGCATTGTCAGGATGACATTTCTGAAAAGCAAATAAAGGCATTGCTTGTGAGACTGTTCTGAACATTTTTTTTAATAGCTTCAACTCTTGAGAGACAACCGATCGGAGAGAGGACACAAGAAGAACAGCTCTGTAAAAACAGCTAGCAGGTAAGTTAATGCTGCGGCTGTCATTAATACTGTGTATGAATTTGTTGATTTCTTAACTCTCAAATTTTTATGTAAGAAATTATACCATTCTTTTAGGGTATTTTCAGAGGTCTTCTGGTTTTTTGTGATTTACTTTCAAGAATTTCTTTTATATGGCATAATCTTTGCCTAAAATATAGGTATTAGACTTTATTGGTGACTATAGCCAACTACACTTACTAAACTCTTTAGTAAACATCAGAATTAAATGGATGCCAAAGTAAGGTTTGTGTTTCTGCCATGGAAGTTAAGTGCTAAAAATGTATAAAATTACCATTATGCATACATGTGTTTGAAATCAAGAAGATAACTCAAATACTGTAACACTTAAATTGTTTTATATCATATTTTGACAATAAAAATTTCATTGTGAAGACTTATTAAAAACAAATCTAGTTCTGTCCTCCAGCTTCTTTCCTTCCCCACAAAAGACAAAAAATTCAACACTGAACTGAGGGGCACTGGTCTAGGAGTCTGTTCCTAGAGGGTTTTTTATGTACCTGTTACCTGCTGAATCTATTCTGCCAAATAATTGTTTTAATTCTAGTATTTTTTAAAATCAGAAACTACAGAAATGTTTCCCTTGCTATGCACAACACCTTACACAATTTTTATGTTGTTCTGTAAAGATGACAATGTTCTATCAAATTACTTTTTTCTAAAAGTTATAATAGATTTATATCATCATGTAACACTATGGTTTTGAGTAAGAGAGTTGTCTTTCAGGCACTTGTCTTTTAGTATATATGTGGTCATCCTGAAATAAGTTTTTAATATTGTTAAGTACTTGCTTTGAGTACCTGGAAAAGGAGACCAATACTTCTTTCAAAAATATGCATATTAAATATGAATCCATTTCATTGTATACAAGTTCTGGTTACATGTTCTAAAACATTGGTTATGCAAGTGTTGGTCATTCATTTTCAGAAATTGTAGTTATCTTTGTCTATTAAACCTTTTATATTAAGCCAAAAAAATTTTGAAAATTTCTGCATACGTTTTCTGGCAAGCACACTTGTTAAATCATATTTTTGCTCAGAGTTTTAGAATGAGTTCACTTTAGATATGAATTTTCACCGTAAATGCACTCTTACTACCAGGCTGCTTACGTGAAACTGAGAGTATAAAGTGGATATCAAGTGATCAGTAAGAAACAGATTATATTTAAAGTCATTTTAGGATCTTGTTTATGCTATAGCAATGTAAAATGGTGTCTGAGGAATTCAGAATCATAACTTACGTGTTTGTTATTCTGGCCAGTGAAGCTCTTGTGAAGTGATTGCTACCTACCCGAGCAGTTAGAATAGAGATTTTTAAAATGGCATTAAATACCTGAAGTGATCTCCAGCCTCTCTTCATGTCCAATCAGCAGTACGTTAGTAGACCTTTTTCCCTATAAACATCTGGCAGGGTTGTGTAGAAGCAATAGGTGGCAAATCCAAGACTGAAGACTGACATTTTCCATAAAATATCTGTAATATCGAAGTAAGACTTACATAAACCATTATTATGACTTACATAAACCCACGGTACTTTATCATACTGTAATACCCTTAAAACCAGCAAGGTCACCTGCTAACATCTCTTGGTACCATCATCTCTGTTTTCAAAGGCTTTTTCCTCCAGATGAAGTCAGGTTATTTCAAAATAGCTGTTTGTGCTTTTTCAGAAAACCACTGTTTTCTCTGCCTCCCACAGAAACTTTACTGTTAGTTCTTTAAAGTGACTTGAAGAGAAATTCTCAATCTTCTATGAAAATGATATTTTTAACAGGCCATCTGCTGTCTTAGAATATCAAGTTACATACATCTTATTTACAAGATGTATATTGAACAAATTTTAACATTCTTGCTACAGTTTAGCTGCTGAAAATGAGAATTTAATTTGCACAATGTGCAAATGTTTTTTTCTCTCAGGCCAATAGCATGTCTGGTGACTACTTTCTTCCTATAGTTTGTGTTCTGTAACCCAATATTTTGCTTTTTATCAAAAGCTGTTACAACCAAAATAGAGAATGAGTTTCGGATATATAGGAACAACACATGACAAATGTAGTTCATCTCCTCATATGTTCATAGTACCTGTCCTCATTCGAGTCAAGACAATTCCTCTGGTTCCTTACAAATGAAATTTATGGTGCGTAGTGACATATGTCAGATTTATCTGTGGTTAATATTGAAGGCTGATTTTTTTGTCATGACTTAATTTTAAATTATCACTTCTACCAAAAGGGTTAATCTTAGTTTCACCAGACAATACAGAGAAGGAGAATATTTCTGCTTAACAAGGTACCTATAGAAATTACCAGTTTAGTAGCAAATATTGTTCACAGAGTTAATAAAATGGTGAACATCACCTTAGTTGGAAATGTGCATCTTCTTTACTGTGTATGAAATCTTAAAATGGAAATCTGTCATTTAAATTTTTGCATTTGCCCAAATATTTTAAAAACCATTAAACTACAATGATACCAATCAAATGTCACAAGGTTAAGTTACAGAATTAATATTGTAGTAAATCTTTCATCATTTCAGTGTACTACATGCATATGCAGTTAAATCTTTTGTTGAATGCAAGTGTTTACTCACACCTGAAAGTCTGAAGCTTTCTAAAATTGACTCTAAATTAGTTCTTGCATGTGTTAAACTATTGCAGTTGACACATCAAGGTAATTCAGATGAGTAACCCCCTTAAAAAGAGGCATACAAAAAGTAATGGCTGTGACCCTATATTGTCTTACTGTTTGTTGCTAAATGCAGTGATAGAACAGCAGCAGTGGGTAAGTATTGGGCATTCTATAAAATTATTGTACTTATCCAGAATACATTTTAATCTGCTTTTATTGCAAGACTGAATTTCTCTGGCTCTTTCTTTGTATAGTTTTCACACAACTGTATTTCTTGTTGTGGGACTATCTTTTTTGTTTGCTGTTCTGGAATACCTTTTTTTTCTGTTTTTCGTATGTATATGAGATATGTATATACACACATTTTTTCTATGCCTGCCTTGAGTTTTCTTACTCCTTTTGGATGACTGAACACAATTCTTGTCTCAGCATGTAGACAATATGTAAATACCCATACTACATTAGATCAGTGACTTGTGGAATAATTTACTCTGTAAATACATCAGAAAGGTGTGAAGCTCTAAGCACGGCAGTGGTCTGCAGCTGTCTCTTCGTGGTGGAATAATACTGATACTTTCTGGGTGAGCTTTACTGTACTGGGTTGCTTGTATTAGGCTTCTTCTGTCAAAATTAATAATAATGAGCTAATCCTATATAAACTAACACAAACTTTTACTAGTGGCAAGATAATTAGATTGTTGAGAACTGTTGATATGGCTAGTGATGAACCAAATATTAAGGAGGGGGACAGTCCTGCACCACAAAACTTAGAACCTGGATAGATTAATTTATGGAGATACAGTTCAATGCATGTGATCTTCTGTATTCGACACATTTAAATATATGTATCTATGCTACCTTTACAGATAAGCTTTAATCTACAAATATGTAGTTTCCCCATTATTTATTTAAATTATATAAAAAGTACTAAATAATGCGGGTTTAGAAGCTGCATTTATTTCTCCTGTATAGCCTTGAAAAAGTTCTGTTTGCGTTATCTCTCTGCATTAGGACAGGAACAGTCCCCTCCCCAATCCAGCTACACTGCTTAAAGGTGTTCATTCTTCCAGCTGCTGGTTTTCATCCTCTACTCTTTTGCCGTTAAAGAAGTTTTTTTTGTCTGCATTTTTTAATATGCTTTGGGCAAAACCAGCCTGGTTAGCTCAACTCACCTATTTAAATTAAATTGGCTGGTTTTGTAGAAACCATATTCGAGAGTGATCACATGATTTCTTCCTCCGGCAGAGCTGTGGAGATGATAATCTCCAGCAGATGTGTGATAACAAATAGCTTGGGATAGTAATGTCTTCATCTGGCGCAGTTGTTAGCAGACCAAATGTCTGTCTGTAGCCCGAGGCTGTGGGCAAACAATTGAACATGATTGAGTTATGGAGAGTTAACAAGTTGCTGCTTGGCAGCTGAACTGCCATAGCTGATCATGTGCTCATTGTTTGCCTGCTCCCATCATGAGGTAAAACACATTTTCTTAAGTCACCTTTGTAAAATTTTATAAAAATGAGTTCTACCTAAAGAAGATTCCCCAGGGCTAAGAGCTTCATTTGGTCAGCGATGGAGACGGCGTTAAATGATATTTTGCTGAGCTGCTATAACTTGATTTTGAATGTGTGATTATATTGTTAAATATATGGGGGACCTCCTCCATCACGCAACTGTCTGCCTGTCTCTTAAATGTAATGTATTTACCGTCACAATACCCATATGAAGTTAGGAAGTACTTTTATCCTCATTTGACAGAATAACCAGAATACTTAAGCAACTTAATATTTTGCCTTTGGTCATACAGTTGATGCCACAACTAGTTAATTTATGCTGTAATCTAGAAACAACAGAATTGCAGATTGGGAAAAGAGCAGACTACTGAATAAGTTGAACTTGTGTAATTTTTTCCTTTACTATGCATAATGGTCTTGTATCGTATTTCTTTTACAGTGTGTTCCTGTTAAGTATCATTAATTTATCTACATATTTATTTTTTCTTACTGTAAGTAGAATTTGACATGCATGAATTGAGAAACTGAAAAGAAAATAGTGCCCAAATTTTCCCTGCTTACCAATTTTTTTTTTTTGGTTGTATCTTGATAATTCTGTGTTGGCTTTCCACACTCAAATGCTCCCCCAGAGATCTTTAAAAGAAAAAAAAATATTTGTAATTCTTATGCAGTTCAGTCCTGGCTTGAAAGAAGGCTAAGTCAGACTCATAAAAGTGATTTCAAGGTGGAGTAGAATTACACAAGTTAGGTTTCAACTAGCTAACTGATGCTATGTTAACAATCTAGTCAATGTAGCAGCAGCTTAGTATGAACCAGTTAGCCACTTCTTGTGGCTGCAAAGTAGACCATAGCTTGAGGTAGAGGTAGTACCTTGATATTTCTTTAAAAATCAGCAGGAGCCACCTACTCAGCCATTACTATAATGTGTCAGGAGGACTGTGTGCCAGTCACCCAATGATTACCTGTTGCTGCTCTAATTTGAGCTGGCAAGAAGTCTTTGAAGTCTTCTCCTGTCGTGGTGAAGAGCACAGGCTGAAATATGGGTCTTTGCATGTGTGGAGGAGACATTCAGGAAAGCAGACTCTGGAAGTAGTACAAGGAGGGTTATGTAAAGGAAATATGTCAGATGCTACTAAATGGTGATAAGTGTCAATAAAAACGCAGAACATCAATCATAACTTCCCCATGTTTTCTGCAACTGTCTCTTTCCCTCCTTTCCCTAGTTGTTCTCAGTTCGGTTTAAATATGTGCCTTGTGTTGGTACAAGAGGATGACTCTCAAGTATTTTCACTTTTTATAACTAACAGTATTCTCTATGAATTAGTATTTAAAGAAAGCTCCTGAGAGAAAAATGACACCAAACCTGATTAGAGCTTTTCAAAAGTGTATTATTGCTTTGGTTAGAAATACAGCTTTCTGTCCTTCCCAGTTTGGAAGGGAAACCCCTATTTGTACATTTGTACAGCACTTGTTCATTTTCATCTGATGATATGGATCATAGTACTTTTTTACACAGATGTGACAAATAGCATTACATCTGCTCTTTATTTGATCTTCTAAAGAGACAAAGATGTGCAAGGATTCTGCCTGCTCCCTCTTTCCCACCGTGTCATCTGTTGTTTGGGAAAGAATCCTAATTTGCAGCAGATACAAAACTATTTGTCGAGTTGCAGGTTTGCCAAAAATAAATGAAACCATTAATTACTACATTTTTTGAGCAGCTGTTAATGGATTGGGATAAGAAAACTGTACATTAGACTACTGGTTAATTACAAGAACTGTAATTGTTTAATGTGGCTTTTGCGGAATGAAATTACAATACCAGAGGAGGTAAATTCAGCCAGTTTTTGAAAATTATACATGAAAACGTGCACATATTTACACTGCAGTAAAGCTAAGGAATGCTTCGCTCTTTTACTAGGTGATTCACTTCTGCCATCACATGAACACATGTTCTCAACAAAAATACTTTAAAAGAAAGTAATATTTAAACACACCTTTTAATTCAAGTGTAAATTTATTAAAGGTAGTAAGTTAATATTTTGTAACCCCAGAGCTAATAATGCAGGAGATTCAAATATAACATTAAAATCCAAATGTGTTTACATCATTAGAAATTAACAACTAAGCAGTTTTATCTCCTCTTTGGAGTGCCATGAAGCAGTAACTGTACTGTTATGATTGGTGTTTAATAATATTTGCAGTTCCAGATTAAATTATGTGAATGTTTGAGGACACATTGCTGTCCTCCCTTGCTGTCACCCTCAGGGACAACATTATTCCATCAGTTTGGTATTTTGCTTCTCTGGGAAGAGTAAAAGATGGTGCCATTTTGGAAGAGGGCAATTCCTGATTGAGTTTTCTATACTGTGGCCTTATTTTTAAGGTCCCGAAAAGATCGAATTCCAGGTACACAACTGTTAACTAACAGGAAGTCAGTTAGTCCTGATTTTAAAAAATATATACAAGAAAAAAATCAGATAACCTCTAGAAATTATGTACTTCTGGATCCTCCTGATGTACCATCTGGACTGAATTTTCCCCTGAATGAATTGATAGCAAATGTCTCACTTTCAAGTACCTGAATTTTAGCACATGGTATGGTTGTTTCTCACACTCAACTGCATTAGGCTCTCTCTCTTCTTTTGCTCCAGTTTGTGCTCCAGAGCTCAGGCTCTGCTTGTCTCAGCTTACCTGTTAAAATGCTAATGGCGTAAGGATGAAGTTAATTTGGGCTTCAGAGGTGTGAAGGCACCTCCTGCTGTTTAAGGTCTGAGCAGGAGCTATGCGCAGTAACTTGCACTGCAGTTCCACAAACTGTTTAACCTACTGTTAAGCAGCATAGCAATCAAAAGAGGTTGTTTTGCAGTCTGTTTTTCCACCACTCATTTGTCACAGCATCTCCCCCGCCACGAGAAATTTGAATCTTCTCTATCTGGTTCACCACACAGGCACATGAAAGCTGCGTACCACAAACATAAGGATGAATAGCCATGCATGAAGGAAGGGTGGGTTTGCCTCTTTCTGTTCTTACTGTAAATTAAACTGTTCGTGCAATTTTACATCGAGTTCCTACTAATCTTGAAGGGATCCCTGAATCGCGTATGTGTAAAGCAGCATCCACTGGTGCACGTTCGCTAAAATTCTGAGGCGTAGGCACACTGACTTCTATTCAGACTGTGGTTTTGTGTAAGGAGAGAAGGAGTTTAGAAGAGAATTTGAGTAGTTTGTTTCAAGTTACATAAAATTTTCATGTTTATTTTCTTTGTTGATATTTTGAAATTGTGATCATTTATTGTAACAATACATTTCAGCCTATCTGGAAACTAACACTTGGTAACTGTCCTAGCCAAATGGAAGCAAAGGATAGTGTTCATCCTGCTGATTTTTGAATTTCAGAATTAGTTTTGCCTTTCTCCTGTTACTTTATATACGTATTTTTAGAACTGTTGATATTGCTAATTAATAATACAGAGCAGAAGGACGTAAGTGAAGTTTTTGCTATTAAAGAATTTTGAAACTAAAAAGGACCAAAAAAGTCAATGTTTCTTTAACTTTCTCTTACCTGCTCTCCTTTGTTACTAGAAAGTCAAATATTGCATTCACTCCTACACACACAGACCCCTTGTACTCAATGGAGTTGCATGACAGTTACTGAGAGGAATGGGTACAGACTGTTAGGAAGCATAACTTGCTTAATGTTCAGTCTCAGCTTTAGAGATTGTTTTTTTTCCCCTCATCCCAACTTGCATACAATTATCTTTGTTTATCAGACTGACTGAATTATAACTGTACTGTCTTGGCCAGACAATAAGATTGTTTGAAGAGTTGTTTTCTCAAGCATAGTATTAAAAATAAGGAACTGAAAAGGGACTAAGGAGGAGAATGATGTTGCAGTCCAGCTGCAGAGCTGTTATTTTCTTGGCACCAGTTGGAAGGCAGTAGGTTAAGGACTGACCACAATGGTTGTAATATGACAAAAAGCTTCTGGATCACTGGTCCAGATCTAGGTCTGAATGACTGATTAAAAATCATTACGTTGTGCTGGCTGTTTACCTACATTAATTGAATTATTGGTCTTTTATAGTGGACCAAATTCATTCCAGTTGGCCATGCTTGCTCACCTTCCCAGCACAGAGGTAAAGAAAGAAATTGGCATACAGGTTGAGTGTTGAGTGCCTCCAACCTGATAAGACATTTTCCTTCTTCCATTTTTGAGCTACTCTATTAGATATTTGGATGTTTAGTGTTGCTTCTTGTTCCATACCTGTTTTAAAAGTAAAGGATTTTGAATATGACGCTAATGTTTGGAATAATTTAACCTAGCTCTATATGAGTGTAATCCAGAACTTCAAGATGTGTTTTTTAAAGTCTTTTCAACTAAATACATTTGTCCTGCACTGAGTTTATTTAGTGAATGTCATACTTAGTAAACAAATACGTATCCAGAAATATCTGGAAGAAATAGTGTAGCTCAGTAAGCTATCAAGTCCTTCTGTTGAAGTGTCTGTTCAAGCCCATGGTTACTGCTCAAGTCATAAAGATATTTTCCAAATCACTTCAGAGCTGGATCAGGGCCCATATCTCTTGGATATCAACAATGTTGCAAATTGAAGAAGAAACCGAAGAATATTTGCTTTAGAATTTGTGAAACAATATTGTCCTCTAACAGGATGATACTCTATTACTGCAACCTATTTTCTAACTACGTTTCACCATTACACAAATATGAGCATTATTTTCATCAGGTGTTACTTGACACAAAACACTAATGGAATTTGCTGTCAAAAATATTTAGAAATATTCTGAATGAATATAAAATTTATATTCTGAATGAGTATAAATATTCATTTCCTGTCTTGAAAATGTGGAATCATGTTACTTGTTGAAGAAAACTGTAAGTTTTAGCTATTTAATTTTTAACAGAAGTGGGTTTTTTGGTTTTATTCCCTCAGTGTTCCTTGGTGACTTGTTTGTACACCAAGATATTGGTTTGGATTTGCCTTTGTGTAATTCATATACTTTTGATCAATTCCAACTCATGCCCAATTATATTACACTAAATTAACATAATTCAACAGATGTTGATATTTAAATGTTTTCTGGCATTCACATCTTGGACAGCTGTCTTAGAGCTTGGGGAAAAGGCAAACATTTAGAGTTAAATGCTGAACATATGCTTAAATTACTAATTAGAAACAAGAAAAAACAATGCATTATCCTTTCTGAGGGCAGTAGGCCTCTACTACAGAATTTTTTTTTAGAGACTCAATTCACAAATAAAGTACATAAGTGACTTGAGATTGGGTGTCAAAACATATGTACTGATGTAAGTTTTTATTTTGCATTGTTTGCTAAAATTATGCCAGTGCGGAGTTGAATGTGTAGATTTGGAGAGTTCAGGTAAATTTTGGATGACTGCTGTGTCTGAATGACACTTAAAAGTGCTGAAAAAGATAACAGAAAGGAATGTATTAGGATATAGTATTAGATGATGAGGTAATCTTATGGGGCCAGGGGAAGATTGTGTTCTTATAATCGGACTGCACTAGGACTTTCAATAATACAGGTATGTCACCCTTATGTTTAAAGTTACCTTG
This sequence comes from Gymnogyps californianus, assembly GCF_018139145.2. Lineage (NCBI taxonomy): Eukaryota > Metazoa > Chordata > Aves > Accipitriformes > Cathartidae > Gymnogyps > Gymnogyps californianus. Next base: position 23,069,939 of record NC_059473.1, read on the forward strand.
TGAACAGATTGGCATAGTATGAAAGGAGTTTGATAGAGTTGCATGGTTTTATCACATCTGTTTAAGATTTAATAAAAGGAAAATAAAGTGCATAGCTCTTCTGGTTAATGTAATGGTTTTCACACTTGCGGAGGCAGATGAAGCAATCTGTTGTATAGATGATGTCATTCTTTAGACAAGTCAGAAGAAAAGCTTTATTGTTTGTAAAATACGTGGAGGAATCAAGTGTGGAACTGATTTCACCGAATGGTGTCTGAGAAAAGTGATACTAAGAAGAAATACATATTCATCTTCATAAGTATTAAAAATTAATGTATATGCTGCATATGCATTGTATTTCATTATTATATTGCCAGTTCTTTAGCACTGAATGAAAAGTTTCTGTAAAGACTTTGAATGCATTTTGTAGACAAGACTAATTTGCAGCAGTACTAGTCTACCACTCCTAGCCAAGAGAGAAATCGTTTTAATACTGTCAACACTCTAGTGTTGGATGGGGTAGGGGTGGTTCTTTCTACAACCTGCAGAAAATTAGCATGAGGGAATATGTATGAATTTGTGAATTTTTTCACACATTAAAAACAAAATCAAGCAAACCAGAGAAAGAGATTTTTAAGTTTCTGATTTCCAGGAATCTGTCTCCTAATACTGCGTATCACCAATGCTGCTTTCACGGATTCCATAAAAGCTGTGAAATTCTTCTAATTCACTGAGAGGGTTTGATGGAAGTAGAGGTAGACCTTATCTACAGCCTGAGCATACGATCTCAGTGTCCCATTATCAAAAGTATATTTTTTCTGGAAAAAAGGCTTAAGTGAGGAACTGTTCACCAAGAATGCAGCTGTCGCAGAAACTTTGGTGTAGGCTATGGTGAGTGTTCTGGCGTTTAATATACTGACTGCCCAGATTGCCACCAGGCACACATGCATGTGATGTTTCTGTAACAAATAGCAAAATAGATTTCAGACACTGATTTGACCTAAAGTCAGGTAAATTTGTACTGAGTGAGGTGTGTCTCAAATGTTCTTAACAAAACATTGCTGGATTGTTTTTCAAGATTGCCCTATACCATAATACTAAGATGTGGAGTCCAAATCTTCATTGTTAAAGCAACTGTTTTGTACACTCTTATCTGTCTTCATCTACTTCCCAGAAATGTTGACCTCAAAGTAGTGTCCTGTGCACCCACTGGAATTGCACATGCAGTATGCATATTTTAGAGAGCGAAAGAATGTGGGTAGCTTCAGAATGGACTAGGTGCCATCCCTCTTTAATTGTCCACAGGGCACATGCATTACTGCATGTTACTCTTCTCTGGGTGTTCAAATGGAGACCAGAGGCTGTGTCCATGTTTTGGCCAAGCTGTGTGCTACAAGGGAAAGAGGAAATCTTTCCTTATAAAATTCCTTAGCCATTGTTTTTCATATACTTTTCCTCAAAAACAAACGTGCCTTGCATATTTCAGTGTAATAGTATGAAATCACCATGCATGCATCTTTTCTGTGGTTATATTGAGATACATGCCAGAGGCAAAGATTAGAAGTATTCGTTATACCTAGATAATACAGAATAGTCTTCCCAAATTTATAGCACCAATTGCCTAGTACATGTATTTGACATGACACTTTTTGAACTTTGTGTTCATCTTATCTAGTTAGCTAATAGGGTGATTGGACATTTAGAAATACATATATAACAGTTTTTTGATGATGTTTACCTCTAAACCAGGAGGTTTCGCAGTTTTTATGTGAAACATACTGTTCCATGGACTCGGATGCTATTGAAGCCATTGTCTGCCACTTGTAGAGCTTTAGGAAGGTACAGTAAGAGTTAAAGTTCATCCCAGCTCTCTTTATTTAAGCAGTGCTAATGGATGCAGTTCCGTTGGCCACCAGATACAGCAGTGTCTGCGTTTTAAGCCATGTAAGAAATGAGACAATCTGTACTACAGGTCTATTCTGTGTAAGGATACGAGAACCATTTCTATGATATTTTTGTGTAAAAGGCACTTAAATAATGGGAGGTTTGCTCAGATTATTCTTTGATTTTATAAAGTTGAGCTGTTCCACACATTCCAATTTTTTAAATCATTTTATTGGCTTGCTTCTCTGTTACACAATTGCGAGTTCTGTTTTTTCAGTTTTTAACTGCTGCTGTGATCATTGCTTCACACACTCCCTACTTAATTTCAGTTTATTAGAAATTGTCCAGTCATTTCAGCTGAAGTGAGTTGTGGTCCTTACTGCATTCTCTCTTCAATCATATTCATATCTATTTCATTGCTATGTTTTAAGACTGAGAACTGACAGTTTCAGTTAGATTTCCCCTTCAAAATAATTCTCTCAAGTCCCTTCTAAAATGCAAACCAGTCAACTCTTGCCTTATTGTAATCTCTTGTGAAAGAAGTTCACTTATAAACTTTTATCAAGCCTCTCGATTAGCTAAAGCATTCGGTGGTGATAAACTTGCAGAGTTGTACAGCCATCTGCAGGAATGCGTTGATACTGTGGCAGAATGGTGTGTCGCTATTTACTGTGGATTTGTTCCTCAGGTGAGAGAGATGTTAATTGGAATATAATGGATAGGCAAGTATTGATCGTGACCAATTTGTCTAATTATGAAATAGAAATCAGTCTTCTTGAAAACATTATTGCATCTCAGTAATATGCTGCATAGGATTTTCCAAGTTAGAGTACAGAAATTTAATAAATACTGTTAAACAAAAAACACACACTCTTCCACATCTGCCTTTGTTAGTAATCAGTACTTTTATGCATTTTTGACATAAACAGAACATAAAACCATCACCTCCATTACTTACAAGTAATCTTAGCAATGTCGTAGTGTCATCTGGTAAGTGGTTTGACACTAAATATACTAAGGGACAAAATTAAGTTTGCCTTCAATGATGTTGTAACTGTCAGCACAATTACAGTGCCCCAACAAAAGCAACTGCACTGATATCAAATAAAGCATTGCAGCTTGCAAGGAAAGTGACAGCTGCTAACAGCAGAGAGAGTAAAGTGATCAACAGACATGTTGTTACAATGAGACACATGAAATAAACATGCAAACATTTTGTATTTAATACGCTAGTACCCAGAGTTCTGCCAAATGAGATGACAGTCTCACTAGTTTAGGCCACTGTACTAGTGCATATGAAGCTATCTGCTATATAACACTGTCTTCATTGTATCTTTCTGAAGAGGCTGTGGAGCAATTACTGAATTTGAATAGGGTTTTTTAATTGGGGGGGGGGTAGCATTTTGGTGGGGGTGTTGGGTTTGGTTTTGGTTTTTTACACACGGGATGATAGTGATTACAGAAGCGTGTAATAAACCAGAGAGCTAGAACTCATGTTCAGGAGTATCTGCTGTCTTACACCCATTTTATTGTATTATCCTTCTCAGTGACTGGACTGGTGAACTTAGAACTCCGATAGTGGCAAAGGTGATAACTACTAGTGAAAGAGCTAAGAACCACCTTGTGTGCTCACTTGCTCAGAAGGTGGATTGCAATTAAAGCAGTGCATCTGTAGGTTCCCCCACAGAACAAGATGTTTGTTTGGGGAATGTAACCAAATGATCCATTGACTGCAAAGGTCAGGGTAGATAAAAATGTGCCGTAGCCTATTACAAATGTCTTGGAGAGGTGAACATGTGTAACTGCAGAAAAGGCACTCATCAAAAATATTTGCTTATTGAGCTATGAAACTTACAGAAAAAGAGATTGTGTTGTGTAGGCATGGATAGAAATGTTTGGGGAGCTTAAAGAGACAATTCTAGGCATGTTACCATAGTAAGGGCAGTTACCTTGAAAAAAGAAATGATAGGGAGACTGCAACTATTTAAGAAGGAGATAAAATTTCTGTCAGAGTGAATGTTTGTCACAAGAATGCATAGATGCTTGTGAATTGCTTTACCTGTTATTGCTTCTATAAAAGTATTTGCTGTATCAAAACTATTTTTCATTGTGTTTATTATTTATTATTTCAGTAGCTTTTTTGTTGTTACTGCCTTCCCAGTCTGTCTTCATTTTTGAGGCTCTTATTTACCATGTAGAAAGGAGAAGCTAAACACTGCGCAAGATGAAAAATGAATAAAAATTGACAGTGGCTTTTCCAGTGTTTTTACTTAATACGTTGAGGCATGACACAACAACAACAACAAAAAAATTCTTGGCATGCTAGTGTAAGTTCACACCAGCCTGGCTTTTGCAGCCCTCTTATTTCCCTCTGCCACAACTTTGCCGCTGCTATGACACTTGCAGGCCTGCTCGGCCGTGGTGCAGCTGATGCCCTGTCCATGCTCATATTTTTCTTATTGACAGTGAGTGTTCTTGCCAAACGCCAGGGACCATAGTCACATCTGTTTGTCTCCCAAGCTTGTCTGAGGCTGCTTGGGAACACTTTTTATCCAGAGGGCAGCTTTAACTAGGCCTAATACTCTGAAAAGCCTCTATTTGTAAATGCATACAATGAGGCGACAAGTTCCTGTTGTCTTTCCTTAAAAATTATTCCATTTGACACTGCTTGCTCCAGTCCCTGTCACCAGCACGTCAAAAGCCAAGTTTTCAGGCAAGGTGGTCTTAACAAGTTTTATTTTTTCCCTAATAAAATGCCTAGCTTCCCTCCAGAGCACTATTTATAAATGATAGCTGGAAGCAAGCCGGGGGTAAGTAGAGAGAAGTCAGGCAAATAGCTTTCTTCCTTTCTGTAATCCACGCTGTTCTGATTTAATGCTAAGAAACATAATGCTGAACTTAGCCAGATTGAGGGTCAGAGTTCTCCCTACTTTATAATACCCCCATTACAAGCATTTCAAAATGTACTGTGGAGCTTCAGAATACTACTTCATTTTGTCTAACCTGCCAGTTCCAGAGCAGTGATAGTTCTTGTCTGTTCCTCTTAAAAAAAAAAAAAAAAAAAAAAAAAAAAAAAAAAAAAGCTTTTTGTTTTGCTGTGATCTACATTGACAATGCATATCAAATGTTAAGACCTGGCAAAAGCAAATGCTGCTTTAGAATTGCGAGTTAGCTTAATGTTTGATGTTAGTGGCCATAAAACCGGGTTTGACAAAGCTTAATTGGTGCTCTAGCGTATTGTTATTTATTTGTGGCGTACAGAATTTTCGACAACAACAAAGAAATACCCACTCTCACCTTGGCTGGTGATCGGGTTGTTGCGCTCGGCAAAGGCGAATGATTCATTTACGCTGAAGGAACAAGGCTGCCTTTCAGACGTTCATTGATTTTAAATTAAAAAGTAACTACTATGTTCTACATGAAGGGTGACAACAATAACAAAGTAGTCCTTACTTAGTGTTATTTGTTGCAACTCCATTCGCTGTGCCTGGAGGAAAAGTGGGGAGACCCCAGTACCATAATCTTATAGATCAATAATCTAGATATCTCAGTGTAGTGTAACAGATAATCAATTCTGCGTAAAATAACTCAAACGCTGCTAGCTGTTACTGCTGTTGCTCAGGTCTTCAGGTTCAATTGCCTGACTTTATTAATTTTTATCTTTCATCCTACTTGTATTCCTGGAGACTTTCTCCCTTTTTCATTCGGAAGAGAAAACGGAGAGTTGCACACTGTTTAACATATAATTTACCACACAACTTACTCTGTGTGTTTAATATCAATGTTAAATATTGATCTATTGATGATTAGACATCTCTTAAATATTTTTCTCTAATAATTCTTTCCCCATATTGTATTTAAATAATAATTTTCTTTATTGTACAATCAATTATGAAAGGGTTACACTTCTTGATTTCTTTCTAGATTTAGAACTGAAATTTATCACCATGTTAATATACTAGTTCAACTGTGTTCAGTTTCTGGATGTTAAAATATGATGCAATTTCAACTTAGAAGAATTGCAAGGAAAATGTCTGTTTTAAAACAGAGAGAATTAAATAAGTGTTGAAATAGGGGTTCACTAGGTGAAGCTAGAGTGCACTTCTGTGTGAAACTTAAATTTCTTGGAATATTTTACTAATTTAAATAAAAGCACTGTGGTACTTGTTAATTTACTGTAACTTTTTTGAAGAAGTATGTAGAGGATTGTACATTGTCATCTTTTTCATCACGGCATTGTTGTCACTCTTTTACATTATTGAGCAGATCTGAGGTCTCTCAACATTGTGTGACCATTTGTTATTCATTTAGAAGCAGCACAGCTTTAAAAAGTTTATAAATGCAGTAAAGGATAAGTCATATATCCACACTGAAACCAGATCCCATGAGTGACAGAGTGTTACTATGCTACAGTAGACTGTCAGATGCAATTCTCAGCTTGTAATTTTATCAAAATTCACTACAGTTCTGTGGTAAGAATCACAGTTCTCAGTAACATTTATGGAGACATGTTAAAATTGTGGAGTTTAGGAATTACTGCATTTTCCCCCCTTCTGTTCTAGTTCTTTCCAAAAAAATGCCAGCTACATATATTCTGTTCTACAGGCACCATATATTACTTTAAGAAAAATAATAACTATAATCGTTCTTTAAGATTATATTCCAAAATTCAGTATTTGGAAATTCCAAATCTACCCTTTTCTGTGGTACCTGACTTCTAAAAGCTGGCTTTAATGCAATAAGATTTGCGTGTTTGCCATCCTCTGCAGCTCCACCAATTTTCCAATCTCCAAGTGTAAGCTCGTAATTGTTCAATAAGTATACCAGATACCGTGCTTCCGCGTTATCATTCTCACAACTTGCCAGTGAATTAGAAAGGACAAATGGCTGTGCTACAAGTTTATTTCATGCACCTTTGAAGAGTTCACCATTTCATGTTTTCTCATTTGTTCTTCATCTTGCCTTAAAAAAAAATTTGTAATACTGTTCACGTAATAAATGTTGTTCTGACAGTCAGGCGTTACTAGCCAATTGATAACCTACCAACAGTATTGTGATCTCTTTAGATAATTAATCTTAGCTATTTTCCTGTCAGGAGCAACAGTGGTTTTGTTTTATGTTGAGCTAGAAAGATTGCCAGTTTTGAAAATTAAAAAGCATTGCCTTTATATTATTCATTCCAGTAACAATTTATGATGCTGCATTTAGATACTGAGCGCTTGTCAACAAACATAATTATGCTTCAATATAAACAAGATTGGTGACTTGACTGTGCAGCTTCATCTTGGTTGAGAATGTTTTGATATAGGTTCAGATTGTACAAGCTGTGTATTTATGTGGCGGTTTTCTTCTTTTGTTAATAGTTTTCTCCTATAATTACTTGCAGGCAAACCAGTGTTCATTTAGGATCATTGTGTATGGGAGACATCAAACGGAGAAGGAAAGCTGCTCCCCTGCCAGGACCCACAGGTAACCAATTTCCCTGGACAGAACACAAAACACAAGATGTTAAATCTCTAAATACAAAGCAGTAGGTCAGTGACCTGGGGAAATGCTTGATAAATTCAGTAACTTCCCATATAACTTCAGATACGTCCTATCCTTATTTATTAATAGAGATTAAGAAATAAATAGGCTCTCTTAATTCTCCCTCAAACATTTCCAATTTCTAGTCCTTTGTAGCACAGCACTTCTTTAAAGAGAACAAATCTTTTTTTATATACTGAGAATCATAGACAGTAAAGATTACTGCTTATGCTTCAAGCATTACAAGGTAGAAGACATGAGGTATCTTTTTTTCTGTGAGGAATGCATATGAATACTATAAATACCCTGCACAATAAAGATAGTATGTGAATTCTTGGGCAAACAATTGAAAATGTGGAGATAAGGCTGTGAAACACAGCTTTAAAATTAGTGCTGTAGATTAAATAGGAAGTGCTTGCAAGCACATTTCTGAAAGATTTTTTACAGATGCGAGGTCACAACCATTGGATGCATTTTGCTGATGTCACAACTATGAAATGACTTTTTCAATACTTAGCAGTGATTTATAGGACTCTCATCAGTTTGTTGTATTAATTATATATGTGCATACTGGAAGGATTAGATTGTGTGTGTGTGCTTGTGTGAGGATTTTTATATATTGCTAATATGGAAATCTGGATTGCATGTCCTAGTCATATTTCAATTACTATAGCAACATATGCAACACATACAGTTCTTCAAATATATTCTAAATAGATGTCTTTAGAGAAGCCTAATATTTGTATTCAAACTGAATTCCCCCTTCTGAAACTTCGTTTCAAACCTCAGTGGCAGAAACAGACCAAGAATAATATTAAAAATGTTATAAAAGCACCTTAGTGGCAGCAGTATGGAAAAAGAGAATGTATGGGTCAGCTTCTAAGACTCTGAACATATGTGAAGTGAGAAAGAAAAATACTTAATGGCTGAAGAGAGAATAATATAATTATTTCTACAAGGTGATTTTCACTTCATAACTTTCAAGTACTAGAGGATGTCATTTTGTACTGAGAGGGTATGAAGTATCATGAAACTAATTTTATTATTCATTTTACCTTGGGCTTTCAGCGTTCAGTATTTTATTTTACAAGCTGGCTCCTCTGCGTAACTTTGCAAAGCCAATATTTTGATACTAAGGCAAATATATTATGTGGTCATTCAATGTTATGTATCTATATATTCGCAATTTTAGAGACTGGTTTGCCCTCAAAATTTGCCTTTATGTGGAGAGCGACAGAGAATAATGGTGGATAAAGGTATCATATGAGGTACATTTTAACTAATGTGTGGGTTTTTTTCTTTTCAAGTTCAAGGTAATCTTTTCAATTTTTTTCTAGGCAGGAGGATTGAGAATTTTTTCGGAGGTCTTATAAAAGTTTTTTTCTGCATTTCATCATTGTAAATTTTTAAGCAAATAGAAACTTTGGTAAACTTGTACATATATGTAGGTGATGTATAACATTTTATAAATGATTACAGTTTTCTCAAAGGCTAACCTTCCTACAGCTAAATTATTGTTTATCCATCACATGCCTTGTTTATTTGTCTTTGCCAGTATTTCATACCATTTTGTGAAAGAAACAAGGTTCCCTTTTAGAAAGGAAATACATTTGGAAATTTGGATTAAAATGAAAGATCACTATTTGATTATTCTTCTTTCAGTAGTTTTAGTTAGCTAAGATATAGGAACAGAAGGACTAGATTATATGTAGAAGAATTTGTAAACTTTTTTCTTGAAAGACAGGACGAAAGTTGTATACTTATATGAACAAAAGTTGGAAATGAAAAGAAGCATTCTGCTAATAATTGTCCATATTTAACATCATAGTGAAACCTGAAAGGCTGTCTGTAAATGAGTCATTAACTGCAAACGTTTTCTTGAGCTGTATGTGCTGGAAATTAGCAAACTTTCACCTAATATGAGCCAATCCATTGAAAAAAGTATTTTCAAAATTTTCGTCTGCATTTTTTTGATAAATTACATCAGTAAATTAATTCTTGTAGCACTATGCACAGTGTTGAAAATGGTCATTTATATGTTTAGGTTCACTAGTACTGAAGAGAATGACTGGTGATCCTAATGAAGTATTGAAACATGTTCTCTGGTTTTGAGTCTCACAAGGGTAGCACCTGCTACTTTCAGACACCTTACAAAGCCATGGACTTCTGTAGCAAGCAGTGTTATTGGTTAAACATTTATTAATTGTGACAAGAACACCCAATTTATTTCAGTACTCCAGCTTATTTACTGCTCTTTCACCTTTGTATTTTGTATTGAAAAAGTAAAATGAATATTGATAGAGTTAGATATTGATTTCTAAATTTATAGCCTGTTCTCAGCCTGGAGTCAAAGTCACATACCAATAGGTTTGTGTATATTAGTAACAAAGGATGTATATTTACTTGTACAGCCATGAGAAACTATTGAAGCAAGAAAGTTTGAGCAGCATGGAGCATTTTATAGTTTCAAAAATGTCATTTGTAAAGGTGAAGAAAAGCTGTGTTGAAAAGCAGTGAAGAAAATGGGAGATAATATAGGTGTGGATTGTTAGGAGCTGACAGTACTGAGACAGGAATGTCCTATTCTGCCTTTTTTACCAAGATAAATTTTCTGGCTTGTGGATGCTTGATATAGCCCCATCTGTGTGCTACTGAACCTAGATAGTTAATTAGTTTATCAGCTAAAAAAAGATACTAGTAAAAAGTGTTTACTTCCTATGATTTCTTTTAAGAATTAGGTGTTGTACATTATAAATACCTACTTTTTTGCACAGCTTCTTCCATGAAACCAATATTATTTCAGTGATTCTAGTCAGATATGGGACCAGGTCATTCTCAATGACTTTATGCCCTCTCTGACTACCTGAGTGGTAGAGCTATTTCATACGACACCCTGACATATTTCATTGCAGTAATACAGTGCCCTCAAGTTTGTATAAAAACCTCTTAGACAAACTAATACATTATCATGGAACTAGCCCCACCAAAACTGGGTCCAGTATTAATGAAAATAGTAAAAAAACAACAAAAGAAAAGAATTTGTATGCAAGAGAAAGGACATTCTCTGCAAAGTATTGTTACTACTTGAAACACATGCATTGGGAATGTTTACAGTAATTTCAGTCTTAGATTACCTAGTTTAAGTCTCGTATCAAACCAGTAGATGCTACAGAATTTTAGATGCCATGTTCATACACTAAACATGCATTTACCCCAGTTCCTTTCCTATCGACTGTCTTCTTCCATACAAGCTTTTCTTCTCAATCAGCTCCTGTTAAATCCCAAAGACCTTTTAGATTATTTTTCTTTTTTTTTTTAATAAGAAACTTCTAAATCTTAAATGTTGGAAAAAATAATCAAATTCTGCTTCACATCTGTGGGATGTTAATAACTTAATTTACAGAACGTGGAAAGTTTGATTCAGAACAAAAAAGTTAAGCTTTACTTGTGTGCCTTGTAAATAGCCATTTATTTCGATATGAAAACAATCTTTTTGCTCTGATGTTTACATAGCATGGTTTACAGTTTGGAGCAGTGTTGAAAACCTGCAAAAACTAATTTTAAAAAGAGAAAGTTATTTTGTACTTAAAATACAGAGAATGTGCATATAAAATATATAAATTATTGTGCATGTTATGGGCACTTTAATACTTACATTTTGCAAAAGCAAATTTCAGATGTCATTTTCTTTATCTAGTTGGCATGTTGCATGCTACACTTCAGGCTGGTACTGATTGAAATGACCAAGTTAAAAGTCTCATTTTAAAGAATGTGTTTTAATGAAAAATATGACAGATTCTTAATTACAGCAGAAATACTGAGCACTGCTATAATGCCATCATGACTCACTTTAACAAGGTAATCAAAAGGGTACATGTTTTCATTCCTTTTTAAAAATTGCCAACAGAACAGCTAAGCAAACTATTTTGCTGATGCTTAATATGTCAGTGATTAAAAATCAGACCTGAATATCTGCAGTACCAAAATGATGATTTGAAAAAGATTGTGATTACACTGTGATAACAGAGGTGGCTGAGGCTAAGTTTGTGGTGAAGGTCAACTTAGTGAGATAGTTGCAGAGAAAAGGTAGACTTTTGTGTACTTGGATGAACTGGCAGTAAATTTCCAAAACTCTAGACGAACGATTATATGCCTACTTTCTTTTTAGCTTGATTCACTGCTTTTCTGTCTACTAAATGTACTACTCCATAGACAGAAATCCCTTGTCACAGGGCAATACAACATTGGCACGTGTTGTGAACACTTTCCATTATTGCGTTGTGCCATTTCTTATCCTTAGTCTACCAAAGTCATTTCTGGCGTACACAGCATATCTGCTTGATTGTCTGGCCTATGGATACTCTTTTTTATTTGGTTGGTTTCTGCAGCAGATTAAATTTTAGGGACTCCTTTCTGTTTCTTTTTTTCTCCTACTGCATTTTCTCACTAAATCAGTTCAAAAATTAAAAGATAGCAGAGTGCCATCCAGTATTGGAAACTGCTGTCCCTTCAGAGCAAAAGACTTTTCATGTTGAGCTTAAGGTCATTGGTTGAGGTGGGGCCCCTTACATATAAAAAACAGAGTAACGAGGAGAGTTCAGTAACAAACTTCAGAAGAAAAGATCTACAATGCAACAAGAACCAAGCTTATACTGAGAATTTGCTGATGGATTTCTTGTGATCCAGAGAGAAGACAATATTCTTCAGGCTGTACACACAGGCAATATAAAGTCAAGAAGAAACTTTCAGGTTGATAGAAGATGACTGTACCTGTCTTTTCTAAATGTTGTCGTCTTCTGAAATGTGGAAGATTCAAAAATAATTCCCCAAATTACTCTGGGAGTCTTTCATAAGGTAGCTGTTTCTGGTTGTGGAAAGCATTCCAGTTGCCTACATTGGGAGTTGGACTCAATGATCCTTATGGGTCCCTTCCAACTTGAGATATTCTATGATTCTATGGATTTTTTTGGACTTCACTTTCAAGAATCATAAACCAGCTTGACAGAGAATATCACCAATGAGAACATCCTTAATATATAAGAAATTTCTGCTCAAAAAAGGTTAAACCAGGCATTTTTTCAAGTTCCAAAGGTATGTCTCATTAGACAGTTGTATGCTTGAGGAATAGCCTTGCATGAAACTGAGAGGTGTCAGTAGGGAGACTCATCCTCCAGGTCAGTTATGTGTTCTGCAAGTTCTGCTCATTCCTTACCAGGTACCATAATAAAGTGGTTCCCCAGAGAGAGGAGCCGCCTCCATTTTAGGTGCAGGTTGTTAGAACCATCACCTTTTTCAGATGGGCTGATGTACATCATGCAGTTTTCCTAGAATTCAACCAATAAAAGCAGTACCTGATATTTCCGTCGGTCTACTTTAGATTTGTAATACCAAAGGACTTTTGTTAACCAGAGAAGGTTTGGGAGTTAAAATGTGCAAGGAAGAAATATGTGGAGTTTTTCCCCAGTCAATATAACTTCTTATCCCAGCTGTCCACAACAACCTCTCAGATGATGGTGACTAGTTTTTCTTTCTCCTGAGGGAACAGGGAGCACTGCTGCAAATAGGCCCTGCTATAGATTATGCAAAAATCACTTTTCTTAAAGGTTTGTTAGCATATGATTTACTTTTTGAATAAGCAAGAAGACCTATGCATAAACCTGATAGCTTTATGCAGAAGGTTTTTGCCGCTTCAGAGGAATAAAAATAACTGTTTAAGATATGAGAGAATATTTTCATAATGTGAGAATATAAAATTCATTGATTAGGTTTCCAGTGCAGGCAACTTTGGATTTCTATTTTCTGTCTTTCTATAAAAGCTTTGCAGTGGGTGGAAAAGTTTCTGATAAAAGCTGTTGTAGGTTTCAGTTATGCTCTGGATTTCATAAAGAAAATTTTTGCTTTTGATTTCCACTACAATGAGAGGAAATTTTGATTTATTGATTGTAAGAGAAGTTTACCTTTCAGCCTATATATTGACACTGCCAATGCTAATGTCATAACTAAGATTTACATTCTGATGCCTTCATTACTGATAGAGGGATTGCAGTGAGCATTGTCTGCATAAATAAATAGGCAAATCGTTATTTAGCCCATAGTAAAAAATATGCAGATGTATTTGCCTAGTTTTAATGAATTAATCTTCATGTTTAAATTAAGGTAATTTGACAGAAGATAATACTCCAACCACATAAACACGGAGTAGGCAATAGAAGTGGAACTTCACCTGCAGTATCCTGGCAATCCATCCCAACTTAAGTTAGGGTCAGATAGAGCTACCGTAATGTGCGTAATATTAATATGAGTTTAATCCTCAATCTTTCTGCTGAAATTAACAAAAACGGCACTGTCCATTTTGAGATTATTACTGTGATTTAAATCCTTTCCCTGTGGGTTTCAGTGTAAGGTTACAAGTCTTTTTGTAAAACTCAGGGAATGCTTATCAGAAGGGAGCAATTTTGCTGAGTTTCGAGGGGTTTGAGCAGAACTTTGGAATGGTTCCCAGTGAGAATCTAATATGGGAATCTAATAATTTGAACTCTTCCCAACCAATTTTCGTAGTAGTAAGGACTGAATGGGCGCTAAGTTACACTTTACACACAGTGTAGTCCAATAAAGCATGGAAGGAGAAGAGCACCTGCAAATCTATTTCCAAGTGATCTGTGATACTGGATGACCAGTTGAACCTAAAGTTCAGTGTCTCAATTTTCATCAATGTGTGGCTTTATGTTTATATATTCAGGAGAGTTGAAAATGATTTTAAATCTAGGGCCCATGCTGCAAGAAAGAATGCATTTACCCATGCCGCAATTATGCAACAACTCCTTTAATACCCCTTGCAATGGGGCAGTAGGAATGAAACTATAGCAGTGCAGACATTAACAAAACTCTGCTGTGGATGGTGGGTAAATATGGAGGTTTCCAACACCTACTGAAGTTATAGCTCTGTACTCTCTGCTATTTTTATCTCTCTGCTAGGTAGAGTAAGATACAATGCAAGCAGACTCACCTGAACTATAATCATTCTAAGGTTATTCTTCAGACACAGTCTTAGGTAGCTCGGTGTGAGGGATATATAAAAGTCTGGTATAAAATTGCAATCTCAAATACTTAGCTAAATAATATGGCATTTTTGTAACTGTTTTTTGGGGTTTTTTTTAGATATACAGCCATAGTATACTGAATTTTGAAAACCACTGCAGGTACTGATTTTAAAAATCACAGTATGGCTGTCGGCTATGCTCGTGATGCTGGCTGCACAATTATCCAAAACAGTTTTGCGAATATAAACATCTAGGCAGTCTGATTCCCATTTTGCTAGTTAGAGAGCTGGCATAAAAAGATACACTACAGCAATGTGTTATTCTGATTACATTCCTTGTAAAATTGTCTTGTATATCAGGATCAGTCCCTGCTGTTCTGAGCTCATCTGTCTAGTGAGGAGTCAGAAAAGAAAAAGAATATATGGAATATTAAATGCTTTCAGAAAATGAGGGGGAAAGTGCACTAGCTTTTAAAGTGAAGCAGCATGTATCGTTTCTCCTTCCATTGGCTGTTTATCCAACATCAATACAACACTTTAGGAGCCAAATTACTAAACAAGCTGCCAATTAGGCTTGCAGTCAGCTGGATAGATTAGTGGCTAAGAGAGGCAGATACAAGATTTTCATCTCTTGAGCCAATTACGCAAGTGAATTACCATCCACAATGCTCCTTGGAAGATTTGAGGTAGAAAGACTGACTCTGCTGTGATAGACATAAGTGAGATCCAGGGTAGGGGGTAAGGGTTAGCAGGCCATGTATTGCAAAAATTACCCAAGCAAAAAGAGATCCTTCTAGGAAAGGATTTAAAGGATTTAAGGCTGCTGGGAGCGATAGAAGAGGAAATAATAGTTGTGGTATGCTCTGCGAAGGCATTGCTGTTCTGCTCACAAGTCTTAATCATATAAAAGAAAGATGAAAGGCCAAGACTATATTTATGTACAGTGTCATTTTCTCAGAACTGTTTAAAAACCTGTTTTCTTAACATCAAAAATAGTTCAGTGGCCAGAGATGAAATTACTTCAGTATGCCTTCATTTGTTTCTTACAGCTGGGGGTGGGGGGGGGGGGGTGGAGGGGAGAGAAAAAAACCATTTTCTTAAATACAGGTTATTTAAGAGATTGAACCTAGCTGTATTCTGATTTTATTCACCCCAATATAAACCAAACATGCTTAATGTTAGTCTTATCCAGCAATTGGACCATACAAATAAATACTGTCACAATAGTAGTTTATGGGGTCACAGTTCCTTTATTATTCTATAATAAATGATAACTTAATTGGTGAGCTTTTGATTTTTTTAGAAGCATTTTGCAAATAAAATGGATCTTTCAGATCAAAACTGTGCATAGGCTCATCTGTTTCCTGCTGAAGATGTTGTACACTGGTGTAATATTGTTTCTTAAATATGAAGCAAATTTAAAATCTGAACTTTTGCAAGCTGTTGTATCCGAAAATGATTAAACAGATGTGGAGCCTGCAGCAGCATTAGACCTCTGATCTGATTTTAGCTTACAGATGGAATTAAATTAATTCATGGCAATCACTGTAAAATCAAGGGTATGGCACTGAATGCTAGTGTACTGTTTAACCAGGACATACCTGTCTCAACAGCTGTTAAGAAAAAATTACGTACCTTTATTTTTCATTGAAACCTGCCTTTAATGCCGTCATAAATATCATACCAAAATTAAACAAATGTGATGAGTTTTTTGTTTTCCCCTTCCCAGTTTTGCCTCTTTCTACTCATAGGTTCCATATTCTGTGTATGTAAGGTCATATGCATAATATGTGTAGACCTTGAAGTGTGTCTATTCATACACACAAAGGTTTGAGGATTGGCCTTTTTTTTAATTTCAGTTGGCAGTATTGCAAAGAGAAGGAACATAAGTGAGGGTATTTTACAGTGCTATCTTTTCAAGCAAGTTGCTGTTCCTCAGTGTTTGCTCCTCGCTTGTGTAATGGCGGCCACTTCTACATGCAGACTACTCATCTGGTAGATCAGGAACCAAGTTGTTATGGTTGCTAAAAACATTTTCAGTCTGTAGAAAGAAAAGGCTCTGCACAGGAGATTCCTACAGATTATTAGTACAGACACTTTCTCATAACTCCTGGAACCCCACAAAGCCTCATACAGCAATAAACTTAGAAAAATATATCTCCGCTTTTTTTTCTTAATCTGATTTTGCGTAGTTATTTTTTGTGGGAAGGCACAATGTGTTGATTTTGCTCTTGCTCCTGGGTGGGTCGAGACTGAACACGTCCCAGAGGTAGCACAGCTGTTTTCAAGGCCAATGTGCTTGGACCATTCTCTCTAACAGGCCCTACTGGCTAGTCCAAGAAGTGCCATAGGCATGAATTAAAAACTGAACTTGAAGATGAATATTGCAAGGACAATTACTGCTTTTAATTAGAAAATAAAAGCCCAAAGCACAGGAATGGGGGTCAGGGGAATAGCACACAGTGTAGCACGATTTTTAAGAGCTCTCTCCTGTCGTGCGGTCAATCAGCAATGCAAATTTTTTTTTTCCAATTGCTCATTGGTCGTGGAATGGAGAAAGAGGGCATTACCACTATCCATATTCTTCTGATTCAAATAAAATACGTTGCATTACAGATAAATTTTTCAAATGATGGGTGAAAATTGCAGGAATATTAAAGACAGATATAGATAGTATTTATATAAAAACTGCCTGTACTGCAAAAGAATGGCCTGCATATATTAAATATTTTTCACAATTAAAATAAAAGCTATCCATATTCACCTCATTTGCAAGAAGGAGTAATTAGTCTGTTAGTAATACAGCAAAGTTAGGTGGGATTTTGGTTTTGCCTTATTCTTGCTGCAATACAAAGCCTCCAAACACATTATCCTTTGGACAGCATATGCTGTTTGATTGTTTGCCCAAAAGTGAGTTGTGAAGCCAAGTTTATGGTGGTTTCTGCTTTTTTTTTTTTTTTTTTTTTCTAAATCTGGTGATGTATAAGAATAGAACAACTCTTCAGGGGAGGTTTCAGTCTTCTAACAGGAGTTAGAAAAGTATGTACAGTGGAGGGAAAAATAGTTGTAATATACATTCTAGAAGTACTTACATGTCTTTAAAAACAAAAAGTATTCTAATTATCCTGTCAGTCACAGGAAAAAAAACCAACATTGAGCTACTTCAAAAAACATCAAAAATAGAAACACCAGTTTATTAAATAACACATCAGGGTACAGCTTATTCCTTTATATATCTTTTTTGTGAGGTTGCTCTGGCTGTCTTGAGAATTGAAATTCATATAGAAAGGTACATCTGTTACAGGAAAAGGTCTGTGGGTTTTTCCCCCAAACAGACTAACAAAAAAGCTGTTTACATTGTCTCAGGCTATGCTTTGCCTACCATTCCAGCAGCATTGCTGTCTTTGCCTAAGCACCATTGTGAATGGTTTAATATTTCCAATTCTTACATGTCATGAAATGTACTCTTACCTTTGCTCTTTCCCGCTTGGCAGATCTGTTGGATCTTTCTTCCCTTTTAAGTTTTTCCCTTAATTGTTCCACAGACATTCATTGGAATGATGCTCCATCTCTTACCATCACTTGTTGTGAAAAGTGGACCAAAACACACTTCCACGATTTTACCTGTGAGGTTTACCGGAACTTTTGTTGAACAGTAGTCTTTTTTCTTTCCCTTTTTTTGAGCTAGAAAGTATAACTAAGAAGGTTGCAAAGCCTGTGTTGTGTATGCCAGGCAGTGTCAGGGACTTGTCTGTATGAAAATTGCCTCTGCCTGTGGGGGCCTGAAAAGAAAGGAAGTCTTGGACATTGAATTTTGTGCTGGTCAGTTCAAGAGGAACCCTCGTGGGGACTGGAGGCTGCTGACTTAAAAGCCTTTATTTTAAGCCTAGCATTAAGCATAGCTTCAAACCAGTATTAAAGGATGCCTTCTCTCAATGCGTTTCCCTTTTTCTTTGACTCAGGAACTGAGATACTAGAAAGCTGTCTACCTTTTATGTAGCCAGCTTTTTACTGAATATGAACAGATCTACAGTGGATAATGCTGGAGTACTATAAGTTCATCATTACAATCATCATGAGGGTTTTAATGTGCACCTGTCATTTTGAACTTCTGTCTGTGCATGCGGTTTCCACTGTGGGGCTTTGCTTGTGTGTGTGTGATAAATGAGGCTTTTCAGAAGTGCACGTTCAACTTTCCTTGTCTTCTTGTTAACTTGTAAGTTAATATAATGATGAGCCAGCTGCTTGTCAATGGTAAATTCCTGATTGAAGACATTATAGTCTCCAAAAACACAAAACCATAGTCTCCTTCTGCAGTATTTTTCAAAAAGTAGCAGGCCAGAATAAGTAGGTAGAAAGTTAAACAGATAGTATTTGAAGCTGGGCACGTGGTGGGTTGTGGGTTTTTTTGTTCTGTTATCAGGAGGGAGGGAGATGTTGAGCAAAGCTGAAAACAAAATCCAGCTGCCTATATGCAACTGCTTGTGTTAGTTCAAAAACTTCAACACTTTTTAAAATTGTTTGTATGGTATAACTTGATAATTTTTCATGCAGATTCTTGAAATAAATATCATTTGTATCCCTCATGCAAGACAGTTTTGTATGGAAAGGCTTATCCATGCATCATCTCCAAACTCTAGCTTGAGGACTTTGGTTGATGAGGGAAAAAAACAGCTTTGTTACTTGACTTCACTTTTTTTTATGATGCATTCATGGAAAAAAATAGTCTGTTATTAAAAAAAATGAATCTGTTGTATTAACACTTGCAATCCTGATGGTCTTTTCTGCAGTATGTGTGCTGCTTTTCTCAGAGATCTCTGTGGTATGGAGAGAAAAGTGTAAACAACACTTAATGGCATTGAAAATACCAAAAGTAAACTTGAATGTATCAAATCTCTTACAACGTTCAGTAAAAGAGAAACTAAGTAAAGATATAGCTGAATTTCAGAATAGTAGACCACTTGTCTGTACTGTTTCTGTAACAGCTGTAATTATTTAATCAGAAATTGTTTATTGTGTTTTATTGAAAGAGATCTTAAGCATTGATAAATATTGCTAAGAATGGAAAGATGGTCATGTTACTATGATGTGCCTCGGCTTAGTAACTGTGTAGGACAAGAAATTAAGGTAATCTTGCCGATGTATTGTAGACTTGTGCAGGTGGTGCATGTTCTTTGAGACTGATGTAAAATCTACTGCATTGGAATATAAAGGATCTGTGACAATATTTGTCATACTTAAAAACTGAGTGAGTCTTTCAAAACATTAAAAATAAAGGAAAGCGTAAGACTATTATTTAGAATCATGTGCAGTCAGGAGGTCAACATGTGCAAAGACAGCCTGTTCTAGCAACCTATTAGATGAATTAGGAGCATAAGAAGGTTTAAAGCTTTAAGGGAGATTATCCTGCTCCTCTCCACATGGCAGGCAGTGCTGATTAATGCTGTGTGTTTCTTTAATCTCAGGGTTTGTAGGTGAAAACACCCAACCAATCCCAGAAAACAACATTGGAAACAGAATGCTTCAGAGTATGGGCTGGACCCCTGGCACAGGCCTTGGACCAGACGGCAAAGGGATAGCAGAGCCAATACGAGCCATCCAGAGACCAAAAGGACTCGGACTTGGATTTAGCTGACAGAAATGCACTCTGGCTGCCCAATAAAAATAAAGCTCAAAATTAATTTAAAAAGACAAGAAAAAGGAAAAAAAAAATGGCAAACATATTATTTGTTGTGATCAGCAAATCCAGTTATTCTTCTCAAAGATCACTGAAGTCAATGTGCTTCACATTAGCTACACCAGCTGCAAGGTACAGCCACAGTGACAGAACCGGCATTCGAGTCTAACTTTATAATGGTGCTAAAATGTACAAAAACTTCTACTTTTTTATTTTCTGTGGTCTTACAGTTTGTATTAAGCATAAAATTCAGTATATTCACTTTTTTTCATAAAAGCTTCTGACACAGCAGGTTTTAGTATATAAGCAAATTTTTTTTGTAAGTATAATTTCATCTCGAGAGTCTTGATAAGATTTGTCGAGGAAAATGGAACTTTTTACAGCTATTGTGTTTTCCCCCTTTTCAGGCAAAGTTTCCAAACCTGGTATTTCTAGTGTTTAACAATATTTGAGGATAAGCTGTCATTTTGCCCATAAGATATAGACGTTTCCCACTGGAAGGTGATATGGTATGCAATTTTGTATAAGAGCATGAAAAATGGCTTTGTTGTCATAGGAATGCCATTCCAACACCATTATCTGGCAATGTATCACTGTCTTCCACATTCAAGCTCAAAAGTAAAGCTTTTATACTTGTTTTTACATTTACAGGATTATCTTATTTCAGCAAATATTTTAAAGAGTTAAAGTTTATTCTGACTTTGGATTTCCCTTTATATTAATAATCCTCAGTGTTTCCACATTTAAGAATAGTTTGAGCTTTGAACCAGGAAATTGTATTTTGAAGATGACTGTCTTTCAGTGTTTATATTCTGGGTTTTGGCATACTTTAAACAATGCAGTGTTCAACATCGTGTTACTTGGTTTGTGATCATGCTGGTGCCAATGAGCCACAACCTTTAAGGATCATGAACAGAGAAAGGGCAAGGAGAAGCAGGATTAGGGTGGAGGAAAGGAAGGAAAAAGATACTTTGATGGCATCTCACAAATCTAAGCTAGCAATTTAAAATCAAGAGGGATCATTAAGTGTTTTAATCAGTATCCTAATGTATCTAATGTCAGCAGAAGCAATTTCATTAAGCACCAACCAATCAAGCTCCTAGGGTACTTATTGGTCTGCGGTATAAAACAAATTCCACTTTAAAATTAAATGATAGGGCTGAAGGAAACTGTTGTTCAGATGGACTAAGGAGAAAATCCTACCCTCCTCCCCACCCTCCCCTGTAGTAGCTGGCAATATTTACCCTGACTGCAGAGGGAACACGAGTTGATTCTCCAGTGGTTTTTTTTCTTCAAGAGGAGGATCTCTCCCTTCCTCTGCTCCCAAACTGCAGAGAAAAATACTTCCAGATGCTTGCAAAGCTACTTCCTTAGAATAAAAAGAGCGCAGCTTCCTTCATGTGACTGTGAAATACAGTGATGAATTTTAAGAAGTGTTTTTATTACTTTTCTTTTTCTGTCAACTTCACCCATTTTTCCAGAAAAATAATACTAGGGAAAAAAGAAGTAGCAGCATTATAGCATTGAATTTGCCTACAAGAAATGTTCATGCTTTCCACTGTGAGTAGTGTCGGTTTGGGAACATTGCTTCACCATACACATAGTGTAGAGTAAAAGGTTAGTACCTGATATTGTTTTTAATGGTAGCTGAATGCACATGTTCTCTGAGTTACAGGAGAACTATTTATTGCTGTTTAAATACTTGATATGATTGTGTGGTTTCGCTTTTTGAAATGATAAGAAATTTTAAACAGACTTGGGATTTATAATCAACACATACACTTTTTATTGGAAGGTTTGGGGGCATAGCATAATGTGAGTTTGCCACTTCAAATATCTCTTGCACAACTAAACTGAGTTAAATACATTCCATATCCAAAGAATTTCAGGGCCACATAATTGCAAAGGGCTGAGAGCCTGGAATTCTGCAGCTGGCAGAGGTGCCCGCTTGTATAAGTGTTATTCACAGTAATGAATTTATGT
Organism: Gymnogyps californianus; assembly: GCF_018139145.2. NCBI lineage: Eukaryota > Metazoa > Chordata > Aves > Accipitriformes > Cathartidae > Gymnogyps > Gymnogyps californianus. Next base: position 23,092,027 of record NC_059473.1, read on the forward strand.
GGCATGCTCCCGTTCTTTCAATGCAATGTGCTGCTGAGAGCAAGTGAATTCTAAAGACTTCTTTGTATTGTACACCACGGTCAAAAATTCCTTAAAATAATTTTCAACATGTGAATTGTGAATCTTTAAGTTCTGGTTGTTCTAGCTCTATTTGCAAAACTGTAAAGAAATATCCATTCTCTGTTAAAATTCCATTGTTTTGCTTTGGTTACAACACCTACATATCTTGGGCTGGAAATTCTGAGTATGGCACATATAACACTTGTTTGAAGTATTTCTGTGCAATTTACCGTAGCAGTAGTTCCTTAAGAAATCAGTCTGCAGCTCCAAAAGTACTTGAAAATGTTTCCTGTTTTAAAAAGATAAGAGGAAAATAATGGATACATGTTGAGAGAAAACCTCTTTAGCCCATTCAACTTTTTATTCATCCATTCATACAGATACAGTGAAACAGCCAACCTAGTAAACAACCATAATGGCAAAACTGTTTAGTCTGATTGGAAGTCTTACAACTTTTTGTTTTAAATCAGTCTAGTAGTGAGAAACTGTTAGACATTAAGATTAGTCAAAATTATTTTGATATAGATAGATACACTTTGTCTTTTTTCCAGCAGTTGTTCTCATAGATGCCACAGCTAACAGTCAAATTTATCTGTTAGAAGCTGTAGAACAAAGTGATTTATTAAAATATTTTAATATAGTGTTTTGAGATTTTTTTTGTTGCAATAAAACTCCCATTCTGACTCACACTGTAATTTCATTTCTGTTTTTCCACATTTTACAGGAGTGGTTTTCAAGATACTCCAGTAGTGTGATTTTGCACAGTTAAAACTAGTGTTAAGAAACAAAACAAAAAGGAATTGTACTTTTTCTTTTTTAAGCTGTTGCAATGTCAGTTGGCTTTGAAACAGGTCAAAGTACTTGGATTTATTGTTTTTTTTTCTTCAGGTCTTTCCCATATCTAACTTGCAATCATACTATGATACCTGTTATAAAGCTAGCTCATGTTATTTTAAAATACATATACAAGTATTTTCAGATAATAATTCTTAATGGCTGTGACACTGAAAGTTTTTTTGCCTACATAAATAAATATGGGATCATCTTGTATCTAAAAGTTACCATCCATCACTTGCCAGATTCTTTCCATTTAGGTGTTTGATTAATCAGTAGCTCAGCTGTTACCATAATATTCTTCCTCTGCAGAATGTTTAGTGAAGAGACATTACGTATTATCCGCATTGCGTTTTGCTACATGTTCCACAGTGTCTCAAAGTTCTGTGAATTGAGCCATTAACTGTTAACAAAAGAAACCCATGAGCAGTATCTTATTTTTAAATAAATATTTGTCAAAGTCAGAGAAGCATTATTAATATGCTCATTTTAACAAGTTTGTCCCTGCATTTGTCTTTCTGCGATTAGGTCAATAATGGGTGTAGAATGGCAGTAAATAGCTAAATAATATGTATAGAATGCTTTGCTTTAGCAACACAAATGCAAGATGAAATAAAATAAATAGACTCCGTTCTTCATGGGTTTTGTATGTTCTTTTCTTTAAACTGCCCTTTTCAATAGCGTTGTTATTGCACAGGTGAGTACAAAAACATGCTGTTTCTGAAAATATAATTAAGGTTGCTAATATCTTGTACCAAGCAGATGCATATTATGCTAAAGCTATTATACTACTTTATATGTACATTTTTATTAGTACTTCTTTCCTAGGTTGTTATTATCCAGCTGAAAAGGTTACATGATGACGTCAGGAAATGCCTCGTTTAAGATGTTTGCAGTACTTTTGTTATCGCATTCTTCTAAGATGTTTAAATACAAGTTCTCTTCACTCTTTAAGTATGTGTATACTTTGATAAATGTGACAGGACCTTGTGCTTTCTCTTCAAACAATTCTCCAAAACTGTTCCTCCAAGGAGAACTCGCAGAACCTTTGTTTTACTTTCCCTCTCCCCACGCTCCCAGGGCAGTTTCAGTAAAGGCAGGTCAGAAATGGGAGTCCCTTCCCTCTTACTCTAAGGTCAAGAGACTTTTTAGTTAGACTTTCATCCCTAGCAGAGTTTTCAGGAGCAGTGGCATAGTTAGCACACAGCAATTGCATAACCGAATTACCCACAATAGAGTCCCATACCTAAGGGCAGTGTGTGTGTGTGTTCAGTCTGAAAAAACACAGTCCGAATTATTTATCAACCTGTAGTCCAGCTGTAAAGCTAATGTAAAATGTTAAAAGAGAAAATGGCAATTTTAAAGATTGTTATGTTTTTGCTTTGAATTCTCCCTGGAAAAGGTTTTATTGTGGTCAAGTGGGGTTTTTTTACAGGTACAGTATTTAAGATTGGGATGATTTTTTTTTTTTTTTTAAATGACCTCTCTGTACCCGAAAGCGTCTTGGAGGAGGTGCAGTAATTTCAGCATGGATGTTCTGCTTGTCTCAAGTGGGGGGGTTTGCTAAAAAAACTATGTAAAAACTTTACCAGCATAGATTGATATAAGCTGTATCTACTAAGCTATAAGAGAGTTTGTCCAGTAAAACTATCAACAAACTTTTTAATGTAAGTGTGCTTTTAAGTTATTGTGGAAAACTTTACAAAAGCAACACAAGTTTCATGACTGACTGGTAGTTGGTAACTCTAATGGAAACGTTTGGGCATGCTATGATTCTCTTCTTCTGTCCTATAACAAAACAGATATTGGAGGTATTTTGACCATGATGGTATATTGCTTGTATTTGAATATTCAATCTTTAAGTAAAAGGCTGAAAATCACTGAGATTCTGTAAACTTGATCTCCTGCACCTGAGAGAACTGTGGTTATTAACAGCTATGAAAAGTGGTTTGAATTAATGAGGTATTCCATCTATAGAACGTTACGATTTTGGCCTGACAGCTTATAGCATTGCTATGATGAATTTAAGTATTGGGGAATCTGACTTCTCAAACTGTGAATATAAGTCATTAGTCTCTGAGGAATGTATGTTTTATTGTAATATATTTACACTGATTAAATATGCAAGCTTATTAAAATATTATCTTTCAGAATATTTGATCATAGATATGCTCAGTTTAATTGTGCCTTGTCCTTAGTGTCTTTCATCCTTAGTATTTGTCCATTTTTCTGAAAAAGTAACCCTATATATGTTTTAAGTGATAATGCCCAGTGTTTTCTCTCTTAAAGTGTAATCTCATGTATGTGCTAAGTGATGCCACTCAAGATTTTCTGTCGTTTCTACTAGTCTAGTGAAGTTGTTTTTCAGTACCTCCCTAGGCGAGTTTTCTGAATGGCCTGCTGTTGCCTTCATCAGTTGTTATACAAGATTTTGACACTGAAAACTTGAAATTTCTTCAGCCTGGGCAGGCCGTTGTGTTGGTCCCTCTCTTTCCTGTGGCCCCAAGCCGATGAAGACTGGAAGATACGTAATACTTTCTGCCCATAAATATCTCCATTGACTTCAAGATGTGAAGTACTACATAGGTCTAAAAATAAGCATGCATGCAAGTGTTTGCAGATTGGGGCCTTAACTTCCTTCCCTGTAAAAGATACGGGTCCTAAATTTTCCATGGCATCAGAGTTCCCACAGACCCCTGGACTCAGCTGCCCCTTTGCTGGATCACGCTGGCCCATCCTCAGCATTGAGCTTCTTTAGAGCGCCTGTTTGGCTGCTGTAACGTACAGGTTGGCTTGTGGTTAATGTTGGTCTATCTATCCTTTCGGTACCAAACGCGGTACATCCCAGCAGTGCAGGTTGTCAGTGTGCCGTTTCAACTGGGAATCTCTCCATTTTGCACAGCTCGAAATAACACACAACAAACCACTCACACCAGGTTGTCGGGGCCACAGTCGACACCATCAGGCAGTCAGTCTAGTACTGGGTAGTTGATTCTGTGTGTGTTATTGTCCCAATTTCAGCTGGGACAGAGTTAATTTTCTTAGTAGCTGGTACAGTGCTGTGTTTTGGATTTAGTGTGAGAATATTGTTGATAACACGCTGATGTTTTAGTTGTTGCTAAGTAGCGCTTATCTTGAGCTAAGGACTTTTCAGTTTCCCATGCTCTGCCAGCAAGCAGGTGTGCAAGAAGCTGGGAGGGAGCATAGCTGGGATAGCTGACCTGAACTAGCCAAAGGGGTATTCCATACCATGGAATGTCACGCCCAGTATATAAACTGGGGGGAGTTGGCTGGGAGGAGCAGATCGCTGCTGGGGCATCGGTCAGCAGGTGGTGAGCAATTGCATTGTGCATCACTTGTCTTTTCTTGGGTGTTATTTCTCTTTTTTTGTTATATTCCTTTTCATTACAATTATTATTATATTATTATTATTAGTTAGTAGTGTATTTTATTTTACTTTAGTTATTAAGCTGTTCTTATCTCAACCCACGAGGTTTTTTTTTTTTCCCCACCTCCCCACCCCACTGGGAGGGGGGAGGGGGAAGCGGCTGCGTGGTGCTTAGTTGCTGGCTGAGGCTAAACCACGACAGTTATGTAGTCTGTCATTCCAGCAAAGTAACAAGAAAAACGGGAAGAAAAAACTATAAAATGTTTTCAATTCAAAAAGGATATAGCAGCAAAGTAAGAATTGTAGATAATGGAAGGGATCAAAATAACTTCTGAGGGTATGATACAATGAGAAATTTGAAATCTCTCTTAAATTTGGGGGCAGATGAGTAAGGGAAAACATGCATCAGAAGTATGCAGAAGGAAAATGTAAATGTCCCGAGTAATATTTTCTCTAATTTACAAAAAAGGTGTCAAAGCGTTTGGCAAAACAGACTCAGCCTTTGAAGGATGCTGGCAGTTTTAGTACCTGAGGTAAGTTAAACTTCCCATGCATCTACCGCTTTGAATCCTTCAGACTTTCTCAGTGAGTCAGTTTAGTCAGCTTTTTCTTCACTTGTCCACTCAAACTTCCTCATCTTCTCAAGCATCTCATATTGTTGGTGCTGGACCTCAGATTGCTCCCTGCTTGTCCATTTCCATGAGTTTCGTTTTCTGCTTTAATAAGCTGTAATTTTTTTCATTCAAATTCCTTGGAAATTGCCTATAACGTGGTTTCAACATACTATCCTACAAGGTAGATTTAAGTGGTGCAGGGAGATTCTTTGAAGAATCAGGACAAATGGGTTTTGGTTTTTCCTCCCATAAAATGTTTCTGCATTTAGATCCGTGATTTCTTTGAAGACCCTTACTGCTGTTCACCACACTCCCATTGGTTTCTCTCTTGCACAAACTTGGCAGTTTTCTTACAGAATATTGTGGTGGAGGGCACAAAAATTTTCCTGGTTGCATTTGCAAGTATGCAAATTTTCAATTTTGTGCTTTTGGTTTCAGGTCTTCAGAGTTAAGTTTGAATTCCACATGTGTTGCCTTATTTTTTTCAAAATGCTCCAGGTTACCTCAAGCATCTAGATGTTCTGCCATTTGTGAAGAAAGTTGGAGTATTATCTAAAATTTGCTAAATGCCAGACTCTCAGTATATGTGATGCTGGCCCTCTCATTTCTGGTAGTAATAGATACGATTTACAACATAAATGTTACATACGTAAGTATAGTTAATACAAGATGTAAAAAATTCTTGAACAAGAATACCATAGTAGTATGTTAATTTGGTTTAAACTCAAATAGTTCCAGTATCTGAGAGAACACTTCAATAATCTGTTACAGATTTCTTTTTTATATGCCATGGTATGCCTTATTATTGAAATAAGAGACTTTGAGAGTGAACCAATAATAATCTTAAGGGTTTTCTTAATGTGATGTAAATAATAAGTAACACAATTGCCAGGTTGCCTTCATACTCATCGTAGCATGTAAGTTGATTTGGTTTTCGTCTTCTTTTTGTCAGTGAGCATAAGAATGCTAGTGCATTACAGGTCTTACTAACTGAATTTAGGCAATTTCTACCCATTACCCACAAAGATAGGTCAGCTGCTAAACAGTTGCTCTTGGCCAGGAATTTGATAGAACAAGAAGTCCGGGCAGGAATGCTGCCACTTGCAGAAGTGTTGGAACAGAGAAGAATTTACCATCTAGAGAATCCTCTCACCTTTCAACCTCTGCGTTGTACCTACCTGCTGTTTTCCCAGTAGGCAGAGGGTTTTCCATGATGAAGGTTCATGGAGAAATGGTGTAGGGGTTCAGACGTGCAAATTGTAGTCTCAGCACTTGATATTTGCCTATTACACTTGTTTATTGCTAACATCGAGAAGTATTCCTCCCGTAGCTGGGTTCCCTTTTGACCATCCAGGGCTATGAACACTACTCGGCTTCTGGAGAGCTGGTGATAGAGGCGCTTTGCACTGGGTAGGCTGCCTCTGGTTGTGACTCTCCCTCTCTGACTTAGATTTAATAGAATAAAATCTGAATTTGCACTATGGTGTGCCAAATTCACGTCTTCAGAGGAAAAAAATCCACCCCTTAGAATCAAGCTACTCTCATATGCGATCTAGGCTCCATATTCATCCAAAAAGTAAGAATTTTTGTGTCAGAGAATGTTTAGTCAGCAAAATCTAATGTTTTGTGGAATTGTGCCTTTTCTAATAAACTGTGGCTAAGACACAGTGTATTCCATGGATTATACAGAGACTGGATTACCACAGTCTTCAGCTCTGGCTTTACCAGGCCCCCTCCATAGACCAACTGCTCGGAGTCAGGCTCCCTCCTGGAAAATTAAAGAACCTGGAAGCCTTGATGATTTGCAGCCCCTGAAACCTTCTGGCTTCAGGCCCCGCAGCAAGGAGGTCTCACGAAGTCTCTCCAAACTTGCATGTTCTCCATCACAGAGCAAAGAACTGGAAAACCTGAAATCACCTTGTGGCTTTGGTAGTTCTGGTGTAGCTGAATCATTGGAGGCTGCCCTGGCAGCGGTTTCCATGCTTCCAGTTCAGAAGGACCTGTGTCAGGAGGTTGGGGAGGCATGACTGCCCAAGCTTCCTGCGGGGAGCTGCAACATGGGCAAGTCTAGAGACTCCAGGTATGCAGCAAGGTCTTGGAGCACCAGCTCAACAAAATATGTTTTGAAAAGCACATTCTTGCTCCACAGCTTCTTCTGGAATTGTTGAAATGTCCTGTGAAGGACAGCATCTAAGGCAAATTCCACTGTCCCCAGTAGTAACCATGTTACCTGTTACTGCAAGTTAAAAGTATCAATTGTCTTTGCCGTGAGAAGTTTGGGTTGTGGTTCTTCTTGATCACCACAGCCCCAGCAGCTGCTGTTTTGCAGCGTGGTCTGTGGACCACTCGCCCTGCAGACCGGTGGCACGTTGACTCGGATGGGCTGATCACTTCAGGTTTAAAGAAGGGCCAGCACCAGTTTCTGAGACATGTTATCAGTAGCATCCTGGTAAGTGCAGGCTTGGACTTCCCGGAAGGGTCAAATATGCTGATCATGGAGTTTGATAGCCACTACCATGGGTTTTTGTTCCTGGCACGGGCTGCCATTTTACTATGGAACAGAGCATCTGGTTCATCTGTGAGGTTCATACATTTGGCATGCAGGATCGGTTACAGATGCAGATTTTTAGGCGGTGGTTTGGGACAGAGATCATTCCAAAGGAACCGCTACAAGACTAATTGTACTGGACCATGACAAAGAGGTTACAATGTCATGGCGAGGGAAGTATCCTGTGGTGATTTTTGTCACCGTCCAGGATAGTGGCTGTTTGAATAATTTTGGCCAGAACCACATCCCTGCGCTGTCTTTGGACCTGGCAAATCAAAAAGGCAAAACTAAAAAAAAATTACAAAAAAAAAAAAAAAATTACGTTTGACTGTGTAGTTGAGAAAAAGAAGTTATTTGCCTGTATGTGTCTACACAAACAAACACACATGCGTGCATATCGATGTAGATGTCTACAGAGAATGGTGTAATACATAAAATTATGAAAACAATAGTTAAATGTTGGGCCATTTGTTAAATGGTCACCCCACACACCTCACGGAAGTGTGACAAAACCTCTGGTTCTGCTGAGCCTGTTACTTCAAAGGGGCAAGTTGCTTCTACGAAGTCAATAAATCTGCAATGTATTGTTTCATATTCTGTCTTTATGTAAACCTAGCCAGGTTTTTTTAGTTGTCTTCTTCCTAATCAGTGATAAAGTGCATTTAATAGCTCACTTAAGGTGTCATCCATTACTATGAGTTACTGTTAGAACTAATTAATAGAGCTGAAATTATTTTGTAATGAGAAATTGAAGTATTGCAGTGTTAAAAAAAAATTACCATTCATAGCTAATTAACGTTTAACAATGCAAATAAGCTGATAATTATTTTTCAAGCCATAGAAAAATTCTGTGACACTTTATATACTACCTTTGTGATCCTAATTGTTTCTGAAAAATACCTTTAGAGAGAAATAGTCTGAAGAAATTTCCCTGGATAAAAGGCAGTTTCTGAAGTGCACAATGAATGAGAGCTCTCCTTTTGCTCGTGTGGGGCCGCATTCAGCAGCTATTTCTCACGGTAAATGCTGATGAAGAGAAGGAAAAAGTAAGGGTCACAAAGGTAGGTGGAAGGGGAGATTATGTGGGATCTTGGCCAAAATTTCCTGGCTGCTCCAAGTCAGCCATTCTTCTCTTTAGCTACTGTAGGTATTATAAATGCGGCCCTGGTGGGCTGAGATCGTTCGGATCCTTCGCGAGAGAAGATGTTAACAACAGGTGAACACAAAATTCACAAAATGTATTTTTAGGTCATATACGTGGTAAAGGAATGCAATTAAACCACCCGGAAACAAAAAAGAAAACTTGGAAGTCTGACCTTGTGTGGCAGTGTGAGGCACGTGAGGTCAGAGTCCCCCAGAAATCAAGGTGGTGGTTTTTCTTTCCAGATTTCATCACTTTGGATGTTACTTGAAGCAGGATTTTTCAGAGGAAGCATTAAATTGGCGGTGTCCTTTTAAGTGGGCAGCCTGATGCCACGGGCATCGCCTGCTCATCAGGCAGGAGTCACTGCAGGTGCAGGTGGAAGTTTTGTTCCGTTCTGTGACATTTTTCACCCATTTTGCACAACCAGTCCAAGTAAATATTAAAATCTGTGGCGCCACTTTCTCATCACTGTTAACTTTGGTAAATGAAATATGCTCTTACTCTGTTTTGATTTTTAACCCAACTTAGTAATCTTTATTGTATTTTAAGATGTCAGTTTAATATGACAAAAATTTTATTTTTATCAAAAGTTTTCCTGAAAATGTTCAGTTTTTGCTGGGTTTTTTTTGAGTCAACTGGTAATAAATACTATTTTATTTAGCAGGTTTATATAATATGTAATCAACTGGCAAGTGAATCACAGAGGCACCTGCTGGTGTCCTACTAAGCACAGACACATTACGTTCTACACCTGACGTTTTAAGTAGATCCCGGTTTCTCTCCAGCAAGGCAGTGCCACTAGCTGCCAAGGGTATGATCTACTCTTGCCACTTCTGGTTTTATCTGTACGTTAGAGTTGTCTTCTGCCTTTGAGTAGTCAGCATAAATCATCCTCCGGTTCGCAGACACTGCCCGCTCTGCCACAGAGGAGCGTTCCTTGATGGTTCTTAAATTTTCCTGCAGAACATGGGGTATTTTCCGTCGTCCCGCGCTCGGCTGCCCGTTCTCCACCACTACGGACCTTTCCTCCAGGACTGCCCGCTGCTGCTTTTTAACTGTTGAAGTGGTGGTCTGCAAACTGGTATCAACTCATCTTCCTTAGAAATGCATTTGACTTTTTTTGTTGGTTTCAACCTCAGATGAGGCCTTGTGATCACGTCCTGTATAATCTTCTGGGAGTCTCCCGTAACACCATGTGTTTTGCTGAAAGCACTGCTTCTGTTTGTGTATTATCTTGCAAAGTTTTACCTGGAAAACATCACCCGTTTGTGTCCGATGTTCCTGTGCCAGAGGAAAGGAAAAAGAACCGTGAAGGTAATATTTTATTTTCTTAATGCATTTAATTATTTTAAATTGAAATTATTAATTGATGGAAGAGGAGTTCGGAATCAAGACTTCTGAAAGTTGGGGGTTGGCAGAATTGGGCCTGGAACCAGATGCGTGCTTCGGTCGACACATGAGTCACGTAACCTCTTAAACCAGGGGGAAAAAGCTTGTAGACCAGCAGCAGGTTACTGTGCCAAGGTTTTCCTGCCGTCAGGAAGGTTTGGAACAGCGCTTGCTGATGTTTTCATCATTCTATATGCTGATTTAATAATTAAAATATTAAACCCATTCCATAGGTCAGCCTGTCTTTGGTCAGTATTTTATACAAATTTACACTAAATGTTTAATAATCAGTGTGGCTGTCGTGGTTGAAGGTTGTGATTTTTATGGATTCCTTTGCCAGCTTTGATGAATATTATTATGAGGGCCCTGCCTGGATAGTTTTCATATCCATTGAGTGGTCCCATGCTCTGCTCCCCGTGCTCTCCAGGACTGAGCGCAGGTTGGCTGGCTGCCCCTGCTTTGGACCCCTGGCAATCATTTTCCCTGCTTGGCTCAGAACAATTATGGAAAGTTTGAGCACCTTTCGGGCTAAAATTTCTGGATGTTTTACAATTAAGCTTTTTTTCATGTTAATTTTAATAGATATTTAAGAAATGTAGCATGAAAAATAACATTTTCAGCAGGTTTATTCTCATCTGTCTTACATGTTGTGTTTATCATCTTGCAGTGATGGTGTCTGAAAATCTTACCTGTGTGTGTTACAGAGCAACGCAACAATTTAGAGGGGCAGATTTTCAGGGCAGTTAGTAGTTGAAGTACAAAAATTTTTGCAACTTGCACCTCTAATATAGCTATAGAATATCAAATGACTTAAGGCAAGGGTTTAATTGTAGCAATTCAGACTCTGCACGTCACGGAGCATGGATGCTTTCAAGTGTTTTAATTTCTAAATACAACTTTACAAAAGGAGGGAGAAGGCCGAGAAGCCTTCCTGTCGCGGCTCTCATGCTCTTGTGTTTCTCCATTACTCCCGTTAACAACTACACTAGCAACAAGCAGCAGATTTTTTTTCCACTCCGTGAGTAATTGTCTGCACAGCAGTGACAGATGTGCAATATAGCAGCTTCTTCAGGAAAAAATTAACAGTTTGTCCAGCATGTCAGCTCGCTCTTTTTAGTGCTTCGGAGGTCTTGGCCCCATTATGGATGATTTAGAAATTGAGGCAAGCTAAGACCAGCTGCCTGGGTTGAAAGCCTTAGTTAGTAGCCCTCATCTGCATTCCAGTATTCACTTACATCTAGAAATTGGTAGGGCCCCTCTGGCCACAAGATGAGTATGGGCTGACAATGCCTTGATTTGTTGAGAGAGAGAATAAATGGGTTTTTCAGAAGATGAGGAAATATCACCATTACTGGCCAATTTACAGCATTTTATCTGTTCTTCAAACATGTCACTTTTGTTATTGTTGCATGGTAATTACATAGTGAAACGGAAAGAAAACAAATTCTGGTTACATATTCAGATGGATTGCAAAATCATATAATCCTGATAAATGCCCATTTATGATACACACGGATGAAAGATTCATTTTAATTTTGAATAGCTAGCACAGCCATAAATAGGATATAGGATTAGATCCCACAGAATCTGATTACCTAAAAGCAAATAGTATTTTTCTTCACTTTTTTCATAACCAGGAAATGCAGTGTGTGCAGGGTATTTAAATAAGCAGGTTTTCCATAAAAATATATGAAGTAAAGAGTTCAATAACTTCTATATTTTAAATATAATCATTTAGGACTATTCAGCTAAGTTTTTTTCTGACGTGCTTGTTTGTAAAAAGACATCAACCCATCAATATTGCTGAGAAAGGTATCTCACAGCTGTACCCTATTGCAAGCTATACATTTATGACAAATACAAGAAGCTTTGCTTACTGGATATCTAGTGCAACAAAGCAAAAGATGATCAGTATTGCGCATATGCTGCGAATTGCAACTGTTACACCTTCTTAACAGCTTTAAAGAAAGTTTCAGGGCAAACGATGAATTTAAGAAGCAAGTTCTGACAAAACACCAGGTAGCTGCAATTTTGGCAATAGCTTTCATGCATGAATCATTGTCTAAAATACGGGAAGCTCCGTTTTCCTCAATGGGAAGGCACAAGGAAAGGAGTGGTGTGAAAATACATGCATATATTAGCAGAAAGCTGTGCAATTAATTCCTGATCACTACAGAGGTGAAAAGAAACTGCTTTGTAAAGCTGTCTGCTTCATAAACCCTTGGTGTCCAAATTATCTTCACGAGGCGTTGTCTTCTCAACTTCAGGGAGGGTTTGCCGTTGCTTGAAGAAGAGTAGGGATGGCAGAGAAGGGAGCACCTGGGAAGTTTTCATCGAGTCTTCTCTTGCCCCCCCTCCCCGTGAGCAGACATCTCTGTCCCTGAAGGGAAGCCAAACTCTCAGAGTCCTGCCAGACATGGCACAGGCTGCCTGAACCACGTTAAACGAGGTTGGTTGCAGAAATGGCCACCCACAGATTGCACGTGCTTCCGAGAGAAGAAAGATTTAAATGCTTCAGCTTTGGATATGTCTAAGTATGGTGCAACAAGGTGCTAGGCCAGCCTTCATGTTAGACATTATGTTTGGAGCAGAGAGTTAATGAAGACGGTTAATTGAAATTCTCTCTCAAAGGAATATAATTAGGCCCCTACTAAACGTTTACCTGTGGCAAAGTTTAGCCTGATTTTTTTTCAGCTGTTTTTATTCAAATACATCATAAATCTAAGTAGGTACCAGCAATCTGAGCAACCAGACCTCCGTTGGATCTGGTCTCAACTGATTAAATTGTATCTGCCTGCGCTTGTCCACCATGTAATCATTTAAAGGTTTACAGTTTGGGATCAGTTGTTACAGTTCAGTTTATGGCTACAATAGGCCTGATGTTATCACAGCTAAACGTTACCTAAATGACTGGTATCGTTCTCTTCCTCAACCTTACACTGTATTTGTAATAACGTCACTTTTCTCCTCCTCCTTCTTGGCAAGTCCTGAATCTATATGTAGCTATTGACAAGACTGGTACCAGTGAAAGATTTCAAAAGGCAACTTTGTTGTGGGTCAAACTTTCTGGTAGTGGGAGAGGGAATATATAAAAAGGCTAATCTCTGGGAGGCAGCGATAGATGCTCTGTTACTTCGGACGTTTGAAGATGAACTTCCAGTTTGTTAGGGATTCCGGTATGGAGGTGGCCAGTGGGTTGTGTGATGACTTCAAGTGGGGTGATGGGTGGAAGAGCTGTTCAAGATTTCAGAGGGAACTGGATGACATGATGTGAATTATATGCTTTTGTGGTTTTACAGCAGGTGCATTGGAAAAGAGTCTAACATACCCTTTCCACGTTATTGTCGTGAAGTCACTTTCATAGTTCTCTGCCCCTAACTTTTGTTATCACTTTAGCACCGACTGACTTTTCTCCTAGGTTTTTTCATGTGCTTCTGGGTAAACTAGCGGCAAATATGCAAAATGGCTACAAGAAGCGTATCTTGGGAGACGTATCTGTAAGATAAATTGCTGCAGTTGGCTGAAGGCATTCAGATACAGTAAGTGCATTTGCTACAGTTTTGAATGCTCAGTTCAATCTCAGAGCATCAAGTATGTGCTATTTTTTTGTTAATTTACCTTCTAAATCCCTTCTGAATATTGTGACACAGTGCTTGTGAACAGCGGAGACTAGTAATACTCGTTCCTTTGCCACTGAAGGAACTACCCACAGCCTGAAATACATCCCCTGTGCAAGTATTCAAAGTCTTCAACAAAATGTGTTCGCCCTCATAGGTACATTGTAGGATTTGGAAATCCCAGTGCTGGTGCTTGCTGTTTCCCAGAGCGAAGAGTGTGTCCGCAGCCTATGTGATGACATACCCATCCACCACCACCCTCTCCTCCACACAGTCGCTCGTGTCCACATCTGTGACTACGGCAACATCTGCCCTATGAGAGGTGACCCCTCCTCTCACGATTCGTTGTGGCAGGGCTGCTGTGTCCCTCCTTAGCAGACTTTCTAATGTGACTCTCCAACAAAACCATTGTTGTCCCAGTTGTATTGAAATGATGGGGGGATGTTCCAAAAATGGACTTGCTATATTTTCTCTGTGTGTGTGTGCATGTGCACATACTGAAAAAGCAGCATTTTAACTTGAATGCCATCTAGAAGAGTTTTTCATTTCAGCCTTCGGCAGTTACTTAGTATGATGATATATGCACACTCAGAAGAAGAATAGTATACAACAAAGCAAAGATTTCAGCTTTGGTGAATCACTGCCGTATTTTTCCCCCCTCCCATTCAGACTGAAGATTTCCTGCTGCTTTACAGACACGAAGCAGTGTGTTAGATATAGCTACATGCTGCTGTAGCCTGACTTTAAACAAGCATCCAAAGTGGCTGTTGAAATCTGAATAATACTTGATCATCACCTTTAAAAAGACCATAGTTTTGCCATGAGTGAGATTATGAAGAAGTCCTTCTTTAATTATTATTATTATCGTCCTGAATTTCTTAGTGGCACTGAACCTTCCATAATGTGCAGCCATCTGGTACAATTGCTTCCAAATACAGCCTCACATTTGATTGTAGGGTCTGGAACATCAGCCTGTAGGAATGTGCTGCTAAAGCATCTTTCCTTACTGTCTGATGCTGAACAAATGTAGGATGTTGCAGTTTACTCAAAAGCCCTAATTTTTTTATATTTTAGACATATCCATAATAGGTGGGATTGTGTAGGCAATACCCAAGAAGGCAAGGAGAAAGCCACAGCAAATTCCAATAAAGCTGAAAGCATAGCAAGGATGTAGATGTACTTCATATATAATTAAGATGAAGTGCAGTTATCTCAAGGGTCCTTAAAATCACTTGTTGATAAAAAAAAAAAAAATCTCTTGTACTGGGAACTGGTATAAGGTCACTAAAACAGAGCTCAGCAACAGGAATTAAAACTATACCATCTTCGTGTTAGTAATAGAGTAGGTAATAGTCAGCTTCCCCACCTGTGCCAGCTCCAGCAGAGAGAGGTCTGGGGCAGTCAGAAAGACATACAAGGCTGGCACAGTCCCCAAAGCTGGGAAGCACTGATGCTGCCGCTCCTTAGCCTCTGCAGGAGGACAGGGCTGCCAGTATGCCCTCCAGCCCTTTTGCTGCAGTAGCATGCTTGGAGCAGATCAGGGATATGTCGGTATGTACAGGTAAATGGCACTTATCTGCAGAATAGTTTCTCACTTCTTAACGCCCAAGGAGTAGCCAAGTTCACAGCATATAAGGGTTTGCATTCCTATTCTCACAGCCACTGCATTTTTGCATGGGTAGCATTGTGTTTAAGGGACTATTTTGGAGATTTAGTTAGAGGTGACAGCAGGCTTTCACTGGGACCTTAGTGAAGTCCCTGTGACACCGTTCTCCTAGAGAAAACCCAAATTATTCCTATGTGTTAGTTGCCTTCACGTCCCTTTGTCTCTCATTTTCTGTAGGTGTTTCAAGGTGTAACATTAATCCAGCCCAAACACAAGAGCAGTCAATGGGTTTAGGTAAATCATGATTACCATTCTCCCCTTAATATTTTTCTTTGCACGTGTCGGCATCCAGATGCGTAGGAGAAGATGTAACAGTTATCTTTGTGAAAGTCAAGGCATACAGGAGCATGGTGGTCCAAAGTAGTTGGCTACACTGATCGTAACAGATAGTTCAACCAGTTAAATGGTTGATGGCTAATCTAGAAGTTGCTGCTCATTTTGGTTGGAACTTGTGTATTCAACCTGCCAATTCAGTCGTCATTTCCTATGACATGTTATTTATGCGGCTAGTGAATATGGCAGTTATTAAGGCAAAGCCTTTTTCATAAGTTATGTGGTTAATCCAGAATGTAATATATAAAATATACATTTTAAATTCAAAACAGACCAAAGAAATAGCAGTTCTATTAAAACACACCTAGATCAAAGTGCTGCCTAGTTCCCAAGTCCGATGTACCTCGTACCAACATGCAAACACCTGAAAAGTATCGTCGTCAGCTTTGAATAGAGACAGCCAGCTATTTTTTCTCCCCAGGTACGGACTTCACATCCATAACCTGAATTAGTTTGCTAAACCTGCATCCAACTGTTGTTTCTTATGTGGCACCTTTTGGTTAATAGGGTAACCTACTGTTTAGTATGAGATCTAACACCCTTCAGCGACAGAAGGCCAAGATAAAATAAACCTTCAGAGGTCCCAATACTTGCCAGGTGATCTCATCGGCATGCATTAGTGACAAAATAACATACAACACTCCTGGGGTCCATGTGCAGTCACGGATCTGTTGCAGGCTGCAGATTTTTGTCTCCGCTGCCGTGCAGCCGGAGGGACATCCTCCCGGGAAGCACCGGCAGAGCTCAGGGTGAGACTCCTGGGGCAAAGGGAAAGAGGGTGCTTCTGGCGGGGGGTGTCCTGTCAGCCCACCCAGCCACATGAGTGAGCACTCGCTGACGGAGACAGGATGGGGAAAACAGCCCGGTCTGGTGCGTTGTTCAGCATCATCGCTTACTATTTAAAGAACAAATGCCGCAGGCTCAGATTTAAGGGACATGGTACCTGGCGGCTGGAAGGACTTGGTTCTCTTTCCATAACAGCAGTCATCACTGCTGGTGACCGATCACAACAAAACTGAATAAAAGCAATAGCTATTTTTCACACTGTCCTCTGCCATTCCCTCCCATAAATAGCAGGGGTTTGTATGTTAATGTTTCTATTGTTTTAATATTCTTGTTTTCCTCATTGATATTCGAAGGTATTATTGTTAGTGCCAACTCATTTGATTTATTATTTAGAGAAAGCATTTGTTCAAAAAGTCAGCACTGGATATTAAATGATGATTGCTTGCAATGAATTTCTTCTTAACATCTGCAAAGACAATTTTGCCTTTTCTTCTTCCACTTAACTCTAAATGAGAGATCTTAAGCATAGTTAAATAGGATTCATAATATCATGCTGACTGAAAATCAACTTGAAATGGGGAATATGAAGGCAAAAATAGTTATCCACATACAAAGCCCTCTTCCCTCTGAATTTAAAAAAAGAGGGAAGAGGAGAATGTTTTCTCTGAGTGTACATTACTATTCCTGATTATGTGTGTAGTGAAGAGAGAGGAAACTCCAGGGTGAGAGCCACAGGTTTACGGGAGATAAGGATCTGACCCATTGACTTCTCCTTCCTTTCCCCAGGTCTCAGGCTGTTGAAATTAAAACTTTAGTGTGTGATTAGCAATTGGGAAAAAAAATTACATAAAATAATGCAAGGGGTTTCTGTATTCTTAACTATATGCTACCTAAAAATACAGCCAAAGCCCATTGGATTCAAGAGAAATTTTCCACTGATTTGTGTAAATGTTGTATCAGATTCATATTCACCCCAAAATTTTTTGCCATTATTTTTTGGCCAAGCAAGTAACATCTCAGTAACTTTTTTTTATTAGCATCAGCGCCATGATAAAGTAAGATAATGCCTCGTATTAATTATCATATTAATTATCATTTTTACACAGCTGCTTTAAGAATTCTTGTGCAAGCAGAGCTGCTGAAGGCACTTCATTTCATTATCCTTGAGAAACAAACATGAAAGTAGCTGTAAATAAAGGTGCAATTTAGATGTTCACTGCCACTAGCCAGGTTACAAAGATGGACAAAATGAGAAAAAAGATAATTAAATTACAGATTTAATTAAAGATAATCATCAAGAAGGCTGGTAAAACAAACATGTATATTATTGTATAAATGTCCTAACATGAAGTGTATGAAGAGACTGAACTTTTTAGCAGTGCTTTGGTGATTCTTTTTTGTAGTACAACTCTTTTTCCACAAATGGGAAGATACTACTGGGTAGCAAGTGAGTACATTGGTGTCCTACTTTTCCATGGGGGAAAAAAAAAATAAAGCAGCTTTGGTTTAAAATAGTTGGCTCCTTTAAAAAGTGCAGCCATAGTAAAACACTGAAGCAGAAAATAGTTTCTGGCATAGGATGCAGCATTGTATTTCTGAATATATTACTATGAAGCTAATTGTCACAGAATTGTGTTTGAATTTTGTGACACATCCTAACAACAGTGACATGAGATGCAGAGCGGGCATTTCTTACATAAATATTTTGCCCCCTTTCCCTTTAGATTGTGGCAAACAGTAAAAATGACTCCAGCTACAGTACACTTGGAAACCATAGATTGTGCTCTCACTTTAAACCTTGTAGTTTGAGTACCTTACCTTTCTGCTAAATCTTATACATCTGCTAGAGAAAGGGGAAACACCATAACACAAACTGATTTGATACTTGGTAATTATAAGGGAATTGGAAAAGGGCACAATAATAGAATATTAGCTTAATTTTTTCTCATTTTAGTCATAAGATGTAGTTGTTTTATTAGCTATCAGCATGCTTGATGGTGTGATGTGACCTAAAGTTTCTCTCAGCATTCATTAGACATGGTTTTCTTACTAAGAGGAGAATTCAGACTTAAACCTGCCAACTATGTCTTTTTTTTCTGAACCATTATGTATTCCACGTAGGCCACACAGGTTGCAAAATACTATTCTGCAAGCAAATTATTCTGTTGCAGTGGCTTTTTTACATGTCTCTTCATCCTCGAGTTTGTCTTATTTTCCAAAGGCCATATTGTGGGCTTTGAAGAAGATAAATTGATAACCAATGTATTTTAGAAGTCTCTGTGATTACTTTGGAATGGGTAATTTTCCAGAATATATGTAAATGTGTACATGCATATAATTCTTCTTACCCTTGTTTTTAGATAATTTTTTAAATTGAGATGGGCTGTCATTGGGAAAGACTGTAACAAGCGCACGTTTAAATCTCAGTGACTTCAGATGAAATGTATGCTTATAAACATTGTTCTGAACAGGAGTACTTACCTGACCTAGGACCGGGTGGAAAAGATGCTTAAGAAGATACAGGCGCATAAAGAACCTTCTGTGTTCTTCAGACTTGAGTATGATTTATTGGCCCAAGGTAAGCAGCAGCTAAACGGTGGTGGGAAGGTGCAGCTGGCTCCCAGTGGTGCAGGAAACAACCGAGGAAATTTCTGCCCGAGAGAGGAGCAGTGGTCGGAAGGGCTTGGCAAGGCTCCCAGCCAAGAACGGGAGCAAAACGTGAGGCTTGATAAGACCTCCTTGACCGCACGTTGTTGTAGGGACAAGGGTGCCCAGTGACAGCGCTGGGAAGCCTCACTCATGTAGGGGACGTGAATGAGACTATGATGATTATTGATCCAATAGACTATAATGGCTCTTTCTGAGCCCGTAGAGGTCTGAGGTATAGATCTGTATTTACAGACTCTTAAATATACCTTGTGAATCACTTGACAGACCAAAACTGCTTCAAAAGAGACGTTGCAATTGGTGGTGTAAATCCTTCTCAGTTCTCGGGTAACTGAGCATCACCTCAGAGGCTGCCTCACGTGCACACCACACCCAAAAGCTGAAAACATTAGTATTAATGCTAGAATTTATGATTTCCTTCGTTCATTTCATTATCATCACAGTTTTTAAATGTCTCTTTCATATGGTCAACCAATAGCAACCAAATTAAGGAACTGAAACCAGCTGGAGACTTTTTGTCACAGAAAAAAAAAAGCTTCTGAAACCAGTAAGCTGTTTCTTTGTGTTCTGTAACTTAGTGGTGCTATGTACATCAGCGATGGTTTTTTGCCTGTTTTTCTCTTCTCCCCCCCCCCCCCCCAAGTGCTTCTGGATTGCATCTTTGCATATGAAATTTCAGCCTAGAGCTAATTGTTACTGTTGATGAATTATAAACTGCATAAAAATAGGGTTATAAAGAAAATTCTGGCACATTCTTGAGTATAGTAGCATGAGCTTGCTTCCCTGGTACGAAAATAAACCATATTTTCTTCCTTAAATAAGTTCTATTAAGTCATCCACAGCTTTCAAATCCTCATGCATTTCTTTCATGATTCCCCTGTGGAGTTATCCTTGTTGTTTTGAAAAGGATAGTCTCAAGTCTGAGCCTGTACTTCCAAGTCCTGCTCTTTGTTGCCTAAGGAGTATACAAAGGTTTAGATTGCATCTTTTCAATGCATTATGGCACTGCAGCCTAAAGCCAATACTTGTTTTTTAACTGGCAACCTGCCTGTACGAATGGAGGAAGCAGATTGCCTCTTTGCTGAACACTTAGACAAGGTACTGATTTAACAACAGTGGACAAGCAGCTGGGAGCTGGGCTGTCAGCCTGTCACACACTGACAAATCTGTTGTTCATATTCAGGCAGGATGTTCCAGTTAGATTGCCATCAGTATCATCCATCTACCACAGGCATGCGAGGCGTACCGGCGTCTCCTGCATACCCATAGACGAAATGCTGGTGATATAGCTTTCTGGGGGAATCTCAAGAAAACAGCTAATTTGCTTTTTTTTTTGCAGTGGTCTCCTGCAATAAGACCGGAAAGGCAGCAGATTCAATTTTTGCCTCTCTCTTTGTTCCCTCATTTGGTATGCTGGAATTATGCGTGCAAATTGTTGGTTACTCCAATTTCATGTCTCAGGCATGAAAGGAAACCTCTGAATAGAGCCTTACCACTTTTGATAAAGCCATGAAAGCTTTTTCAAAAGCCAATTCAATAAAATGCAGTCTAACTAAAACAGAAATAATAAAATAAAAAATGGTGATTAATAAAGATATACTGAAATTACATTGTTCTGGCTTCCAGAATAATTTTGAACATATTTTCATACAGCTGCTAGATTTGTAACACTAAAATAATACACTCCAGAATTATTTCATTCGCATAGTCAAGCTCAGTCTGTGGGTGGGTGAACTCTTGACTAAAACCTGTCTATATTCACGTTAATCAGTTGGAGTCAACCTATATTGGGGCTGTATATATGAGTGGGTGTGGGGAGAGGGTGTTTATCAAAGCTGTAGAACATGTGTTGTAATTATTTTATCACAGACATATACTTGCCTATTTCTTTTTTAATTTGGAAAAGCTGCTTTTAAATACTCTGATTATGTATTCGACAGATTATAGTTTTATATTATCTGTCCTTATGTCAAAGTTATCCAATTTGTGGCCCCATGTGCCCTTTATCTTCTCCTGTTCCAGCTCCAGATCTGTAATCCTAAAGCCCACGAAAAGAACTCCTGAATTTAGCTGGGGGGGGGGGGAAATGGTACATCTGTATAATTTCATCTGAATTTGTCATCTGATTTTGCTGCTGCCAGTTCATCACCTCTGAGTGATAGAAATAACCCACAGCTTTCTCAAGGAGGTGACAGAGGAAGGAGTCCAGTTAACTTACTACTTATTCTCACAGTGGTATATACCATTTTACATTTTTAGACTGACACCAGCATAATTTAAAACAGTAATGGCTTTGAAAAGTGGTAAGCTAGTCAAATTCTTAGTATTAATCTATATCTTTTTACATGTTACCTTAATACTGTAAAAATCATAATGTGACATACATTTACGTAGTGTGTAATTTAATCAGCTAGTATCTTCAAGCCTTCTTCCCAACCTCTTCAATATAATACCTTTTCTGGTCAAGAAAGCCATTTACCTTCACTGTATTTTTCACAGTAAGGTTCAAGATCTTCTGGAAAACACCAAGTTCATGTAGATTAGTTAAGTGACCTATCTAAAAGGAAAAGAAGAATCTTGCAATTTTCTGCCTTTTTCGTTTTGGGTTGCTTTTTGGGTGGTTTTTTTTTTTTTTGAAGTATGTCCATCAACAAGAAAGCTCGTAAATAGAAAATAGTGCAGTACGGATTGCCATAAATTTTCACACAATGCTGGCAACAATATAAAAGGTCAGTAAAAACATGCAAAAAGAAGGCAGGCAGATGATAATCTGTCCATATTTCTTACACAGTATGCTACTGATTCTTCATTTTTAGAAATAGTTAATTTGATGTAATCTTTCATCCCTCCCTAAAAAGAATCTCAGTTATCATTCCACACATAAAGAAAAGCAGAAATCTCTTACAATTGTTTTTTTTTTTAATATAGAAATTGTGTTCCCAAATATGAACATTTGAAAGAATTTTCAGGTGAAGACGCTTTTAAGTTCATGAAATATTATTATCTCACTTTGGGTCATATTGAGATGAGTGAACTACATAGTGAATTTCCCAAATGATGAGCTACAGCAGTTTTCCCTTTGTTGCGGTCTGGTGCTTGGTCTTTTAAAATAGCCCTACAAGTTCATCAGACAGTAAACGTGGGCTGTAGACATAGAAGGCAGGGGATTTCTAGATTCTTGTTAAAAATATAAATAAAATCTGAGCAAATCAAACTGCTTTTGTGGTTCAACGTGAATAAAAAACACGCTTTGAAGTCTTTTGTACCTAGTCACGTCGAGGCTAAGCTCCTACTTTTTGTACACAAAGGTAACAATATCAGTTCCTTATCTTTATAAAATCTCTGTGTGTTCTTTGCTCAGAAACCTCTGTGATTTTTGATTGACAGAAAGATTACCTAATAAACCTTCACCACAAACTAATTAATCACTGTGAATACAACACTAAATTGGCAAGCATAAAAAAGCAAATGAGGTGGGTGTTGAAGACTGTTTTCAAATGACCTTAGTTAAAAGCCAAGTACAGAGTGTTGAAAGCATCAGTAATATTGCACTGCTAGTAAACTTCTTTACTAGGGCTGGCTGCTTACAGGAAGCATGTGAGGGCAAGATATTAAGTCGCACCTTTCATGACTGCACAAACCCTAACACGTTTTGGTCGGTGGGACCGCAGTAAGAGTGGGGCATCACCTTTTCTGAAAGCACTTGGGACATGGACAGGACTGGGATCTGGTTTACAGTTCCTCTGTGCTCCTTTTGCAATTATTTATTGCAAATATTTTTCTCAGAGGAAACACATCATTTTAGTTATTATCCTGGCCTAGAAATTTCATGGCATCCATGAGCCAAGGTTTTATTTTACTGCAAGAGGGTGACATTGTGGCAATGCAGCAAGTGGGTTTCCTTTGGTCACAGCGGCCCCTGCGAGCTATGAGAATATCTCTTCCCCACGCACAAGTTTAACAAAGATAAAGTCACCACAAAGTGATATTCCTGACAAGTTTATCTAAGTCTGAGGCTTAGGTCAATATAAGATCTTAGTTCTCCACTTTCTTTTTTCTTTTCTGATGATTGAATACCACTACAGTCTTATTTATGGCTCAGGTATAGGGTATACCAGCATCACCGCAGGAAATACACTTGTCAATTTTTGAAGCCTTGAAATTAAAGACGGGAGAAAGCTCTGATGGTTTTTATCCTACTCAGATTGTTCCCTCTGTTCAGGGAGGCTAATATCAGGGATTTTGTTTGGGCAGTCCCTGCCAAGGTTGAGATACACAACCCCCCAGGAATACATCGCCTTTGACAGAACAACTACCTCTGCTGCTAATTCCCTTTCCTGTGCAAAGCTGCGGAGGGGGTGGCTTGGCTCACAGGGGCAGAGGGGACCACGGTTCCAGCGGTGGGAGTAGGAAGAAGACAGGCTGCGGGAAGGGATTGTGAAGCCCCTCTGCCTCTCAGAAGGGCAGAGGAACAGAGTTAAAAAAAAAAAAAAAAAAATCAAAAGTATATTAAAAAATACCACAGCAGTGAACCAAAGCAGTGGGAAGGGTACTGTGGTTTTTTTGGCAGATGAGGGAAGCAAGAGTCATGTTTCCATCTATAATTACAGCCTGTTAAAATCTGTTTCTGTATCCTTTCAGCTATGTTCTGCTGTGTATCCCAGCTTAACATCAGTGTTGTGTTTCATTAACGTGCTGGTTTACCCATTCATCTTAAGAGAGGGTGAAATAGGCTTTCTTTCCTGCAGTTTTCAAACAGGCATCTGCATACCATCTCAGTGGCTTGCCAACTTTTTCTTTTTGATCTTTTTCTTCTTCAACAATTCCTATGTAAACTGATGGAGATGATTGTTTCTATGTGTCATATCTGTGAGCAAACAGGTACAGTGACTAACTTGAATCCAGCTGGTACCTCTGCATTTCCCATTCATCCACTTCACTGGAATTCTACTTAAAATAATAATTTCAGATTCGTGGACTTCGATTTTTTTTTTTTTTTTCTTGGTAAGGCTTTAGTTCATGATTTGACTGACTAGTAAAATTTTTATTTTGTAAATTAAGCTAAAATCCTAGTAGGTTGGGGATGGGGCAATAGATAATCACGGGCTCTTTCATCTCGGGGTACCTGAATGTACACAGACCCCTCTAGTCTTCAGCCTCCCAGTACCTTGCTTGTTCAGCAAGGTACAGTTTGTGTGGCTGGCCCTGTACGACGCTCCGTCTCAGTAGCTAAAGAACGAAGCAAACCTCCAACACTGCAACTATCCTGTTCAATTTGGTAGGACTACAAACGAGCACAAAAGGGATGCTGTGCAATGGGTAGTTGCAAGGTTGAGGCCGGCGAGAAATTTTAAACAGGGTCCGAACAAACCTCAGCCCGAGCTGGACTGCTGGTTTTCGTCACAGCATTTTCATCTTTTGTCCTCTCCCAGTTACCCGCGTTGCTTTTATGGGAGCATGGGCGTAATCTGTGCCTCCTCTCGCCCTGGCGATGGGTCTGCCGGGGCTGCCTCCCAGGAGCGCGGTGGTGTGCTCCTCTGTCGGGGCGGGTACGGGCTGTCTGCTCGACTCCAAACCTGCGTGCTGAGCTCCGAACACAGACATCGCCTTTCACAACGAGCAGCAGCAGCCACTGCCGCTGCTTCCAGGGATTTTAATGAGTTGGCCGCTGTTCTCCAACCCACTTATTTGCCTCCTGCAGCCCCCCCCCCCCGCCCCCCCCCCCCCCCCCCCCCGTCTCTTCCCCTCCCCGCTCCCATCCTGGCTGCTCCCAGGCAGCGGGGAAAGGGAGAGAGGAATTATTTATTGTGTGCCTGTTGAAAATGAAAGGCTTTTACATTTTAATGAGCACTAAATAGGAGCGAGGAAATATTGTTCATTAGCTGTAATCTGTGGAATTGCTTGAGTGAACTTCCTTTGGAGGCCGCTTTAAACGGTTCACTCAAGTAAAGCAGTTTGTATGGTAATTAAGGGAGCATTTTTCTGTCAACATCTGTGCTGCTATTTATAACGCTGAAGGTATCTTATTACTCCACCAGAGAAACATTAAAGAAGGTGGGCAGAGGGGAGGTTGTCTTATTTATATATATATAATTACTGTTTTCTCTCTTCAAAACCTCTCCCTTTTCCTTGTTTCCTTTTTGCTTTCTTATTCTCTTCTCACTCTTCCCACCAACCCCCAATTTGCCAAGGGAAAAAAAAAAAAAATCCCGTCCACTATTTCCTGATAGTAAGGATTATCATTCTGACATCTTTTCATTAATCATACCCTTTGCTCAGCAGCCAGGCAGGGAGACTCAAGCTGCTTGGCAAAAACAAGAGGCCTGCGTCTTTGGAAACCGTTCCTCGTCCCACTTCTCTCCATGGTAAAGTAGATGCCTTTTGGCTGGGTCGTCGCAGTGTCCCCGGAGGGATAACACAGCATCATCTCTGTCCTCCGCGCATCCCTCTGGTACCACTGCTGCACTAAAGCCAGTCTGGGCTCCTGGTGGTCTGCAATGAGGAGGGTGAGGGGGCAGGGGGTGATGGGGAGAAATAACCTTTAGCATATTCAGTGTCATTATATTATTTAAAATTTGAAATTGGTGTTTTGACTTTGCTGCTCTGAGGAAAAGAGTTTGGGTGTAATGAACGGACCTGGTTTTTACATACAAAAATAGAAGGATTTTTATTTGTTTGCTTTCATTTGATAACACCCATCGTTTTAACCTCGACCAGATATACTACGCTAGGGCAATAAGGAGCCATCACCAGGTACAGTTTTACCCTTATTTTTTCCCTCTTTGATTTTTCCTGTACTCATAATGATGATGTTCGCATCCTGAATGCAGCTCATCACTTAGGGATATGGGAAATTATGTGCTTTAAAAGTTGGAATTGCCGAAGCAGAGATTCACATTACCCAACACCGCTCAACGACCCCTCCCAGCCTGCTTGGCTCTAGGTGATTTCCAAAGAGCTGCAAGCCATCTCCGTCGTGGACATGTGCAATTCCCACTGTCCCAAATCTAAATGTCTTCCTCCTTCGCTTTCTCCTGTTCTGAATGTTTCATTTATGCTTCCGCTGGTTGACTTCTCCCTTTAAACCTCTGACATCATTTTCTCTCTCCTCTAAACTAAATCCAAACCTGGGGTGTTTAGATGGGGTTTTCCTTGGTGTTTTGTGTACATGCTAAGAAGGCTTCAGAGAAAAGGAGGCAATATTCATTTAGCGCTGTGAAGATTTTACCTTTTTTACTAAAAAGAACCTCACAATGTATGTGGAAAAACCCATGAGGAAAAGCAAGAAGTAGAGTTGAAGCTTGCTAGAGCACACCAAATGCATTGCTCTATAGAAATTAAATATGCTGTGCCAGAGCCAATACCTTTTATAGATTTTTCTCTACCTGTAATGAAGGAAAAACATAAATGTCTATCATAAAAAGTAAACATTAGAGATAGAAAATCCCTTTTACAGCATTCAGTCCATCTTTCTGCCAATAACAAGTTGTTCCCTGTAGTATATTTTTCTAGCGATTCCTCCAGTCTAGTGTTAAACATTTCGAGTGATGGGCCTTTCTGTTCCCCTGAGAGATGGGCTGAAAGCTTAGTGCATTTCAATGTCAGGAAGTTTGTCTTGGCAACTTTAATTTTCTCTATCTGTATTTCTTCCTATTGGTCTTGGGATATCCCTATAATTACTTATGTTCCTTTGAATTTTCTTATCGGTGCTGTTTTGGAGGTATCTGTGTCATGATTCTGTATACTTCATAACTCTGCAGCAAGAATTCCAGCTACACATCTCTTTTTCATTCTTGGCTTACAGTTTAATTTATAGGTAAAGTTTACTTAATGTTTGCATCCTATTTACAGTAAGAGAGCTTATCATATCGCCAGGCTCAATATCACTGTTCTTTTATTTTAATGGATAACCAAATCACGAGACCCTGACATCTGCTATTTTTGGTAAGGGGCCAGCACTGGTTTCAGAAACAGGAAAATGCTTCCAAAGAGAAAAATTACAAGTAGACAGAGAAAAAATAATGGAAAGCAAAAGCATCCAACAAGGAAGAGAGGTCTAAAAACAAAGGGGACAGTTTTTTCAGAAGAAAGCAGATGAGTGAAGGCCTCTGATACAGAAATGAGCAATTTACCTGAAGATCGAGAGCATTTAATAGTCAAGGAGAAATGGAAATTTG
Organism: Gymnogyps californianus; assembly: GCF_018139145.2. Taxonomy (NCBI): domain Eukaryota; kingdom Metazoa; phylum Chordata; class Aves; order Accipitriformes; family Cathartidae; genus Gymnogyps; species Gymnogyps californianus. The sequence goes on from NC_059473.1 coordinate 23,119,250, forward strand.
CCTGAATCAGTAGCACAAATACGTGGACCCGTTCTGGAAGAGCTATATCACGCCTAGCGTGCACCCACCCGCAGAGGAGATCAGAGAGGCTACCAGCACCCCTGCTCTTCAGCTAATGGATGTTCAGGTGCGCACCCGCTTACAAATTGGGATCACAACAAAGAGCTGAGGGCTGTTTCATGGGGCTGAGGAACTTGCTCAAGAGTTGGAGCCTTTCCATGAAACCACTGGCAGGAAAGGTAGAGGCTTTCTGCCATGGTCCTTGTGAATATAGACCTGCATCTCCCAGGCATGGCAAAAGGGGAAATGCAGTCCAGATTGTGACATATCAGAGTGCTTGAAAAATTAAAACTGTCTGGATTTCAGTATGTCTAATTAACTGTGTGATAAATGCCAGAACGCAGATCCGGGAAATTTTGTCTATCCAGTTTTTGTTAACATTTGGAGCCTAGGTGAAATGCGTATTTTGCAGGCTACTAATTGTGCTTGGAAAATGATCTCTCCCAGAGCATCCGAAACTCCAACAGACATAGTGATTGTCCAAGTAGCACTGAGAAGAGACATGTTTACTGTACAGGTTTAACACAAAATGTTTCAGGGCCCAGCCTGCTGAGTATCTGAAGACAGACCAGGCTCCTCCTCATCTGTTGGGCGATTCAAACACTAGAAGAGGTGGCAGGCAGACATCTGTCAAATAGCGTGAGCATAGTTAGTAGCAAAGCACCACAGCTCGTGCCTTTGATGAAATGGAAGAAAAAAATATTGCTTAGTAATCAGGAAGTCGATTCATTGCCAGGAGGCTGTATTAGACCTTCTGTATGTCACACAACTTTACATTTCCCCTGCATCTCTTGTGATGAGCTCGATTTGAGTAAAGCACAACTTTCCAAAGTTACCCAGTCTTGATTTGTCTTATTTTCTTTAATATTTAAACCTTTCAGGTACTTTTCAGCCAAATACACAGAACTAGAGTAGGACAACTCCAGAAGAAATGTAAAGACCTCCACTCGGTGACAATTTGCTGTGATGCTACAATCTGCCATTAAAGGACTAAGTCATATCTCTTACAAAGTGTATTTTATTTATTTTTAATAAGCAATTAATTCGATCCAGTTATTTAGTACGTCTTATCTAAGATGCCTCTCAGTGAAATAAAATAACATAGTCACAAAAGGCAGGAGAGGAGGAACATAAATCTGTACAGTAATTGTTCATTTTCTCCTCAATTATATTTTTAGTTGTCAAAACAACAAGAGATGCGAAATGAAGAAACAACTTTTAAGCATATGAAGTACTCCTATCTTTTGCTCCTATGATGGTAAGTAAACTATATTTTAAAAACCTCTTCCTTCCTTACTTGTGACCATATTGTTTTTCCCGGCACTTAAATGTGTAGCATTACGTGGTGTCGTGTAAAAGGCAGCTTTACAGGCGGCTCTGGCTCTGCATCATCAGTGCATCTCCTTCCAGCAAGAAGCTAACACGCGTGCTTATCTTTAGGAATGTGTAACTTCTACTGGAGCTCAATGGAATTTAAGCTCGTGGAGAAATTTTAATGCTTTGCTGAGTGGGAGTACGTTTTAGTATATGCTCAAGTATTTTTCTCAAGAGGCTTATCCATGCACGAGACTTCTTGAAAGGCCCTTCTGAGTTAAAAATACCTGAAGTTCTTTCTAATGAGGATCTATAGCATTCTGCTCAAGGTGATCAAGGCTCATGATGTCTTGTATTTCAAAATCCTTATTACAAAAGAAAAAAAAAGTGTTACATTGGATGAAATAAGCACAGGTTAGAGTGAAGGACAAAAATGGAGAAGGAAAATAATAGAGCAGAAATATGTAGGCATCTGTTATTGAACAACTTCATTTATAACCTTTCTTAAGCTATACCATGTTTATCTATAAGCTCTTTAAGGCAAGGATTCATCATTCTGCATGTATACGAGAGGCCTAATGTGGTTCAGGGTGCATTTTAATATTTAAAACCAGATAATTTTCTATGGGTGTTACAGAGTTTATTTGCTTTAATACCGTTTTGATATTTATTGAATATCTGAACAATACAATAGACACAGAACAATACAGTAGACACAGACAGACAGGCAATTAATCATAATATTTTCCAAAGATCAAAAACATTCTTCTGTTTGTTTGGAAGTTACTTCTGAGGCTTCCCAGGTAGTGCGCCATTGTAATATAATATTAACACATGACAGGACATGTTTCAGAGGTCCATTAATACATGCTGTGGATGTGCAGCCTCATACATTCAGCCACCGGAGGCGTGTATTAATGGACCATTAAAACATGCCCAGGAGTGTCTTAATGCTATTACAGTATGGCTCTGCAAATTTTAATTCAACTTTTGTATAAAACCATTCTTTTCAAAAATATAATTTTTACTATACTGTGAAATCTCCTTTTCAGAAAAGAAAGGGCTTTTGTGACATAAGAAGAGAGCAGGACATGGATATAAATACCATTTTTTCTACCATTTTAATACATTCTCTTTTGATTTTATATTGTTTTATAAATAGCATAGTCCTAAGGCCTGATTCTTATTTTTGCTGACCTACCTTTCCACTGCTCAGGAAGGGTAAAGGAGTCTTAAAGTGCCATAAATGTAAATCACCCCCCCAGACTACTTAGCTTGGTTGCTAATTTCAATAGACATTTCTAGGTTTCTAGGTGAGTAAGACTTTTAAGCAGCTTTGGACTTCTGTTGAAGAAGTAAAACTAGAAATCCAAGCAGTTTGCCAAATAAGTTTTGCAGTAGAAAGCTAAAACTAGGGAAGGAAAAACTGGGTCTATCACAGGTGGTCAGACTGTTCATACCCTCAGTAAAATGTTGTCACTGACCACATCAGTTTCACAGCTAAATCTCAATTTAATTAACTCTGTAAAATAATGTTATCATTCAGTACTGTTATTTTATTACTGTTGTATACCAATAATACAGAAATTGTTATTTTTATTATGCTAGTACAGCAAACAATCATCCATGATTTCATACTAAATCCTGTGTGAGCACATACTGCAAGCTGTGGAACAAACCTTATCCTCCCATGTCACCTTCTTGTTTAAAAGTCAGGAGCAGCATAAAGAGCTTGGAAGTACCTGAGCCTGGCTGGAGAAGATTTCTTTAACAATCATGCTTTCAAAGAAGGCCATAGGCCACCCTTCAAAAAAATTTACCATCTGCCCCAAAATAAAATATTGTCTCAGGTCAATTTAAAATTTGCATTTGGATTTTGCCTTTATTTATTTATCTGTTTCTTACTGTGTGCCACTACATGCAGCTGAAGCCAGCAGTCATTTTGAAATGGAGCGTTGCAACACATTGTTCAAAAAACATTGTAATTAGGTATCAAAGTATTGTTTTTCCATGTTTCTTTCTAAAAACTATTTAAGGAAATTCTTTGCCGCTTTCTGAATTAGCTTTCTGACAGAAAATGTTGCAGTGGAGCTCAACATTAGACTAGCATCGCTTAGGGCTGTGTATTAATCATCATTATCATAATAATAGCATTACATTGTTATTACATATTACTCCTCCTCTGAAGTGTATAAGTACAGTGAGCTGTAATTTGTAAATGCCAGCACTGCTTCAGCTGTACTTTTCATTCGCAGTGCTGCAGGAGGAGCATCAGAATAATGCCAGGTTTAACTGCAGCATCACCACCTCAGAGCATCAGCTCCTCAGCCATAAATCCTCATGGCTGATCAGCACACGGGCAGAAGGTCCGGACGGATACGTGGCTGAATCACTGGTGGGACATGGTGTGGCTCTGGAACTCTTCTTTTCCCGCCGTGTTCGTATGAGAGCCATGGTGCTTGTTAGCCTCGGAGTGGGAAGATCTGACTGATGGGAATAGTATGATAATCTAGAGCATTATAAAAACTGGTTGGATTTGAGAGCTTTTTTCTGTTCTTCCTTCCCCACACTGATTTCAACTGTGGGGGTTTTTTAAGAAGCTTTTTTGAAAGGAGGAAGAAAGGATGAGGAGGCACTTGATTTGGGGTTTTGGGGAGGGTAGAGGGATTTGACTGGATGCAGTGCTAAGTTCCTATGTCTCCAAATACAAAGAAAGGAAGCTGCTATTAATATTCCTACTCGTGAACATAGCCTGTACATTCAAAATCCAGTGATGATGATTTAGGCCTTATCAAGGCTGATAGTGTCAGTGCTGTCTTGTAGTGTTGTTCAGTAGATATGGCAGTGTTGTTGACTATTGCCTTCCAGGATGAGCTTGTAGCCTTCCTTATAATCAGATTTTCCAGTTGTAAAGAAATCCCTCAAAATTACACATGTGCTGAAATGAACCATGTCACGTATTTTCTTTGAGGTTGAAATTATATATACATATAATCTCCAAATGACTTAAAATAATTTAATCCAATTAGAGGAAAACATATGGTTTGGACCAGGAACTAGAGACAGTGCTAGTTAGGCACTGCAGCGTTTAACTTTTAAGCCTGTGGCTGCCAGAATTTAATCTAATTCAGCATTAAACACCTCGTCTTCCTCTATAGTTTAGGCAAAAGGTCATATGCTCCAAAACTGTTATCCAAAAAGTGAGAGCATGGAAGGGGAAATCCAGTAGATCTAATCGGTAAGCAAAGAGCTATCTCTGAATTTATGACACATTTGCTTCAGGGCTCTTCAGGGGTGTGAAGGAAGGACTGGGATGTAAAGCTGGACCTGATTATGTGAGGAGAATGGGACTGAGAGAAGGAATCAAAAGCAGAGAAGAGCAGGACAGGGAAAAGGACAGTCTGTAGGGGAAGAGACTGAGACAGTCACGCTTGGGGCAAACATACAGAAGTACAGCTCCATTACTGCATGCTTTCCTCCTCTGCCCACAAAGGCCTGGATTTTTATCTTCTATTTTATATTTTTATATGTTTTATATTTTATATGTGATATATTTATTATATATTGGATTGTATATTTATTGTATAATTTTATATTCTATTATTATTTTAGTCTCATGCATTACTTAAAAGAGGACCATTACTATTTATAGTCAGGACTCCAAGATCCATCTGTGATTTATAGCTTATGCAACCTTAATTTAATCCTTACAGCCTGAAAAGCAGATACAACGTGGCTTTACCATAACTAGCACTGTTATGCTGCTTCCGATATATAAGCTAGTTTGATTTAGCGTTGGCGCTACGCAGTCTCGATGATCATAATTATGAGCTGGGGAGCTGTCTGTCCCCCACCCCAGCCATGCTGTGATGGAGCAATGCAACAAGAGAGATGACACATCTGAAGTGGTCTGTCTGGTGGGGAAGGTGGCCACAGGCTGAGTGACTCTTAGGACCTAAGAAGACTGCTGTTCCCTTTCTGAAAGGCAGCTCATGCAAGTGTCGGCTCTCAAGATATTCGGAGTTGTACATAAAATAAATGAGAAGAATATTGTGCATGTATTGATCATTAAAGTCAGGTCATAATTATTATAATCGGTAAGTAATGGAATTAACAAATATTTGTACAGCACTTCGGAAAAAGCAAGAAGCATGAAAGTGCTCTGTACAGCTAAGTACCATTTTTAGTATTATGATAAATGATGCAGGTATGACATCCTTCAGCAAGTGCCAATTATCTCTAGAGCTGTTTCAAAATTACTTTTGTAGGGTTTTTTACGCACATCGGAAAAGAGAGACCTATTATATAGTACATTACAGAAGATATCACCACCCTTATTGATACCGTGCTACCAGTTCAGCTGGTATTTGACCTACGAGCCATAGGGCTTCCTCTAAAAGGGTCCCAGACTAGTTGCGCCTCAGTTTTGAGACTGAGGCAAGTATTCCAATAAAGTATTTTTGACAAAAGTAGTAAGATTTAAAATATGGTATTGTTCAAAATCATGCTTTGTTATGTGAGTGCAATTCAGAAATAGCAGAATTCAGATTCCTACCCAGAGCTGGCATTGACCAAACACAAATAATTGTTATCTGAATTTTAGTTTTCCAAAAGCAACTTTCCAGCCAAAATGGCTTGGTCCCAGGTTCTGTTTTAATTAAAGCAGGAATGTTAGAAGTTAATTAGCCAGCACTGGTCCTTTTCAAAAATTCTGTGGCTTTTACAGATTTCCAGATGAGAAAGGTGGAAATTTTCAAATGGTTGCATTGAAATGGCTTTTTCTACCCAGTTTTGTGTCAGCTTCTGTAATGATAGGGCAAGACAGGGGAAAAAAAATGCATTCAAATTCTGATTCCAAAAAGCTACATTAAAAAATTTCTAAAATACTGCCCCATGATGTGCTCTGAGATTGATTTGTAATGATAATGATGCATAAAATAGCTCCTAACTTTTTCTTTCAAAGGCTCTGCAATTACTGGGAAAACTGCGTCACTGATATAATTTGGAGTCTCTCCTGGCAAGAAGTAGTAACAGCTACTTCAGGCATGGGTATGACAGACAGAAAGGAAGGGATCCACACCTCAAACAAGATCACCCTGGATATCACTTTGATGCAAAGTTTCACAAGAAATTATTTCACATTGCTTCAAATAGCATCATACTGTGATATACTTGCTTTAATAGTCGTGAAGAAATCATTAGTTTCCTCATTTGCTGAAAAGACATGCTATCACATTTTAAACAAGAAGACAGTAACAAAAATTATCTCTCTTAAAAAATACGTCTCTAGGAGAGATGTGTGGGAGGAAGTATAAAACCAGACTGGAGAATATTTAATAAATTGTCTTGAATACAGCACTATGGTTACTGGAATAGCATTAAAAACCTGCAGGGTGTTCCTGGGAAATTCCTTCACTAGCATGGCTTTAACCTACATTAAATGATCTCATGATGGACACCACCACTTAAGCAGCAAATACTAACGGAGACTAGATGGGACGTGAGAAGAGAAAATCAGAGTATCGATGCACAAATGCTGACTACCATCTGGCACAGATGTCATTTACTGCTGTTCATGAATCAGGAACCAGTTAAATTTAACAGATTTAGCAGTCTGTCTATGCTTGTGCAATGCTAGGTAATGCAATAATTATTCTTCAAAGTTGCAAACTATACGGTTCATTATTTTGTGAACAGAAACTCTTGATAATTTTTTTTAATTAGCATAGTTTTTAGGTTTCGGGTAATATTCTAAATACACAACTTACAGAATCTAATAGTGACATAAATATTTAACAATAGTAATCTTTCAGCTTTAGAATGTATGTGTTTCAAGGCTGCTTTTTGAAAGAGAGCTATCAGGATTGCTAGCTGAAGGGGTAACTGCTGAACGGTGGTGTTTTTTTCATTCACTGGAATAAAACTGGAAGTTTTCAGCTTAATTTTTTAGAAAAACACATGTAAATTATTTTTTTCTAAGAAATGTGGTTATTTTGCCAAGTATCTGTGAATAAAGCTTTATGCATGGCATTATGTAGCCATACATATATATTTTAAAATATATTACATTATATAGCATCAAAAAAAATCCATAGTACAATTGCAGATACTCTACTGTGTGTGTGTTTTAATTTTTGGAGTAATATTTACATGTTTACAACATTCAGTGATTGAGTTAAATGCCCTCTGTCCAACATTTCCTTATAATAGCAAAGCTCTGAACTAGTGAGCTGTTTATGAGCTACAAATGAATATATTGAGGTATCGACATTAATAATGGCAACCAGTTTATTTTGCTTATATGTTAGGCCATGAAAAACATCCTATATGGGTGATAGAAGATACTAATTTTATTAAAGCTTTATCGATTTCCAACTTCAGCCCCTTGGACTCTTAAAATCTGATGTGGTAACTAGGACAAAAAAAGGTGTTTTCAGAAGTTTGTTTTGGCAGTCTAGGCTAAGAAACAAAATTACAATGTTTTATTCAAACTAGAAAATGAAATGCTGTTTAAACATGAATCCTGGTCTGCAGGTGAGATAATGACAAAAAAGCAGAGAAGTGGTGAAGGAGCGAAAGCAAAGGGAAACACAGCCACCGCGCCAGTTATAAAGCCTTTTTAAAACATGGTTGCTTCTAGAATTATACTGTTAGCATTAACTACTCTGCTAAATGTAATTTCAGAGCAGCTTGGCTATGCTGGGACCAATAATGTTTCAGCAGATGTTAACAGTGAGGGAATTTAAAGATTACAGAGTTTCATGGGTGTAGTAAAGCTGCAGTGGGAACAGAAATATTACCGTAGCTGTTATGTTCTGAGTGCACCACATTTACTGACAAGTAATACATGAGTGATAGTGAGGACCAGGGGAACAGAACTTTATACTTACTGGTCAGCAGCCTATAAATTCCATAAATTAAACAAAGTTTTATGTATTTTTCATTTCTTTTCAGAATGATCCTCTCTAAGGGCCCCTGCTTCATGTTAATTCCATCGACAAAGCGTAGCTCTGTCTTTCAGCATTTTTTCATGACGGTATTTCCCCACATGTATGTTCCCTTTTCCTCCTCCCACTGCCCTCCACTCAGAAGGTTTTCACAAGCAGTGCTTTCTGCCCAATGATCCTCCATGGGTCAAGCCTTGATGGTGAACCAAACAGCTGTATATATCGGCTTCTGTAGGAGGAAGGCCCTTCACAGAAAGATCTTTCTTCCAAAATGGGGCCAGCCATTTTGTGCACAACTTCTGCCCACAGTCTCCGGGCAAGGAAGTAATCGCCATGACTTACTGAGACCGCTAGACATTTACAAATTCATGGAGAAGTTGATATCTTTTAATTGGCCTTCCTAAAATATTAAAGCTGCAAGCCTAAGATGAACAAGGCAAACTAGAAGGATATGCCATCATGTAACAATGTCCAATGCAGTTCTAGCAGTAAATGGAATGTGGGAGTAAATAAATTGGCCAAACATCATATACAGCTGTCAGATATGAGGTGTGTGTTTGCTCATGAATCTAGCTACAGAGTCAGAGCATGAGCCAAGTGTGTGCTGCAGAGACCAAGGCTAAACTTGCGGAAAGCATGAACGGCTGCATCCAGGCTCAATTACTTAAGTAAGTATAAGTGTTAAGTTGAATTAATTTAAAATTTTATGTTTCATTGATATTTAGCTGGTATTCAGCTTTTCGTGATCATGGCACTCAGCAACAGTATTGCTTACCAGTCAAAGAAAAAGAAACTAGGCTTTTCAGAGAAATGAAGAAAAGAAACAAAATTTATGCTATTTTCTGTCGAAGAATGAAACAGATTATAGTTTAGAGTGAATGTATCCTGCACTGTTACAGAAAGAAGACCAGGAGAAGGTAATTAATGTAGTCACATTTTAAAGGCACGCTCTCATAGACTATGCAGGGCCTACTGACTTCTTTTCTACTTTCAGGATGGGCATTAGGAGGGAAAGGGATGACCTTTTGTCAACTTTTTCCATCACAGAGTTCACTACAAGGCACCACCGATGTAAAAGTTCCCTTCCCATGATGCTGACTGTGCAGAGCCCCCTGCCAGTGTTGGTCCTGCCCCAGACCTTTCCCTTCGTGAGTCAAATGTGCTTATGAAAGAAAACAATACAGTACCAGTATGATGCTCGTTAGAATAGAAGATCGCAATACAACAGACTACATAGTGAAAGCCTTTTTATTTTGATGGCAGTCTTTCACTGTCTATCATAAACTTAGTGAAGCAGGCTTTCTCTATCCAGGTCTCCTTTTATTGGGCACAAATCACTGCTGACAGGAAGTTTTATGCCTAAATCCGTTTACTGTCCTTGTTGGTAGTCTTTAAATTAATATTTATAAGCTGAGAGAAGCCTAAAAGGATGCAGCAGTAAAATATCTAAATGCTTCAGTTTGGCTTGAGCTGAATTTTCTCCTTCTCGACCACTGACATTCCTTAATTACTAGTGACCCAGGCATGTATTGTCTCTGCTGCTCCAAGCCTACAAATCACTGCCTCCCACAGTATTGTGGCTGACAAAAGGGGAGGTTCAAAGCAGACCAGTTTGTATGATATATTGGATGAATAGGTGTGGGTACAGGCTGAAGAGAGAGAAAAAGAAATACCTTCGGAGAAATGCTTTAAGGGAAGTAACTTAAAGCTGAAACAAATGACTTGGCTATGAGAAAAAATGAATAATGTTTGAATTGGCAAAAGTAACAGATTTAGTTGCTATAATTTTAAAAACAGTAGAAAACAAACCAGAGGGCATACTGAGCTCAGAAAAACTCAGTTGGGCATATTCAAATCTTGACTGGATGATACATACACACACCCTCAGCAAAATGACCATTTTCATTAAATCAATATGAAAGACACTTCTTTTGCATATCAAAAAATGTTGGGCAAGCTGAAATTAGAACAAAGCTGATTAAAAGTAAAATTTTGTTGCATTCAATCTTTTCCTCCTCTTTGTTACTATTTTGATTTTTTTTTTCCTTGACGTCTTACTTCTGTCAAAGTAGGTGAAGAGTGTGCAACAGAAGAAAAGCAAATATTATAAAAACCAGATCAGCTGTCACCACCTTAGCACATAAGCACATAAAAATAATGAGGCTGGCTGGACTGGAAAAAAGTAGAAATAACAAATGGTAGAGTCATCTTAAAATGTCAATCTAGGGAAAAAAATCATAAAAGAGAAGAGGGACAGAGGATTCTAACCTGCAAGTGGTGAATCTGCACCCTGGTCCTGATGCAGATCGAGTTTTGGCACATGAATCATTTTATGATTACATGGGAAGATCCCTAAACAAAAGGTAGCAGATAGCCGTCCATGCAAGATGCAATAGACCCAAATCACCATTGTCTGTAGACTGTGTGAAATCTTTTTCATAAAGAATGAATGAGACTTTTATGTTCTCCAGGTAACAGACAAACAACTGAATAGTTTGTAACAGAAACACTGATAGATGCAAATAAAGATCTTTCTAATCTACTACTCATGTCTTTGTACCCACTAGATCTCTGCCTGTAAGGAATGTCTAAAAGGTGGGTTAATGGATATCCATTTCATTTTGGGAATGAAGCCATTCATCACCCTATTTTATTTACTCTGCAACGACTAATTTGGGGACATAAATGATTTTTTTTTGCTTAAAACCTCCATTGACTATTTCATATATTTGCAGATTTGATTTATTACGCTTGACCAGACTTTCTTCTACATCCCTGGCTGCTGTACCTCTGAACCAGTGTGCTGGTAAGTCTTCATTGCCTCTCTTCCCAGGAGTGCTATACTTCATACATGCTACATTCACACACTACGATAGGATACATTTGATACGTGGGAAAAAGACTGGGAAATAAACCATTAATTCTGTAGTACCTCAAAACTGCTGTTCTTTTGTGTTCAAAAGCCTAAGCTGCCTCAGGTAGTCTTCAGACTTCTCTATAAACAGTGCTCCTGCCAACTGGGATAGATAGCTTATGAATGTAACAAGCCTACTCTCACAATTATAAACCGGGCACGATTATCTGTTCTATTAGAATGACTCAGACTCCCCCTAAATCCTATTCTTCCCAAGCAAGATAAAATTATAAGACTTGTAGAATAAGCCGATCATCTGCTGACGGCAACTAATTCCCATATAAGTCTCTCTGCTCTTGGGTAATCAAGCATCCAAAGTGATTCATTCTAGAGCTTAAAAGGAGATGGCATTTTGACACCTGGGCCGCTACCCTGAATCTCCAGACATAAAGACACACGTGTGAAACTTGAGGCAGGACATACGTGACGGGATGTGTGTGATATTAGAAAGCAAGACGTAAAATGCAGGATGACGCAGGACAACAAATGTAAACTTAGTGAGTGCTAAATCTGCCAATTAACTCTTAGCTCGCTATTTTTCGACCTCACTCCTCCTTCTCTTTGTAAGGGCACAAATAAGCAGTGATAGATAAGGTTGAAAAAGCAAAATGTAACCTTTCCCTTCGCCTCTTTTTCTTGAGTTTTACTTTGGACCCTTTCAAATACATTAAGTATGTCACAAGTACAGGGGTATCCTTTCTCTGTGCCGATGGTTCTCTACGCCTGCAATAAGTTATTCAGCCTTCGTTGAAACAATGCCTCCATTCAAGTGAACCGTAGTGAACAGTAATCAGGGCTGCATTTTTTCTTGAGCCTTACAAAAATTATAGCTTTAGCCTCCTTTTGTTTAGATGTTGATTCCTGAGGCAGACCATGGGACTGTCCAAATTCAAACAAGATATTGATGTATTCTGTGCTTTTTCAACTTCTTTAGGGTTATTTGGGTGGCTGGTTTTGTTCATGCTTTTTCTTAGAGAGAAAAGCATAACTGGAGTACTAAAGCAGTTTATAAATGTTTGGAGAAAAAAGGTCTAAATGCCTTTGTTTTATTCTAGCTGTTCAGCAGTTAAGATAGTGCTGTTAATGTACTGTGTTTCATTCTTTCTGTCAATACTGAAGGCACTATAGTTCTCAATAGTGTGTCAGAAAGGCTGGCCTACCAGCCATAAAATAGCACAGCAGTTACTAATAGCTCCTCCTTATTCTGAACTTTTTTTCCTATGAGAAGATGCCTGTGTGGAGCTTTTCCATTCAAACATCACTAAAAAGTCCTCACCTTTTAGTAGCGTTTTTCCTACAAGTTGGATGAAGATTACACACACACACAACTGAGCATTTGTTGAAGGAATTTGTGCCTGTGGCTGAGGGATGCTTGCTAAATGGACTGTCATGCTTTCTAAATGCACTTTCCCTAGTGCCCTGACCTGAAACAAAGCCCCATGGCAATAATTTTCCATAGCTGAGAGACCTTTAAATTGAAATGTTTGGAAGTTGCCTTTCCATTGGCTCCAACGCATTGTTCTCAATAGCCCATTTACTGTAACTTCCAGCTGTCCTAATAGGGACGGAATAGTCAGTTCCCTCTTCCGTGCTGTGCTAGAAAATGCCTCCCTGTGTCCTGGTGTGCAAGCTTTGCTCCTTTTGGGGAAAATCCTTCAGAAATCGGGTATTTCTGATCTGTACACCAGCATGCTGAATGTCTTAGCTAGGATGTAAATTTTCTATTAAGTTATTTAGGCTAGGAAGGTAACAGCTGTGTCTGGGGTTTGCATTGGGATTCCTGGGTGTTGACCCTGATGTTGTGGGAAGTTCATGAAAGGCTTTTTTCTTTTCATTTACTGTTCTTCTCTGCCTCTGCAGGTGGCTTCTCGTTATCTGCCTTGGTTCTGTTCATTTCCCATTGCTCTTCCTCTGCTTTTCCACTCACTATCTGGAACTAAATAGAAACAGCTTTTGGACTGAATAAGGTCCATTTCTCTCACTTCTCCACACATATCTTTCCTCATTCTTTTACCTCAGAGCCTTAATGCCTCCTCCTCACCACCCACCCCGCATTTCCTAGTGAATTTTTTGGCGGGGGAGAAGGGCAGGGGAACAGGACTTATTCTTATGACCTGAGATAAGACAAGACAATATTTATTACGAGTTTCATGTGTCCTGCCTGAAGTAGACAGAATTTCCTTCAGGTCAGGGAGTTCTTTAGAGAGGGGATGGGATTTAGGTACTTAGATGCCTTGAAGTCTGATCCTCCATCTCTTCGTCCCCTGGGCTGAAAAGATGAAGTCTTGTGGCCCTTCACATAGCAAGGTCTCGGTACCAAGACTGATGCTGTCTTCAGAGTCTGAGGGAATTACAGCCATCTGTGTTTGGCCAGAGTTATGAAGGGCTGGATAGTAAAGAAGTTAGAAATAAAAGGAAAAGGAAGGATTCTTCAAGCTGCAAGAAGGCTTTGGATGTCCACATCCAATCCGTTCTCTAACCAAACTCCTCTGAGGGCTAAAACCATAAATAAGGAGCTCTGAGCTGCAGCGCAAGACTTCAGCGCTGCCACATCAACAGCTGTAAATCTGCTCTCGAGCTCTTCTTGCTTACCCTGTAGGGGAAGCACAATTCTGCCTGGATGAGGCAGTAGCATTTGGCGGCAGCACTCTGGCAAACAGACTTCCAGATGTTTGATGAGAATGACAGCCTCAGAGTGGGAGCGCTTGAGTGTGTGCATGCATGCCACTCTTTAAAATTCAAGGCTAGCTTACAGCATTATCAGGGAGTGAAAATGTCAAAAGAAGACAGTGTTCATAGCAGGCTTCGCATTTCAGGCCTTAGGAGAAAAAAACGAGGGAAGACAGCACTGAAGCAATTTAACAAATAGAGAAAGGGGAGGGGGGGCAGTAGTTAGAACAGGTCTGGGAAATGTGGAACAGACTGTTACCCCCAGCTCAACCCATGTGCCAGCGCTTGTCTGGCCTCATTGAGGGGTATTTCAGATCTCTGTGCCCCATTGCATCTGTTCTGTACCCCCACACCCTTGCCAGGCCCTGTTTCCAGCTACCCTGCATTCAGGGAAACGGGCTCTATGTTTTTCCCCATGATGTCTGGTGCTTGCCTCTGACCTTCTCCTGACTTCTTCCACAGATGTCCTTCACTGCCATGCCATTCCTGCAGTCCCCCTCACGCTTCTGCAATTTTTGCTTTCCACGTATCCCAGTTCTCCTCTGTCCCTGAGGTTGTGTGTCTTCCTTCTATCCATCACCTGCAAAGTCAGTGCCATTTGCCTGCCATTGCACAGCACGTAGCTTACGCCATATCTTTTTCTCTCATCCTTGTCTGTTTGGCCTGCATAGGTTGCATGTATAATAACAACATGTTAACCTAATCTTCTTTTTTTCTTTTTCCCATTATCTGGAATGTTATATTAGATTTTCCTGATTTATTGCATATCTGAGTGGGAAAATACATCGATAAGTGAATCTACTAAGTAGCATTATCATTTCCCAAAGACTTTTTTTTTCAAGTTTGAGAGCTAATCATGTTCTTAAGTATCTCAGCTGTTGACATTTCCATATTGGTTTATTTCCTTCTGATGAAAGTTTTTTATGGCAATCATATACTGAGGGCATGAGTATTTACTGGTAAAAATATAAAAATATTTCTGTGTTCCCATTCAGATATGCTCCCTTCCATGTGGAATTCCTGCTTTCCAAAATGTCTCATGCATGTTTCTCATTGCACTGGTGATCTTTGCAAGTGTATGTATTTTAAATACAAGCTTTGCTGTCCCTGCAGAAAGGCAAACCTTTTGCTTCACACATAAATACATTACAGTCTTTTTTTCTTCCACTTGAATGTAAATCTCCTGTAATATGACACAGATATCCCTTTGTAAAGAGAAGAATCTTGGTTTGGTTTTGTTTGGAAAGAGATTTCAGGTGGATCCGGCAGTGTTGGGCAAGGCATCTAAGGGTCACAGTGGCTGAGTGCACTAATTGCACCTTCCTGCCTCTGTGAGCCATGCTGAAACACAGGTTTTGACAAAGTACTTGTACATTATTCTGATAACCACTGCCCTTCTTGTAAAGTATCCATACCACTCTGCTGAGGGTAAGAAAGCTTATGGCTCAGTGCACTGTTCTTATTCCAAAGCCTCTGTCGTCTTCCCTAAATAAGCACCAGGGACCGATGCTTTCTCTGGTGTAACACCACTGACCTCTCTGAAATTACACCAGGGATGAATTTGATCAGATTTGTCATCAAATCCATTTTGTACCAGCAGGAGCACAGACAAACAAGGCAAGCCATCCCGCAAGTCCCATCCAGGGCTTTTCAGTTGCCCCCACTATTACCCCAGGCTCCTTCCTCACCTTAGGCTGAAGGGAATGATAAGGTCCAACTTGTCAGGACTTATTACTTATTCACGAAACTATCACACCTTTGACACATCTGTCAGTTTTTATACAAAAAACGAATGAGCAAGGATGCTGAAGTTTCCTTTCAGCACACTGGAGGGCAGTCCTTTTTACCACACCCTTAAGGCTTTCATGTCAGGGCTTAGTTGCAATGACAGAGTAGTGTGAGAGAGCTATCATTTTGTCTGGCCATACTATGCTTTCCTCTGGACAGATTATACTTGCCCCCTGGTATTTAAGAGAATTAAGCTTTCATCCTTTACATAAAATATATATAAATAAATCAATGCGGGATGTAATTGTTATAAATATATAACATCAAACATCCAATTTACATTAGAGTTATGGATTAGATGAAGGTATTTCCTTTTTTTTCAAGACTTCCTAAAATAAATCTGGCACGTTGCCACATCATAGGGATCAGTCTTTTGCAAGAGCAAACAGCAATTTTTTTGTAAAAATACGAAATCAAGAAAGGCAAAGCACAGAATAAAGCAGCACATTTTCTAATGAGTTTGTGGTCAGATCTGTAGTTTAAACTTGACTGTAGAATCACAGAATTCAGATTAATACTGAAGCCACCAGGGATCTTAGGAAACATTATGTTCAATAGAGTGTATGGCTAATGGTTACAAAGTACAAAGGATATGGATAAGCATGGCTGATTTATGAAAATTCTGTCTGTATACCAAATGTATTTATTCCAGCGTTTGGGCTTTGGTTGCATTTAAAATGAAAAGAAAGGCTGCTTATTAATTTTGCATGAGCTTTTTCGGCTATCTTATTCGGGGCCAAGTTCCAAGCCATTTGCTGCATCCTTCTCTACACACAGTCATTACATAGCCTGAACTTCAAAACGGGTTCTAAGTTTCCAATGGTTCGATAATCCTGTTTTCACAGTCCCCATTTTCTAAAAATCACCATAACTAGGAACAATGCCTTATAATGCTTTAAATCATTAATATCCCTGCAGAAGAGAAAGAAAAGGATGCATGTACGACAAAGTTCTTCAGTGCCAGCATGTACACCACTGCGGTCTGAGCTTTTCTTCAGAATCCATAATGCATTCAAAGCCTGAACTTCATAGACTAAACTTCCATGATATGTTCCCACACTGGCAGTGAGCTTGTCAGCCCCTTGTGAGCACATTTGGCTTATGTATATTGCAGTTCTCATGAGTTTTGGTAACTTCTTTTTTATAACAGTAGATGCCTAAAATGGGCAAGGTATTAAATAGTAGTATTTTCCCTTTGCTTATAAATGTTATGAAAAGAAATGCCTACTGGTATTTTATACAGTTTGGAGCCACCTTTCGTAAAGATGTAAGGCTTATTCAGTCACAGTTTGCATGTTTGTGTATATGCATGTGTGTTTTAACTTAATCAGGTTTTAATCTATTTGATGATTTCAGACAAATTTGACAGAACAGAAAACTTTAAGATTAAAAAAAAATCCTCTACTTTTTGTGGAAGGATGGATGGAGGAGGATGGTGGAGACACCCGATAAGGATCCTGCCTAACGACAAGACTGCAGAGTGAGTTCATGCATTATTAACCATAAAGAATCCACACAGTATATATATCTATATATTTCTCAGAGAGTGTGAGAGGTGGACCATATGTGCCCCACCCATGGGAAAAGCTTCAACTGTAGTTCACAATTAATTATGAGACACAAAGCAGTAGGAAACGGGGCTTCATTAGTTCTGTTCTTGCAAAACTACTTATTTATGTTTTTATTTTCCTTCCATGGCACTTCCGAACGTAGATAATGTGACACTTGAATGTACCTCAGGACTTTGGTATAGATTTATTTTGCTACTGCTTTTAAATCTGTGGTAAAAAAGAATGAGCACATATGTTAAACAACATAAATTGAATAGAGTTATTCTTCCTTGTGCACCTATTACTCTTTTAGTCCATGTCATCTCTTTAGTAGTAGTAGCAGTAATAATAATAATTTAAAAACCCGTAGATTCTCCTCAGTGATGTAAGAGGAAGTCAAGTTGTTCCAAATATTAAAGCTAGCAAAAGCCGATTCAGGAAAGATAAAGTGGACTGACCCCCCAGACAACATTTCTCAATGTGTATCTGTGTATTACCGCTTAAACATGATTCTCATTGTCATCCTTAACATCAATGAAATTGAACTGCCTTCCTGACTCTCACTGGTGGGTGGGTGTGGATATGGAGAGGGGAAAGGGTGGCAATTGCAATAGGAACATCTTCAAATGAGCCGGAAATGTCGTGTGAAACAACCCCTTTTCCCTGCTTTGTATTCTACCCTCATTTCCAACTTACTGGAGAGATGAATGAAGGCAGTACACAGACAGAATAACAAAATGACCATAAAACAATTACATCATTGAAACTAACGTCATATTCTATGTCCTAATTGCTGAAGATGTGGTCGTCCAGAAATGATGCTTTAGTTCCTTCCTCAAAGTATCCTGACTGCAGCTAAAGTTGGGTCAACTTTGAAACAGCTAAAGCCTTGTTACTGTGCTTTTGTTGCAGAAAAGTCTCCCCACTGCACTGGCTTTCCCATTCTTACACAACTCAGTTCGTGTATTACTGCAACAGATTCAGAGCACAGTACTGACCGAGAGCCTGACCTGGCTCCCACGGAAGACAGTGGCAGGACTCCCCTTGACTTTGACCGCAGGTGGATCTGAAGTGGAACGTGAATGAGCAGATACGTCCTGGATGTTTAAGTAATGCATTGACTCTCAGGCACCGGTTTTGCCCAAAGCAGAATGAAGTTAAACAATGGTGGAATAATGATCTTTGTTTTGAAAAGAAGACAGTGATGGGGGAGGTAAAAGAGGAGCACTCCTTCTAATTATATTACAGACATAACAGGATGCAGAAGTGTGTGATGAGGCCCCGCTACAGCAAAGCAGCTAAGCATAGGCTTAAAATTAAGCATTTATTTAAGGGTTTTGCTGAATAAGGATGAGATCATTCACATACTTAAAGTTAAATGCATGCTTAAGTGCTTTGCTGAATCTGGGCCCAGATACATAAACCATTAAACAGTCACTTTAAGAAAACGGTGGAAAGCTGTTATACAATTTCTAGACCTTTTAAGTCATATCTCCTACAACTCCCACTATCTCTTTCTTATTAGCTCAAGGAGGAGGTTTTTAAAGCTCCAGTTCACCAAAAACGATAATGTTCATTGCTACCCGATTGTAATTCAAATTGCTCCGTGCAGCCCCAAGCATGTGTTCAAACATATAATCAAGCAAACAGGAGACTTGAGTCTTGCCAGTTGGAATACTGTCAGTCGCAGATGCTCCGGGTTTCTTTTTTTTTTAGCATAAATGAAGAGGGGTAGAGAGGTTGATAAAAGCTGGCCTTTGCTGTCCATTTTTGGTGCTCTGTTCCTGTGGCTTGGGTTATTTGGGTACATGTTGCTTTGTGTCTGTGAGGGCTCTTTTTTTTTTTCCTCTCTCTCCCTCTCTCTCCCCTGGTCAGAGAAGCAGTACTCATCACCTGGAGTGAAGGCTGACAGGAATGAACATAGGCAGGAAGCAGCGTGACACACACATTGTCATGCATGACTGACCAGCAGCCATCAACAGCAATTAAACATTGAGAGCACTGGATCCTTTTGGACAGGTTCAAGTTTCCTGGCACTGCCGTGATTAGATGTTTTGCACTGTTTCCCTGTAGTCAGTATGTGACACATTCCCTTTTGCTTGCTCTTTTCTGATATTTATTTTTGCACTGTCCTGGTGTTAGCATCTTCTCATGGAAAATTAAATCCCCCTTAAAAAGGGATTATTTTGAAGGAGATTTGTGAGGCAGGTTAAAGAGCAAAAGGATATTTAAAAATCAGCTACTTTTTTTAAACTGCAAAATTCCCCGCCTTCAGTTGAACATTATAGTGTTCAAGCATTTTTGAATAACCATAGGTATGTATGAGATTCAATGAGAGAAAACTCTGGGAATGGCAGAAGCCAGCGAAGAACAACACGGGCCTTTGGGTTTACCCAGCCAGCTGCAATTTTGTTGTAATTTAAGACGACAAAACAAAATGCCCTTAAAGGCAAGACTGAAGTGAAGGGCGGCTGCAGTTGTGCTGGGCTGTCACTTGCTTGCCCTCATTTCAGGGCTGAGATCCAGAGCAGCCCGACTGCCCAGCGTTTAACGAAGGCCCAGACTTCCAGGGCAAGGTCTGTGGCTCGGCACGAAGTGCTGCGCAGAGCAACGCCCAGCTACGGCACCGGAGGCTGCGGCGAAAGACCTTTTGGCACACAACAAGGTCTCATGCCTAATTGAATAGTCACAGGGTTTGAGGCCAGAAAGGCTCATTAAGGCTCGATTCTGACCTCGTGGATTGTCGTCCTCTCCCGTCCCCCAGATTGAGTCCAGCAGCTTACATGTGATCAATTAATTGCTCCTGTTAATTTGCAGTCTTCTAGTCTCTGCAAGGACCTGGGAGGTCCGCTAATAAGCCACAAGAAACTGCCAGACTTCTGTGTAGGAAACCTTCATGCCTACGTCCTTTCCATCTTTCACCTTCCATGTGCAAGACATGGCTCCCAACACGGTTTTGACCAGGGGAAGCAATGAAGTAATCAAAACTAACGAGATTTCAACATTCTGCAAGGAGTAACGTGAGAAGGCAGTGTAATTTTAAATGGGCTGTGGTCTGCTGTGCAACAACCAGCCCAGCCAGGGGAGCCAGTGAACGCATTAGACTTTCTCCCTAACTGTTAATTCCCTCTTGCGCAGTTAATGAGAGTTGCTCCAGCCATGCATCTGTTTCACCTTTATGTTCTTGCAATAGCATTTAGAGGCCAGAGCAACCCTGGGGCTTTGATACTACTGCCTTTCACTGATAACACAACTCTTTAA